>NW_022170738.1:12967883-13040931 GCF_008802855.1 Photinus pyralis
TTTGAGACTATTGCAGCCTTGGAAAATGGCATGTGTCACAGTAATTTATTTAGAAAACCCGAGGTTAATGCTTGTTTATTAGTTGATTTGAATTTCCCGCGAAGTGAGTGCACATCATGGCTGCCCCCATGTAGGTGTCATTTGTCAATTCAGCATTAGCAGTCCATCTTAATTTATAAGTTCGTGACTGCGCCACAGCGACCGGTATTAGTGTGACGCCACCTTGGAACTTTAAAAGGAACGATCAAAGAGCATATGTGTCAATTTTCATAGCTTTAGTCGAAAGTCCCAACTTTTTCCCTAATCTTTGAAGCATTGATAACAGTACAAGATCCCAGGTAAGGTGAACCTTCGTTCATATGTTTATCGAGTGAAATACATGATTGCAATTTTACTATGCAAACAAACACATTGCAAATGGGTTGTCTAAAAAAAAATTAAGTCAAGACTGCCCTTAATTAAAATTAATCTAATTAATATTTCTGTCTGTTCTCTCACATGGAGAGCGCGCATGCACACTCTCTTACATCAATGCGTTCACCATGACCAGCTGTTAAGCTGCGTCCTTCTCTTTCACACGGAACAGACGTTTGCCGCAATTTTAAGTAGCGCGCGCGAGAGTGGGATGTGAGATCTTATACTATAATGCCTTTGCCCAAATTAGAAAGAGCATTTTATTTCTTACAGTTTGCTATTCAATTTACATTTAATGTAATTTACACTGTAGAGTGTGGAGGGTAGCTTTCTAGGGAATAAGAATTTTTCCTATAAAACTTTTTTGGTTTGAAAAGTAAGTTTTCCCGGATTTTAATATAAATATCGAAATAAGAAAAGTTAAAAATGCATTCACAAAGGAAAAGAATAAAACGATAAATTCCTTCTAGACGGCATATATTTCAATGTAATCTTAAGTAGAGTACATATTTAATTGCAACATTTATATATGTACTTATGCTTATGTAGTGGGTACATTAAATTTACTCACATCAAAGCTGTAGCAAGAATTCCCTGAAAGCCCTGAAAAGCGTCTCCGGCTTGAATTACGAGCTTAAACCAAGAGCTTAATAATTACATCTAAATTCTTTTGATAGCTATAAAGGGAAATTGAGATTTGTGAAAATTGTATGTTCACCATAACTGTACTCCGTTAATATGATGTTAAAAATATCGTTCCTTTTTCGTTTTCCTTTATTTATTTTTTTTTCATTACGATTCACAAAATACCCTAGATCTCCATCTACAGAACTCAAGATGCTTTGCGTTAGGTATATCAGTAATAAGGGTGCTATTATTTTCGTGCGTCTGAAATACTTTTTATAAAAGAACTACGGTTTTTCTCGACAGGAGTATTTAATTAGAGCCAAGCAGGTTTGGCGACAAAATAGATAAGACCCTTGCACGTCATATTCTTTGGATTTTGAAGCTAAACTCGGAGGGAATCAAAATGAACTATAAAAAACCCTGGGTTCGACTTCTGCTGTCGATTTAAAGAGACAAATGCTGAAGCAATGTCCTCTTCATCCTCAACATTTGCGTTATTTAAAGATGCCCTTTTCTTGTTTTTATCCACTGATGTCAAAAATGGGAAAAGCCGATGTAGAAGACCAGGCATCAGGCACGAAAAGGTAGAGAAGGTTAATACGAAGGGAAGGAAAGGGTTAACGAATGTGTAGAAAATATCTTTTGAAAAAGCACTTGATTTCAGAAAAGATGACGTGTCCTAATCGTCCACTACGAAGCATCTATAGAAAATGCCAGAGTAAATATCGGCGTCTACCTATTAATTCCTTTTTACGACCATCCCTTAAGTTGGGCAAGGACGCACTTATATGCCCGTCTCAATTAATTTGGCGACGCAAGCTTTTCGCAATAAAACTCTACGAAAATAAATTTAAAACCGACGTTCGTCTTTCATTAAATAACCGTGGCGATTAGAATGTCTACTCCATTTCTCTTTGACGATAAACAATTTCTATAATGAATTTAATCGGTAGAAAACAAATTGGCAACTCAGCTTCGAAGGTTTAAATTCTTGTTTTCAAATTTTCTATTTAATTACTTCCTCTCTTCTGCGCTACAACTTCGACCATTGATCGAGTTTGCTTTGCAGCTGAAATCGTTTTATTATGCTACCGTAATACCCTAATAAATCTCTTCAAAACTTAAATTTATGTAAACCAAAGACTAAAATTGAAATTTATACACATAGCTATTTCAATTTACAACCTTTATAATTATTAAATCCTGATTACCGAACTTGTATTAATATTCGACTACATAAATTATAAATGTTATAATTGAAATTAGATTCCTCCAACTACCAATAATTAATTTTTATACGTCTCATTATCAAAATCTAACTATAATTAATTATCGCTTCATTTAACTTATCCATTTGCACAAAGTTGGCCACAATTTTTCTACGGAGCGTTCTTCTAATTGTAGCAGCTTTCACTAAAATTAAACACGAAATTGATCCTCAAATAGAACAAAACCCGAAACCGTAAGTATCACTTGTGGCCAACATTTTCCATTAAAAAGGACGTGTCGATCTTTATGGTATGGTGTATATAGGTATATAATTTCAAAAAAAAAAGGTTATTGAGTTTTCCGTGCATTTATTATAAATTTGGTTCCTAAAGCTGTCTTTTGCCCATTTAATAAACGTTTGCCTATATGTCTACGTTTTATCTTCTGTTCTTTTTGAATTCCTTGAGTGGTGTTAGAAAGGCGTTAATATACAATTATTAATAGAAGAAATAAAATGATTTCATTCATGGACATGTAACTAATGAACTGATGTTTTTCTCCATCTAACAACTTGATATTATTTACATTAGAAAGTCATAAAAATTCTCCCGCACTATTTTAAAAATTGAACTAATAACACAAATAATCTTGCAGTCTACCTTGTGGTCGCCTTTGTCTTGATTGCTTTTGATTTTGGCGTTCTATTGCTTGCTTGTCTGGTATTCTAGTTTCCATTTCCTTATCCAATGTATTTTCAACTTGAAGTTCAATACGAATTTCACTTGAAAGATTTCAATATTGTCGTTAAATTTAACATGTTTGTCATCTTGTAAATTTTCCTCGCTTAAATCTGATTTTTTAAAATTTAATTAAATAATGGAGATTTCCAAATCTTTTGATAACTTTTCCAAATCGCCATGTGTTTTTGTTATTTTCTTTTTCTTTTCTTGGTCCTATGTTTCCTAATTTTTCTTTTTAGAGATTTTAACGTGTCAAATTTTGTACGAATGTTTCCTCCTAGGCATAATGCTGAAGGTGTTTTTCCTGAAGCAAGTGGCGTTGATCGATATCTATATAAATTTAGTTTTCATCGGCGTATTTCCGTTCATTGCCACAATTTCATGTTGGCAAGAACCACCAGTAGTACCGTTCTGGAAAATCCATGTTTCGTCCACGAAAACCAATTGATGAGAAGCACTTTCTTTTATTGCCTTATATTGTTTTAAAAAATGAATTCTTTTTCTTGTAATGCCTGGTAACTCCATCAGTCCACTGCGTGGATTATCCTTTTGCCATTTAAATCGAATTTCTTTTAATAACCTATGCAAGGAAGTTTTACTTCCTTGAAAAAGTTGTTTTGCGTGAACTTTCTCATGAATGGACGATACAGTCACATGTTCAAAGTAAGTCTACGTTGGTACGTCGTTTTGTTCAGTTAATGACGTGCGACGGAAGATATACGGAATAGACCGAATGTTTTTCAATTCAATAGAGCTTTGTTTTTTAATAACATTAGGAAGTCTTAGGCTCCTCTCGTAGATAGAGGTAATCTTATCTTGGTAGGGTTACAGAAAAAGTGTGCAGCTAAGAGTGTATCGTATCCATTGAAAAAGACGCAAATCAACGAAAGTTAAAACCTGTGCCAAAGCCATTAAATTTCCTGTCGGGGAGGCCTACAATAAAATTCCTTCTTGAGAAAAGGTGGTGGACTTAATTATTAGACGTCATATAAAAAAATGTGTGGTCCTCAAAAAGGAAGGGAAAAGTCTGAAAGTTTTGTAAAAGGATTTGGTACAAAGGTTTAAAAGAGTGCTGCAAAGAATTGCGTTGCGATTTTACCAAAGCGTAGCGAAAATCTTATATTAAAAACGAATGAGAACCACCGGAAACAAAAGGGATTTATGTGGGCAAAATTTATTAACACGAAGATTTTGCGTCGACATTTGAATTTAAGCGTAAAGGAATTATTTGTGCCAATTTGCGTAATTAGTTATCTAAATAACCAAGAGATAATCGTATTCAATTGAAGACGAATAGCTGAACTGTTACGTTTTGGCGTTATCGTTTCATACAAAGGAAATTTTGTCTAAAGTCCAATATTTGAGGTGCATATTCTAAAGAAACATTAAAAGGATTTGACCATATTGCGAGTTCGTAACGAGGGCGAACTGATAGTTAACACTCGTATTGGAAAGTATTCACGTAACAGCAATGAAAACGATAAAATAGACTGTATTTAGAATTTCGCTCAAACAGCAGTAACACACAAATGCAAATTCATTTACCTGGATTCTGGATTTCTGCAATTGCAGGGATCATGTTTATCAGCGTTAGATGGTATACCTACCAGCACAAGCCACTTAACAAAAACATAGAAAATTACCACTTATAAAAACTTGTGCATTGAGAAACACCAATTTTATATCTCCCCTGTCCGCAACGTTGGCGCAGGTTTTCAGAATTCGTGTGTTAGATAAATTTTGAATAAAAGAAAATTAGTCCATGATAATTATAAAATGGAAACAAAATATAATTAATGTTGCGAGAACAGAAAGACATCAATTTAAAGTAAAGCGTTTTACTTCTGGAAAATTTCAAACCTTGATCAAACTCATTACTCATAAATTGTCATGATAATCAACATTTACCTTGATTGCAGGTAACCGTTCGAAAAAAATTCCTCCTGAGAGCAGCGATTCCTCGGTCAATTGGTAGAAGAAAAGAATATCCGACGGAAGCTTCCAAAGTGCAGCTCCATTAGTTAATCTTCTATACCATTATCGATATAAGGAGGGTGTTTCGTGAAGAAAAATACGAAATTCACGCTTACAGAACGTATCGGTCAAAAAGCAGGAGCACACGTGAAGCCTACGCCACTTTCGGGGGACAGGCCCGAAACTCAACGAAATTTTAGGTATGAAAGATTCAGCGCGGGTCTGAATATCCTGAACATAGAGTCTAATAAATTACAATGCAATGTAACAAATCATTATTTCTATAAAAGAAGGTTTCCACGAAAACACTTCTTGTTCATTTTCTTTGAGCAAACTTTTTCAAGATCTTCGTAGAGTCAAAATCATTGCCCATAATTGCTAATAACTTTAGTTGCCCTTCTACTACAAAACGGTGTGGGTGGGGTGCCCTAGACCTGCAGCGTTTCGGTGCTTTCGCCCCGGAAAACTCACCTAGGTGAATTCGCCACAAAAGACTCGCTGGGAGTATTTGCAACTGAAAAATGTGCTCCTGGAATGTTATTCCGCAGCTAATTATTCCCAAAATGCACCATCAATTCAAGAGATATGAATTTTTGAAATTTTGCCTTCTCAAAAACACCTTTGAAGTGCACCAAATTACTCATATGTTGCTCAGTATCATTTTATTTATTTATTTATTTATTTAACCAGAAACCATACAGAATAAAAATTCCAATTACATGGCACTGGGGCACTGAACAAATATTAGGACTTAAGATCTAATTTTATTTATTATTGAATTTAGGGGATCGTGAAAAAAGTCGATATCATTAACTAAGGACAACTTATTTAAAGTGATCAAGATCTTAATAAGTGGGGAAGTTGTGTTGTTAACTGCAAAAATAGTATTATTTTGCCTTAGCTTAACAAATGGTACCTTAAGCTTAATTTCTTGAAGTAATTCGGAAGAGTATAACAAATTGTGTAAAATTTTGAAGACAAAAAAGCCTTTTAGTCCATCGGATCGGGACCATTCTTTGGAGATATATGATTTTGATGACCGAAAAGAAGTGTTTTGTTTCCACCTTTTTTCTTAATAACATATTGTAAACGAGATCGTTTAAGTCTTATCCACTTGTGGTTTATATACCTACATATTCCTGCGCCATATTTTAAACTGACAGTACAATCTCACGGAGAAATAATTTTCGGATTATTCCAGAGGACACAAAGCAGCACAAGCAGAATAATGTTTGAGGGATCCTGCTTCCAAAGTGTTGCTGAGAGGGAAGTTAGCAACAAAATTTCAAAAATTCGTATGTCTTGAACGGATAGTGCTGCTGGCCTGAAATTTGAAGCAGGATGAGGCAGGGCGAGGCAGGATGCTAGCAGCACTAGCAGAATGAGGTTTGAGTGATCCTGCTTTCCAACTTCCCTCGCCTACCGGAACCGTACCTGTTGCAGAATACAAAACTACTCACTCCACAATGATACAAGTACAATTGATAAAGTAAAATTTTCTGAAAATTTCAATTATCCTAATGAAAAAATTATGCAATTCATTTTATCTTGACAATTCCACTCCACCATTTAAAATTACCCGCTACAAGTTTATATGACTATTTCGGCTATTTAAAATTCTCATAGATAAAATTAATGGGCGCTTTCTTTCTTTCTCTCTTCGTTCCTATAATATATCTAAGTAAGTATATCGAGGTACGGTATAAATAAATGGCGTAAGACATAATATTATGTTGTTGATATCTGAAATTAACAACAAATAATTGAAAATTGACAATTTTAATTGTTCAACTTACACTTATTAAACAGTTTGTTCAAACTTTATCATTAAGATAATTTTAAGTAGACGAAAAAAAATTATCTAAGAAATAAAAGGTATTCATTTTCATTCATTATCTTGTGGTTAAAAATAATTCCTACTTGATAATTCTTTCTGTCTTGAAAATTTTAAATATGAAAATCAAAATTATTAACAAAATTTATTATTATCTTAGATAATTTTACGTGGCCCACTCATCAGGTTATAGTGAGATATAGTACGGTGCTTTATAGGAACAAACAGAGAAAGGAAGCACACGGTGTCATTTAATTCCATCTCGAATAATGTTATTTTAAATGGCGAAATGAGAATTACAATGATCAATAGATAATTGTTTTGCACTATCATAGAGATAAAAATGTTGATACGAAACGAAATCACAAAAACGTCACAGTAAATTTTTTAACCGGTATTACTAAAAATGTTGGGAGTTCATGGTATAAGTTCCTCGAGTTAGAAAGTCCAAATTTTAAAATTTCGAGTTATAAATGAACGTGATTGGTTTACAATTTGGGGCTTTGGGTGAATGATAGTAGCAGGGAAGCTTGGTCGTAGGGAGAGAGTGGCCGGTGAAGAGATAATTGAGAAACTTGCGTGTGTACGGAAGAGAAATAAGAGAAGACATAGAACCAAGAAATTATCCAGGTGGCAGAAAAAATGCCAAAACGAAAAGCGTCGGGTCGAGATGGTTTCCCGGCTAAATTAGTGGCTCTAGTGGGTCAGGAGGCGGCTAAGGTATTCCGAGAGGTATTCGATAACATACAAAGTACTGGGACATACCCTATGGAAATATGGAAAAGCCCCAATACCAAAAAAGGAATCGTGCCAAATGCCAAAAAAGCAATAGAAAATGCAGAAAAATCAACGAATCTACAAAAGTTATTCTGGAGTTTGCGGTGGCCCCCGGGAGAGCAAAAGAAAGGGTTCTGGCATCGGTCGTTAACAACGTGCATAGAAGTGTAATTAGTTCATGCAACGTGGTACTGTATAGGAGTGAACTATGGGGCAGGACTACAAAATTTAATTGTACTAAAAACAAATTAGACAAACTGCAGAGGGATATGGCGCTGAGAGTAGCGCGGGCATATCGCACAGTGTTCTATACAGATCTGTTTGTAATATCCAACAATGTACCCTTAAGATTGTTGGCCAGAACGAGGAGAGAAACATTAGAAGAATGACAAACAAGACAGTCATTGACCAAAAAGCTGAGCGGCAAATTTTCATATAATTAGAACTGAATGCCATATTTAGGTGCCCCTCACTTTGAAGCAATATTTTAGTGAACGACATTTTGCCTTGTCTTTGGTCATTTCTCTAAAATAAGGTCGAATATTCCCAAGCAGAATTCCTCGGAGGCTAGGGCAAATTTCTCAGTGGGCGAGTTCTTGTGGGTCCCAAAATTTGGGGAGAATTTAAACACTTTTCTACTTTTGCGCTATGCAAATAGGTCACCTTGTTTGCAGAATCTTTAATGCATTTGTAATTATTTGTAAACTACCGACGAAAATGGAATTAATTTTTATCGACACTTTTCACTGCCCCTCTCTTCGTTCCATTTTAAGATAAAATGAGTAGAATTTCGAGGAAATGTTGCTTTTCACACTCATCCGAAGTATAATACGTTCAATGCAAACTGCAATTCTCTGTAAAATCGGGACAACGAAATATTGTGTTTCGGATACACTATACACACACAAAAAATTTACACAAATCAGAAACTGTATAATTTTATAAAGGGACTGCATTTTCAGCTTGACACGGAACACACGTTGTCCCAGATCAAGCGTTCCAGTTGACTGTTTCGACGTAGAGCTTTATTATAAACGTCATTTTCCCTCTGATAAACTCAATAGCAGGTACAATTTGACCGTAAACATACAATGTAAAATACAGCAAGCGCAACTTTCCCGGAGGATTACGTGACGAAATTTGAATACAGTCCAAAGTAGTGGAAACTTTGCGATTGATACTAAGATAAATCGGGTAGAATCATAAATTGGAGTATAATAACATCGCCGGACCAATGAATGTCCTGTCCCGTATCCTGAATGGAAGACACGCCGTGCGAAGAGAAGCGGCCGAGTTTAGTACAAGTATTAAGAATGTTAAGGGTGAGCATATACAACTAACTTAAATAGAAAATATTCATTTCCCTTGCTATAGCACTAATATAACTGGGGGTTAGGGGGGTGGAAAGGGCTGGGGTACGTGGCAGGGGGAAAAGGCACGTGCTACCATGGAAACAGCCCAAATGACGTATTGATCCGCTTTGTCTTCGTCACTCTTACTCTGTATAATGACTTGCATCCCTGTCTCACCGCCATCTACATCACATATTCAACGTATTACTTTTTACATCCCCCTTGTTTTTCTTTGCACTATTTCGGATCTTGTTGCTATTCAAAATCATTCTTAAGAGCGCCCATGCTAGAGAAGAAAGTTTACTTTGGTCTGTTTTAATATTCCGTTTTCTATCTGTCGCAACAGTTCAAAGGAAAACGAAGATTACAGAAAACGGAGAAGAGGACATCAAATCTTATTTTACAAAACATCTTCAACTTTTTTTTTTCTAGAAATTGAATTTCAATATGAAATAAACATAGATGTTGAGCAAAGAAAAGCGTGTTTGATATGCAAACATTTCGTAAAAAACTCAACTTGTGTATGTGCGCGATAAAAAGGATAAACAAGCGTGTCTCGTGCATTAGCATTTACTTGTTTTGCATAAGCTAAAGTACGCATTTATTACTATTTAAGCTGCGATTTTTGTACGTAATTTCCACCTATATACCCAGCCGGATTATTTTTGTTGCAACAAAACTTCCCTTGGCGTATTTGAAACTTTAATAATTACGCTTGGCTCTCGGAGCGAACTTGGAACAATAACAGAGCAAACATTTTATATTGCTGTTTAAAATAATGAATTCCATTTGTCGTAAATACATTTTCCAGTTTGAAAATAATTAAAAACTTTATCCACTTCTCAAAGAAACGTCGTGCAGTGGTTGCAATTCAATTAAAGAGTTTAAGGGTTGTTGAGGGTTGCAAAGCCCCTACAAACTGTCAAAACTTCCCTGAGCTTTTCAAACGGTTGGACTTTTAATAGCCTTGCTTTATGTATGTATATGAAACAATTAACGGACTTATTAGGAATTATGGACAAAAGCTCATTTTTTACATTTTTCTTATAAAGGTGACCCTTTAATGTACGTAATTTAATTTATGCGAGCTTTAAAGTCAAAATGAAATCCAAGAAAATTAAGAGAGAAAAAATATGGTCGCCCTCAGGCATCGACCAACGAAAAAATTGAGGGCAACCCGTTTACTGAAAGTAATTGAAAATTAAAATGAACTCCAAAAGGAAACTTAATAATATATATCCACTTTATGTGAGGCAATATTAGCCGTCTGAATTTCATTAAATACATTTTCGTCTGTAAATATTTTAGTAAGACTTAACTGCAGCACTAAAGGAAAGTCAATATTGATACACATTTTACTCACCAATTTAAAAACGCACGCCTGACGTACCCTTCTGAATTTCAAACGGGAAAGCTCTGCAACAATAACAAGATGTTTCAATATTTTAGTAAAGGACAATTTTATTTCGTAATTTTCTACAACAATTTACTTTGTTTGTAAATTGCAGATTGAATCGACGGTGTGGCGATAAACGTCGCGAAAATTTACTCCTAATCATTTCAAGGGTTGGCTGGCGCAAAACGTACTAGAAAGCGATTACATACATTATGGAGTCTGAGTAATTAAAAATCATTCGAAACTAATAATATACAGGGTGGTGACTTGCGTAACGCATCATAGGGATTTCAATGTAAAATTCATAACATGCGATTATTGGCTCCCCAAATTATTTTAGAGCAAAAATGTATTAAAGTTTTTTGTAGAAAAAATTTTTTTACGTCAATCAACCGTATTAGTATTCTTTTTTTGCATAATAAAGACGAAAAATTGGAAAATAAAACCCCCATATTTTTCAATAATCTGTGATGCCATGGAATTTTATAATACAAAAACTACGCCAATATCCTTCATGCCATGGAATGTCTGCTATAAAACAAATCAAATTCCATCAAAAAGTATTATATTAGAACAGCGAATTCAACATAAGGAAAGACCAAATTACTAAAAACGGTTTCCTAATATAACAATTTACAATAAATGTTCGAATAAGTCACCATTAACTGCAAGACAGTAACCAAGTCGATTATAAAATCCATTTCGAACTTCTGCTAATTGATAACTGGATATCTATTTGTTTTAGAAAATTCCATGGCATCGCAGATTATTGAAAAAGGTGTGGGTTTTATTTTTCCAATTTTCCGTCTTTATATGAAAAAAATTGAAAACTAATACGGTTGATTGACGTAAAAATTTTTTTCCTACAGAAAACCTTAATACATTTTTACTCTAAAATAATTTGGGGAGCCAATAATCGCATGTTGTGAATTTTACATTGAAATCCCTATGATGCGTTACGCAAGTCACAACCCTGTATAGGAAAATCTGTACTTTACAGGGTAGTCCAAATTGGACACTTTCTTATGGAAACACCCTTTATTTTAAGAGAGAGGAAAGAATGGATCTAGGTGTCTGGGCCGCAATTTTAAATAGAAAATCACTGGCACAAACAAAATTCGGCTAACACTAATCGTTTTGCTACTCGAATTTAGTCGATTTCCTTAATGCCCCATAACTTTCTTATTATTAAAGATTTTGGCAAAATCCATCTTACAGCACTTTTTTATGTAGAATCAATCGCGATATACAGTTTTTATACAGGGTGTTTGGTTTTCCTTATACGACCCTAAACTATATTTTTCATATGGACCACCCTATATATTTTGGAGTTTTTGAAAAGAGCGTAAAATTTCCGAAAATTTGCTGTATCACTTATTATATTTATATTAAATATTATTTGCAATATTGCATTTTAGACATTAAAATGTTTTTATTGTAGGTTTCCAGGGCGAACAAAAGATAGCAGGATTGTTTAAAATGGTAATTTCTTTGTTACCTGTTTTATTTATTATTATACAGACTTATTCAAATTCAAAGGCTACCATGGGGATCTTGGAAACTGTAAGAGATAGGTAGGTAGTTGAAATTTGGCAATGTTGCGTATTTTGATGCTTAACAAAATGTCGCTTTGAAACTGAAAAAATTCTTTGGGAGATATCGGAAAGAAAACGAAATTTTGCAAAATCGTTTTTATTTTAACCCAAAGTTATTTAAAAATATATTTCAAAATAAATGACACATTATTATGGCCACTTTTTTCCTCTACAAGGTGATAGTTTTAAATTTTAAGTTTGACGTTTCGTCTCCGGTTAACCATCACAATTTTGCTCTTCCTTATGGAAGTCATTTATACTTGTTATGTTATTTGATAGAACATTTTTTTCTGATTCCAAAAACGTAAATATCACAAAAGAAGATATTTCGCAATATTTCTCATCTGTAATTGGGCCTTTTCTCTGTGCTGTTTGATGAGAAATAAATCAATTATTATTAATCAATTGAAGCATTGAAACACAGTATAAGAGATTTCTATAATTTTTTCTTTATTTTTCTATTTCTACATATTTTTGATACATTTCTACACATTTCTGAAATACATATTTTCAAAATCTTCTACACATTTCCACACTTGAGGCGCATTTATACAAATATTTCCCTTACATTTTCAACACATTCAGCCCATTAAAGAGCGCAGGACCGGATGGGAAATTCCCGGCTCTTTTGCAGAAGGGCCTGGAACCGCTGCTTTTACACTTGTTGCACCTCTTTAGGGGCTGTAGGGTATATCCCCGAAAGCTAGAGTACCTACATTAGCCGGGTCGTACCAGATATGGCTTGGCGAAGAATTACAGGCCCATCAGCCTATCATCGTTTCTTCTAAAACCGGTGGAGAAGCTGGTGGATGCATACATCAGGAATTGGGGTTGCGGTCCTTAGACCACTACATCCATTCCAATATTCTTACAGGGCTGGTATGTCCAAGGAGGGGGGGGAGGCTAGAAGCATTTCTAAAGATCGAGGGCGCCCACACGTTAGTAAGTACCTACCTACCTATTGCATTGGGGTAAAAAGTGACCCCCAACTTTTTTGACGGAAATACACGTTTTGAGGCACCAGGAATCCGAATCAAACAAAATCTCGATAATGTTGGCCTGTCTGTGTCGGTCCGTCTGCACTCTCATTTCCGGCTAAACGGCTGAACCGATTGGAAGCAAATTTGGTACACTTATTCTTAGATATAAAAGGGCAGAATCGCGCACACGCAGACATGTGGATGATACAGCAAATTTTGTACAATGTTTAAGGATACATTGGTGTGCGTCTTCTTGTTCTTCTTCTTCTTCCAGATTTTGTGTGATTCGCATTTCTGGTGCTTCAAAACGTGTATTTTCACCAAAACAGTGGGGAAGGGGGCATTTTTAACTCCAATGTAATATATATCCCTTTACTAATTTGCGGGTGGTAAAAAGGTAGGCAATCTGAAGAGACATTTTTTGAGTGTACATAAAAAATATGCAACTTTCCATCACAATCAGAATTAACTGCCCACCAACATCAGAAATACGACGGACTAAAGTAAAATGAAAACTCAACTACTTGCAAAATATTGTGGTAATAGATGATAAGTACTGCTTTAATATT
Organism: Photinus pyralis; assembly: GCF_008802855.1. Lineage (NCBI taxonomy): Eukaryota > Metazoa > Arthropoda > Insecta > Coleoptera > Lampyridae > Photinus > Photinus pyralis. Next base: position 12,981,351 of record NW_022170738.1, read on the forward strand.
AATATCACAAACATAACTAATAGTTTTAATAATGACCCCTTGAATATGACTCCTTTGATATTATACTATCAAACTAAGACTACGAAGGCGTGGATCTGAAGTTAGTTTCGTACATAGTCAAGCAAAAGGACATCCTTATCAAGGAGTTAAGAGATAAAATTAAATTTCTCTATGCACATATTGAGTTATTAAATAAAGTAAATAAAAGTGATAATATTGGTAACACCCACTCCAAAAATCTACATGATTTGTTTTCCATGGCGAAACTAGCCCCTGGATTACAACATTACAAGAGAGACGTAATATTTTTAATTCTAAAACAAAAAACAAATACTGGTATTGATGATATTCCACTAGCATTGATAAAAAATATATGTGAGCTGATAGTTTCTAAGTTACGCCTCTAGCAAGTTATAAACCTTTCCTACAGTACGAGTGAATTTTCTGACAGTTTAAAAATTAAGTGTTGTTCCTGTCTTTAAAAAGGGAGATGCTACCAACATAGAAAACTATCGTCCCATTGCACTTTCACTTTTTAAAGATATTTGGATACCGTTTCCTTGATCAACACCAGTGTTTTATTAACAAGCTCCAACTGTTCTCACCACAACAGTTAGCTCTACACTGATGCCTTGTACCTGTTCTTTAATAAAGTACTGGATTACATTAATATAAGCGAATACTCATTGGGAATCTTCTATGATTTCAATAGGGCATTTGACTGTGATAATATCAACATAAATAAACTGCAACACTACGGCATCAAGAGGGGTAGCGTTTAGTCGGATCTCCTCGTTTTTACACAATAGAGAGCAATAGTGTCTAGCACCACAAATGAACATAAACGAATATTTTAGTTTGATAAAAAATAACCGATACTGGTGTTCCCCAGGGATCGGTGCAGGGTCCCTTATTATTTCTCTTTTATATCGACGACATTTCTCCTCACCTTGGTGTCGGTATAGACCACTTCCTATATGCGGACGATACTTCCCTATTGCTTTCAGATACAATTAGAAGCATCTCGAAACCCAACGAGAACCTTGACAAACTTCATTACTGGTTTAGTAACAATTCTTTAATATTTAAGGGAAGGAAGAATAATTTTGTTACGTTTCCACTTCCACTTCCAAAACCAAACAAATAAATTATCTTTAAGAATACAGGGTGAAGAGGTGCAGCATGTACACCAAACTAAATTTTTGGGACTACATACCGACTGCAATTTATATTGGAAGATGCCCTGTGCGAAGCCGGCTGCTATGATTGAGCTCTTTAAGCTATTTGTTTGGGAAAATGATTAATTGTGATGTATTTTGTTTGTATATATTATGTATATTTGACATGCCCTATACCTACGATGGCCAATGGAATACATATTATCATTAACAAAAATTTTACCTTAAAATATGCAAAATAATTTCAGTGGAAGCGTTGTAATATCTATATCTAAAAGGGTTTGAGCGTGAGAGCAGATGGTTCCATCTTTAATAGCGACCCTGTATATTTTTTTTTACTTAAAAATTATCAAAAACGTTTATAGAAAAGCTTCCTCCCTCTCCTTAGTTTAGTTTAGTTTATTATGTATTTGCAATTTTCTCTTGCTACTGACATTCCTTTGTTAATGACCTGTGCGCAAATGACACTCATCTTAATTTCGCCCAGTACCTCGTATTTAACCAACCCTACTTTGTACGCCAATAGCATTAAATAATCTTGTACGCTTTTGGCACTTTTACATACAGCACGAGACCAGAAACACCGTATTCCAAAAGAAGTAACTTCTCCACCTTCACCCTTCCAATGTCCACTCCAAATACTGCCGTCCAATTAATTTACAGATTTTCATTATGTGTAGAGCCTTTGATTCAGCCATATTTCCGCGTAGAGGAATTGTAATTAATTTGTTTTTACGGGAAAATTAAGAAAAATCGAAATGAAACGATCCACAAAAAACAAATATTTTGTCATACATTTATTAAAATACAAAATTAGGAAAGTGAAAACAAACTTTTATTTGGTTAAGCTTTAGTTCTTCAGTTTATCCTTAAAGATAATTTATATATCGTGCAAAACAAGCAACCCCATTGTTTAGCTTTCATTTGGTCTGTTAACATAGGGGTTATATGTATTTAAATAATTCTCCTGCGTCGTAAAAGATGTGTAATACTACAGACATTATTAAACATACGCTCTAAAGTAAACAAAGCGCGAGCAATAAATGTATTCGAACTGTTTTTCTTTCATAAATTTAATTATGTGGCGGGAAACGGAGAGTTGTTTGGTTAATCAGGGGCATTTTAATCAAACGCGAAACAATAATATACGAAATTAGTTTTTCTCCGGCGCAATTTATTTCATTTCTTAAATATATAACAATATGAAATTGCTCGCTCGATATTAATAAAATGTTGGAAGGAAAACAGATATACAATTTCTCAGATAATTTGTACTCGTAGAAACAATAATGACAATAATCAACGCTAATTTCTTGATGTAATTCGGGTGCACAAGGGGTGACCTTTTATCCTTTTGCTTCTCCTACAATAAATCGTGGAGAAATAAATTTCGAGTTATTCGTGATAAGTCCGGAAACATTCGATAAACACCTTACGAGTATAATACCTACCTACAGGTATTATGAAGGAGAGTATTTTTTTTTTGTTTTTTTTTCTAATGAATCCAGGGAAATACTGTTTTCTGAGACTGAGACTGAGAGTCGCAGTTGTAATACTGCTAACAATTAGTAAATTGCAAATTAAGTTAGAAAGTGGACAAAATGGAAAAATGTTCTCATTACATATTATTACAGAGTACATTTTTTAGTTTATAAATAATAAAAATAAATAAATAATAAATATAATTATAACATTTCAGAAATAATGCTTATAAATAAGAAAGTTGGATCTGCACATGCGCAATCTTTTTTTTCTTCAAAAAGTGCGCATAATAATTAATGACCCAAGGGGTTAATGGTAGTTTCCAACAGAGCCAATTTTGATTTTCCCTATCAATGCATTTAACCGTTTCCTCAATCAAATTTTGATTTTCTTTGGTCCAAAATGATCGCTAAAGTAGAGCAACTTTCATGTTTTGGCTAATCAAAAATCCAAATGCAACAAACGCATAAAAAATTCATTCCTTGGTGTAAGCCTAACACCATAACGAACCAAATAACAAAAAAGCTCTTAAGATAAAGATCTGAAATCGACACAACCGTAGGAACGGACAATGAGCATTTTTTTGGGGAAATGCGCTAAAAACTGTAGTAAAATGAACGCGAAAGAACAAAACAGAAAATCTGGCATAATGAGCTTGTCCATTGAACTGTGTTAGCCTTATTACAGCCTTTTTGGGTTTTTGCAATTTTGATGTTTGTTTCAGATTATGTTACTAAGGGTGACAGGGGGTGTCTGTTCGCATGACAAAGTATTATTACAAAGTGGTAGATATATGATATGACTGACGAAAGGTACCGCATTATTTGAGTGACACTAATATCACAATGGTAGGTGATTCCGGTACTTTGACCAGGCACTTTTCCCTAAATACACTACATTTATAGACTCTTAACTCCGAAGATGCTATAAAAATGATCTGTCGTGTTGAATTTCAAGGGCTTAATCTTAAAGAGGTATAATGGGATATAAGCTGGTTCATCTATTCACTACTGCACTCGCTACTGCATAAGAAAAGAGAAGTATTTGATGGACTAGAAATTCACACATCTTCATAGAACAGGGATAAGGGTTAAAATGTCCCAGTATTACGGAAATCCCCATTATACTAATCCCTTCGCATCAATCTCGATAGTAATAATAATTACGCAAGCTCGATTGAAAAGAAACGTAACAACAATTATTCTGATAATGAGCCCGAAGGATTTTAGTTACCAATAAAGGTTTTAGAATTTATGAATAATGGGGGTGTGTGTATATAGAATCAATAGACTGCCGGCAATATTCATTTCAATACGAAATTTGTCATTCATCCTCGAAATTGGATGGGAATTTATGATTGAAATGAAAATTGGGAATCCAACGGAGCAGAAAAGAATACGGTTCTAATAATACATGAAAAGATATATGAAACGATGTTGTTTAAATGAAACCGAAGCTGTGTTTATTTCAATTCAATACCGTCGTAAAACGGTCATAGAATCCCTTAAAATACCTTATACAAATTTACGATAATTGGCAACCAGTAATAAAATAAAACAAGGGATTATGTTGCCTTTTGGTTTATCTCGGCTTGGGATCGTATTTATGTGGATTTTAATTGGAAAAGCTGCTAAGCTATCTCGCCGAAGTTTGCAAACAAGTAAAAATTCTTCTCGTGTTTGTATCTGGTTTATAAGCTTTTATTTAGTTATTTTTACTTAATGTTCCTTTTGTTTTTTTATCATCTCGTTATAGATTGTACCCTAAACTAATTAAAAGCAAAAATATTTATTGCCGGCGAGGTAGAAAATCTGATTAGCCGCCTCTGTTCCCGACTTTCATATTCTACTTTTTTGCGCGAAGGGACAAAAAAAATTTATTTAAATAATTTAGGTTTTGCGCAATCTTCTCACGTCTTCTTTTTTTATTGTTTAGCGGACAGTTGATCAGATAAAATGTCCATTTATGTGTTTTCGTCGCCCATTCTGGCTATTAAAGCTCGGGCCCTTCTGAAACATTATCGTTTATCATAAAAATCCGATTTTGAGAACATTCCGTTTCTAACTCGTATCAATTTTCCGATTCGCCCTATAAATATTGATAGTTATTTTATGGTTATTACCTCGTATTTATTTATTTATATATATATTGTATCAAAATCGTCTTTTTATGTTACCTCGCCTTATCGGTAATTAAAATTTAATCGCTCTTACGCATGCAAACGTATCGATTAGCACCTAAAAACGGCAGCAATTTAAAATATTGCTAATTAATTATCTACAAGGCGTCCCAACTAGTACACTTACATCATTCGCCCGAAAATTAACCACGAACACGTCATGTTTTCAATGAAAGATGCTCACATTTAACTATTAGGCGATTGGCCGCCCTTTTAAACAGTTTGTGTCACATGTGTCACTTAGAAGCTTCTGAATCATCTATAAGGGCCTAACTGTAATTTTAATTTTCATCGACTTTTGTACCATAAGTTTTAATTTATTGGCTAGTCTTCGAATTTTCAGGAATTCAGTTGCTGGTCTGTTATGAGGATTCCGAAACGGGTTTACTGTTCGAAATGTAAACGTGCATGTACATTCTTGAAGACCTTGTCGCGCTTAATTAGTTCGTCCTTGATCACGTCTACGGGTCTCCTTTATGCGATGGAAACGCAATTACACAACGATCGCGTTAAGTGTTTCCTCTTAATTACGCGACAATTCATACTTTTCTGCGTGGATGAAAATGACACGCTAGAATTAATTCACTTCAAAGTTTTTTCTTCTTTAACTGTAAGTAACGGAGCTCGCGTTCCAATAAAAACCAAAACACCAGTATCACCGCGGAGTTCTTTTTTATGCCGAACCCCTCGGAATCCTTATTACGTACTGGTTGCTTTGGTAAACCAAAACCCGAAATAATCACTTTTAGGCTCGAATGAAAGCTAATATACAAAACGAAATCAGTCCCAAAAATCTCCCCGTAAGGATCTCTACTTTTCCTACAAAATGGCTTCTTATTCTTATTCATTCGTTTGGAGTAGATAAGGCCAATTAAGATACCAATTTTAACTTTAGACATCCCAAACCATTTATGAAAACAATGCTCTACAGAAATTAAAATACGCACAAATTCCAAGTGCTTACAGATTTATTGTTACAATTCCACTAGTCAAATAATTTACTGCAGAATCGGCCCTTTAAATTTCGACACCCTGTAATTTTTCTATATGTAATGCTTAACTATCCTAGCCCTTGAATTTGCAAACATGTTTACCACCCATTCTTCTTCGCCATGTGCCAAAATAATGTCCGTCAGTTGCAACAGTCTCTACACTAAAGCCCCAATATTGGGAGCCATTTTGCAGTAGTTTTTTTCTGTTGTTTAAGAATGCATCTCTCTTTTTACATTAATTTTTCATTGGCTAAAAATCTACCTGTCACAATTTGGGATAATTACAGTTTACTCTGAAATGGGCATCCCTTTTCTTTACACTTTAATCAAACCTTAATTTTGATTTGACTGTGACAAATTATATAACAAATAACTCTTGAACTTGGTTTCATTCACAGTGGGGTTTATGGAATCTCTCGAAAAAGGAAATTTAATTAGAACTGACACTAGTAAGAGTACAACGGATTAGTATATATCTTTGACAATGGATCTTAAAGTTATCGAGCAAATTTGACAAAACAGTTAAATACGACTAGCCTTTATTTACAATTTTTTCTTCGACGTGGAAAATCGGGAATTCTTACGGCTGGCCTTTTTACTCGTCAATCGGGTGTATCAGATGGTTTCTAAAGGGCCGCATACTAAAACCCGGCGGCTTGAAACAACCCTTCGGCGGCTATTCGATGATAATTCGACTGCTGATCAATGGAATTTGGTCCAAAAAGTGCTTGTTGCATACACACTCAGATTAACTTGATTTTGATTACGGTCTGATTTAATTTGGAGGTATGCTTTTGCACCAAAGTGTCCTTTTGCATTAGCGGCACCAATAATGAACGTTAATATTATTTGATTTTACAAATAGATTTCTTCGTTTCAATTTCGTTCGGCACCTGAACTAATGTCACCTCTCTTTTTATTGGCCCTCACTGCACAGATAGGCGTTTTCAAGGAAGGAAACGCGTTTGTTTATAACAGCGGACGGTGTCCTTTACTGAATGAAATCTGCACGATTACGAGCACTCTCGGTCAAACTTTAGCTAACTGGTTATTAAAACTTATACACTCTTTTTACGCTGAGTATTGAGGGAATTACAATTCGCTTTTTAAACTCTCCAAATGGTGACACGGATTTTTTACCTTCACGTGAGACGCTTCGTACTATTTTTCCACTTGGACAGCGAATGATGATTTTACAAAAAACTTCTTAACTGGACCACGAGGTCGCCCTGAATCTACTTAACGGTTTTTCTAAGCTCGGTTAATTCTCAGGTCGACTACCAAAACGAAAATCTGTTCGCCTTGGCTTTATAAGCGCGAATGAATCAATCTGTACAAAATAATCCCCCCTCTGAAATACTAAGTAATTCACCCCTACTCAATGGTGAAATAGCAATGGCGGCGATAGGTTATTAATTTTTATTGGTTGGTTTTTACTAAGCTGTGTTTAATTTGCAAAGTTGCAGAAGTAACTTAACACGACCTATTTCCAGCGTGTAATTCTAAACCAAAGCCAAAGCATGTAGAACAAATAATTCGTTGACTAATGTGTGAGAACATGAGTAAAGGCTTGCCGTGTTACGATCGACAAAATAAAAACTTGAACCTACTGTGAGTAATATTTGTTTGGTGGAATGTTTTTGAATCCTAGAATTTTTTTCGGTTTAGAAATTCCGCAAAAAATTCAACGCAAATAAATGCTCTCGTTACACCGCTGACCAATAATTCGTTGATCTGGTTGGATCGATGACCCACCCCTACAAATTTTTACACGCATTCGCCATTATTATTAAAAGTCTGTTATTTTATGTGCCCTTTTACGAATCCATTCGACTTTTAAGAGGCTCTTAAACCGTCCTCACCTGTACTTGTCACTCTCCGAATCTCTGCTTTGTCTATCCTATCGCATACACGAAGACGACAGATGAATAAACATGTATTCATTTGTACGGTAATTAAAGGGGTTAAGGGTATACAAAGATCTTATTTTTGTAGCGATGTAATATTTAGTATAGCCTAGCCGTCTTATAGACCCTTTAGATTACAACAGGATGGCGAATGTATACGCTGTTAGTTATTTTTGGGATGTAGGGTATGATTAATGATGGTAACGTAATCCACCCCGTAGCGCGGATTACAGCCAACTATTTGTCTCAATTAGATCAAACGTATACTATATTAAACTTGATAGAGGGTCTATAATATTATGATATCATTCTATTTGCATGGAAATTCGTCAACATTCTATAAATTTATTCCCAGAGGCAATAAAATGAAACGGCCGTCCCAAATTCGCCCCATTCACGCATAGCTGTATCGTTAGTATATTTTATTTCTTTCGTTATGATCCTTTACGTTATTGATTTTAATAATGTATTTACTTCATTTTCTTAAGTTGTTTCTATATAAACAAAAATTGCCTTTGAAAGTCGCGCGTGTTGAAAAAAAAATATTTATTTTTCGTCTGTTTTCTGATTTGAATTTCATCTATAATGCTGAAATATTATTAAAGTTTTAAGCCCTTAATGGCAATTTTAAACTTTGTCTTGTTTCCTGAAGCTACTCATCCTGACCTGTTTTATGTTATCCTCCTTTTATTTTTGTTAAAACTTTGCTGCTTTACAGAAGTATTTCTTTTCAAGTATAAACCCTCCTTTTTTATCATCCTACGTTATTAAAAAAAGTTTGTTCACCTTAGATAAGGGTGCCCGAAATAAGGAAAACAAGGGGAAATCTAATTTATGTAGATATACTTTGTTATTTTTATAAATTACGTTGACGGAAAACTTACTTCTAAAAGGCACCTTTTAAGATAAATGCGGCTTTTTTAAAAATCTCATTTCGCCCTTTCTCTAACCGCCCAAATTCGAATGTCTGAAAAATTTTGAATTACTCGCGAAGAGAAGAAAAAAATGAAAATTAAGATTAAATGTATTGTAGTGAACAAATTTGAGGCGATCCGTCATAAAAATTTCGTATTATGTCGTTACATTTTCTCCACATAGAAATGACAGCATATTTATAACATCGTATTTTATTTGCGAAAGAAATACGAGCTGGGAGGAATTGTTTTGTGATTTTAGGTTTATATTAATATTTTTTCTTAAAAATCTTGACAAAACGCTATATTTTATTAATATCGAACGAGACTATACTTGAAATTCTTTTGTGCGTTGTCATTCTTATACGACGTTCATATAGAACTTATTGTTTCCCAAAAAAAAAATGCTCCAGCCATTTCGCTCTACTTTAATAACGGTTTTCGTCGATGTGGAAAATAGTGTATGTTATAGTCCTTTGGAAATGTAGATGTACCAAGTATGGGGAATTTACTAGGTGCAAATGTCAATAAAGCCTCCTCACCACACGCTTAGAATTCGTGCTTGTTTGTCTACTATAAATTAATTTACTCTGAAAGCACTTCTACTTGCAATGGAGTTTGAAACCTTGCTGGGGGATGAAAACTGGTTTTTTTCTCTCTAAAGTAATTTCTTGTGCTATTACTGGAATGATGCAGTTCTGAATTAGAAAATAATATACCTATACCTGACGGTACTGTTAGAATGCAATGGAGTGTCAGCTGCTACAATTCTGTCCAATTATTGTGTTCTTAATATCCAAGCGGATTTTTTTGATACTTTGGATCAGTGGATAGGAAATGGTCATGGTTGGATATGGTCATGGAATCAGGGGGATCACCAGCTTGTCGTCTCGATTGGATCTGTGGACCCAACTTAATCCACAACTCCACTCTCGTCTGAAAAGGACGCTCAAGGATTGAACTCTTTGATCAATTCCAGTTAAGATTCATAGGTAAAATTTCGAGTCAACAATTTCATGAAACACAGAATTTTATGCGATAATCTATCTGTACCATAAACCTAAAATCTATCACTAGTATTTGACTAGAAATACAGAAAAGTAATAAAAGTTAATCAAATATAATTAATAATAATGCAGAGTTTGTACAAAAGAAGCATCAGCCTTTTCACATTCTGATCTTTGAAAGAAGAGGTAGTTTAGCAACAAATCATTTGCAGTGGAAAATTTAAGTAACAATAATGGTTACTGTACAACAAAGCGTTTGCGGCCCCTTCCATATTTAGGAACACTCTGTATAGATAAAATAGCTTAACGTAACCTTTATTAAAAATGGAAATCGATGGGATACAAACTTTTACTGGAAAGCCTGCGATTCCGTTTACTGATGACTGGCTACTTGGTCATAATTTTATTCAAAAAAGTGACAGGCAATGCGTTCAAATGTAATAGACCCAATTTTTTTACATTTATTCGTCCCAAATTAAACTCAAACCGTATCTATTCAAAGTAGTGTTGGATCGATTTTGGATTTTTTCTCTTTCCATAAATCAGTGAGACTATTTTTTTTTCTAATTTGAATTTAGTTGGACACCAGGTCGACCATTTCCTTTAGTAAAAGGTACGGCGCGAAAATTTCCTTTTTTAAAATGAATACAAAAAAGAAACCTTCCAATACAGGGTATTTTTTGGGAGCTTTACTTAAACGTTTCTGGAAAAGTGAAATAAGTAGGTTTTTGAAACTTTGTGTTTACGAGCTACTCTGAAGGCCGAATCGATGTAAAGTATTTTCAAAATGGCGGGACTTCCGTAAATATCGGAAGTCGCTAGTAATTTCGATATTTTAAAGGGCAACCCCTATTTTTTATTGCATTTTTGGATTCTACGTGAAATTTTAGTCCTGAAATGACTATTTTTTTACTATTGCATTTCATAGGGAAACAGAAATGACTTATTCCCATTTCTTCCATATCTATTATTCTTTTACATTACGAAGACTTATGCCCAACGCCCCAGCCGAATCAACCGCTGTAGGAACCTTAGACCCTTTTATTTGACAAACCTGAACTACCTAGCTGTTTATGTGGCAAGCTTGAGTTAAAGCAGCGCCATCCTAACCTACCCTTATAAATTGCATGATAGGAACACTCGTCGTGAGGCGAAAAGAAAGAACGTGAGCCTGAATGGCAATAAGTGCAGCGTCTGTGATGAGAGAGAAGAGAATGAAAACTTAATAGAAACTGAGATAGAAACTATGAATTTTACTAAAATGTGGGAGAAACTGTGAAGGGAATTTGAGGACTTTGAGTAAAAAAAACCCTTATTATATTAGTTTGTTGCTGGAGTGTTGTTAATTTCAAAATAGGAAAATATATTACTCGAAACGCCCTGAACCATTTAGTGATCTTCCACTTGCCTAGTACTTTACTAGAAGTTGAGCGAAAGTTTAAGAGGAAATTGAGATATAATTAAAAGAAATTAAAGGAAGCTTGAGGAGCACACGAAGAGACTTTAAGACCTTGAGATGGATTTGAGAGGAACTAGAGAACTTGGAAGAAATTAAGGAAAGCGTCTTTTGACCAAATAGCGCCAAAATTTACAAACAGACACTATACTGCATATAAAAAGTAACAATCCAAGTTTGTTAAGAGAAACTGATAATAATTATTCAAACACTGAGTAATAAAGGTTAAAAGTGTGCTATTGTCTGTCCGGTCCCACTCCTGCCGTGTTGAACTACTTTTAGGGGAATGGTCCTAGAGCTTTTTGCAGTAGGTAGCCTATACCTTGAAGATGTGCCATCAAACGGCCATCAAATTTCGCTCTTTTAGGAGGGGGGGGGGGGGCTAGAAATTAATTGTAACGGTCTCCACACAAATAAGGGAACTGTTTTCTACCAACTACTGTCCTCATCAAAAGAAGAGGGTTGGGCAGAGGGGGGATGGTTTTATCATTCATGGTACTCTAATGAAAGGTCTCTACGAAAGAAATTAATTTCTACTAACAATAGTCCTTCTCCTCGACCCCTTATCGCGATCGGATATAATTCACTACATCTCAAGAACAGATTACCGGAGGAGGGTACTCACAAAGGACTATTGGGACTTATATCCATTGGTGATGTCAAAATTTTAAGAGCGAATATCTCAAAAACAGTTTATCCGAGGAATGTACTCTCAAAGGTAAAGTGAGTCGTCTGCACGAGACATATTGCTGTGTAAACAATGTCAGTTGGGACGTTGTAGTTTTGTTTTAAGACATTTGGAATAAATTCTAATCCCTGTCGTGGGTCTAATTAGGTTTTAACATAAAACAATTTAGCGATTAAAGCGTGTAGTCTTATTTGATTATTAAGCGGTAGAGCAACGCGATGCCAGCTTTATAGGGGAGTCGATGGTGTCCGTCTGTCCATCCATGAACACGAACTGTCAAACACATGTAACAAACCAATTGAAAATTGGTCAAATCCAATGATCCTGTAGGCCACACCGAGGTGCTCTGCCGCTTTTTTAAATGCTCTTTTGGGGTTGTTCCGCGCTGGTACAAAGGGTTAATAACAAACGATTAAGTGGACTGTATGTATGAAGGGAAATCTTTCTCGTGCCTTGTCTAAAAGGGAAATTGAAAAGAAATGTACGTACAAACTATTTATGACTTGATTTAATGACAAAATTAATGTGTAGTATGAACTATTGTATTTTTTGGCGGACCGGTAAGGGCGGCCCACTGCAAAATTGAGGTTGACAGGACGAATTAATAAAAGGGAACTTACTTGTGTATATACAAAGACGAGTGCTGGTGGTTGTTCAATTGTCCACTGCGGTGGCTGGACAGGCGACGAAACGAAGGGGGTAAATTGTTCAGCGTTGAACGACGACGAATATTGTATGCGAACGAACACCAGTTGGTGGCTTGTGCTTTCTTTAATTTTTTACGACCGAACTCTATGGTTTTCTAACGCGATCTCCCCTACAATCCACCCTTCTCGATTCCCTCCTTTTCCGCGCAGGCTTGCTTTTAAGTAAGTTGGAAAGGGAAAACGGAGGGTAACGAAGTAAAGTGGAAAATAGGACAAACGAAATGCTAAGGAACAATTAAAATTACAATGGGACGAAACAGGGGTTTATTTTCATTATAACTGAGAGTATTACTTCAAGGTGATCATTATTGCAAATGTGACAGTTTCGATATGATTTATTAAACATTCGCTTTATTTGAGAAACAAAGGTAATTGTTAAGAGATAACGTAACAATTTTAATCATTAAGAAAAAATCCCGGAAAAAATGTTATTCTTAGTTAGAAATGTTGATTTAGATAAGGAAAATTCTAAGAATTAGTGTAGACGTGACGATTTGAGATTCGTTGTATTAGCTATTGCAGTTTCTATGCAGTTTTTATTGGTTGATAAAGTTTTCAGGAATTTAAGTGAGATTTCCATTTAAATACGAGAAGACCCGGAAAAAAGGGGCCTTTTGTTGGTTACCGAGGCCGAACTGCTGTCCGTAGATGCAATATTTTTTTGTATAACATTCTTCGAGGCTGAGTTACGGTCTGTTTATAGAAGCGTTAAGCCAGTTTCGAGTGACGTTCTTTAGAAGAGAAAAAGGAGTTTAATTTTGCCGAGTTCGTGGCCCACTACGTGTTGACGTGTGAAGAAAAACTGTCATCAAGTTCGAGTTAGTTGTCAAGTTGAAGGCCGGCTTGGTGTTTGTTTGTACTGTTTTCGAAGAAGGCGTATGTGCGAGCTTTTTGAGTCAATTTGTTTGGAGCGTGTACGGCGAGTTGAGTTTTTGACGAGGGGTACTTTAACGAAAGATAAGGATAAACATTACTACAACAGTATCGGGGAAAGGAAGCAGTAAAACCAAGTTTGGTTTTTGTGTGGATCTGCACTGAGCAAGTTTATCATTTATTGAAGAGCTTGCTAGGTTTGAAGTGTTTTGTGTATGGTCCTTTTTGGTGCGGGGTCGATATTTTATCGGTATCGGCCAAAAATGCGGTATGGGTCGATCGTAATGATTTCAAATTATGCCTCCATGTTGAATATGGAACACTTCGACCAATTTTAATGCACTGATAAATCATTCATGTCTGAATTATGTCATTTGCAATCTTAATGGGACGAGAATGTCACAGCTCTGTTTTTTTAAGGATTTGTTAGTTTTACTTTGGCGTTGCACTTCATCGTCAATTTTAGAAATATTTTAACATAATTCTTTGAAGTTATTTTGCGAATTATTTATTGTGATTGATTCATTCCATTCGAAGCAACAAAACAAAATATAGTGAAGAGCTTGCACAATGCACAGCGTAACTATGAATTTCCATAATACCTTATTACACTAGTTTTTGCTTGAGTGGGGAAATATCTGGGAGCACTGGAACTACTTGTCGCTGTTGAAACTGCAAAAGTAAAACAACAACAATAAACCACAATAATATAGTAAAACCTCGAACGCGTTTCGACAGCGAGGCTGTCTGTCATCATCAGCCAAGAAACATAATTACTCAAATCCAGTTACCTAGTACTTTTTTCCCAAAATCTTTTTCGGCTTCGATTAAACATTGCATATAAAAGTGTTTGTAAATCAGAATGGATATCAGTAACAAAAATGAAAGTGTGAACCTCATAAAGTATCAAAGATTCTCAAATCGCGAAACCATGAATTGACTACTTGACTATGCAATTATGATGAGTAGTTCAAACCCTAAACGAAGTAGTTTAAAATTGTACACAACGGCGTGCCGCAATGATTAAGACGACATTAAGAAAGGAGTCATTAAATTTGTTATTGTGAGAACGAAAATATGAGAATTAGTGGCGAAAAGCGAGTAAAATGTCGTAAAACTGAAATGAATCATTCAAATAACAAATAAAATGCTCTCTTAAAACTTTTTTGGGACATATCTTTAATGGTAACTCGTAATGGAAAGCATATTTTACTGGAACGTCACATTATAGAAAATTTATAGACGCTCCCCGTTAACTTCGTCCTTTCTCGCTCGACGCGGTTTTCAAGTTCTTTATGTTAAATAGTGACGGAAAACTGGGCGTATAATGGGGGTTGTGAAATTTCTGAATAGACAAGTATTAAAAGGGAAGAAGGCGGATTAGCCTTAAGCAACAAGCGAGATAAACTTAACCATAACTGCGTCATTTTACAACACTCGCCACGTAATAGTTTTAGTAATGTCTCTATAATGTGTATTATCGCTTCTTAAATCAGAATTATTTTCTGTTATTAAAAGCTAACTTTGTTCTTAACGACGATGTTTTTACCCTTGTTTAAGCTACTAGTGATTGCTCGAAATAACTTTTAAAGACGACCGGCAATTACGTTTAATGTTTATGAGCTACCTACCTTCTCTCGTAACGTAACAGATTCTCCCATTTTTTAGGAGTCTCTTGATCTACAACGTCGTTCAAGTATTCTAAACACGAATAAAATTAGAAACAAATAGTGTTAATAGTGTTTAGTTTAGTTTCCAGTAAATAGTTTAGTAGTAATTTTACAACATCGCAAGGGAAACTGTATTAGCGAAGCTTCTCAACATATTATGATAAAGTTATAAAGTTTAGTTTGCACGTAAATAAAGTTAAAATTGATAAAATATTGCAAAAGTTTGTTGGATGAAAATTGCACCCATACATTATTCATGTTACCCCTCTCCACCTCTCTCTCACACTCAGTCCCATAACTACACGAAAACTTGAAACTTAGAGGCCTTAAGTAAAAGGTGTATAAGGAAGTAACCGCGATAAAGATTTTTTATACCTCGCAGGTAACTACTCTTACATTTTTTATATGTTAATTTAAAAAATAATGAACCTTTATTTTCTTGTTGATCGCAACTACACGGCCCCATTTACGTCGCATCGTAAAACATTCCCTCAAAATTTGCGAACTTTAATTCAAAAATTTCGCATATAACTTCGCAAAAGACAGTGAGACTGATATACATGCAATATTAGTTTTGTATTTTTACCTTGGTTTATTGCTATCCATTCTTTTGGAGTCGTGGTAAAATTTGTATTTGACGTCACTCGATGAATAATTAGAACACCTACAAGCTACTAAATCAAAGTATATTTGTATTCAAATTGTACGTACGGTAGGGTGATGAAACCAACAGAAATCCCGTCCTTATCTTAATAGACGTATGATAACACGCTGGAAACTTGTTATTAGGTCTTCAAAATAAGGTGAAAATCTGTATTTGTGCATTTATTAGATAACAATTTAAATCAAGTTGTGAGCAATAATTTGGGAAGCGTTTCCATGTTGCTTTTAAACATAACTTAACAACAGGCCCAAGATTTACGAATCATGGCCACTTTCTTTGTGGGTTATAACAATTATTACGAAATGAAACTTGGGACCTTTCTCTACCTGCCCTCGACAGTGCTTCTGGAGCAGAGCTGGGCAGAATACTTTCAAAAAGTATTTGAATACTAAATAGTAAATACTTTACACAAATCAGAGGTATTTGAATACTAAATACTTTTACGTTCAGCACAAGCGAATACTAGATACAGATACATTGAAAAGTATTCAAATACTTTAAAAAATAAGTATTCAAATACTTTAGAATGTATTCGAATACTTTCAAAAGTATTCGAATACTTTCACAAGTATTCTAATACTATCAAATGTATTCGAATACTATGAAAAGTATTTCATTATCTTACATTGAAAAGTATTCGAATACAATAAAAAGTATTCAAATACTTGTCACTCAAATACATTAAAAATTTAAAATAGTATACTAGATAAAAGGCTTAATACTACGTAAAAAATCAAGTTATACTTTGTATGGGGTTAGCTTTTTTTATATTTCTATTGTTATACGAGTATACAAATTTAAGGGGAGTAAAAGCGTATTATTATTATTATATTATTATATAGCAGGTGCCTACCAGGACCTTTCTTATACCAGTTATATCCCTAAGAATACGTGTACCAGTTTTCAAAGCGATCGTACGTCGTGCACATGATACGTACGCCTTTCTGAAATTAATCCTAGCGATTTTGGAACAGATCCATTTTTGACCATCCGTTTGTTCGTGTGCATGATAACTTGTTTAGAAACGTGCGATCGCTTTGAAAATGCAGTTTTTTCCTAATCGTAGGTAAATACCGGCGTAGTATAGACCATTTAAGACCTTTCGGCAGAGGCACCTCCTAAATAGGCATTATGCGGGTCAACTCTGTATTGGGCGCATGCCTGTTGGGGCGCCAAAAACAAGAGAGGGATATTACAAAAAAAAAATAAAATTGGTACATATGGTCTTAAGGATATAAGAAAGGTCCCTATTGTTTTTAAGTTACGTAGACTATCGAGTTCGGTATTCAGATGTATCGGATTTTTATATTTGATTTTGTGACAATGGAAAATTTCCCTAAACATTTTTAAATTGTTCTCAAATATTTGAATAACTTAAAAGTACTGCCTTTTTTTGAGGCCAGCAAAAAAATTGTCTCAGATCGACCCGGAAAAAAATTTTCTTATAGAATGTGGTCTGTAGAATCCATAATTTCAAACAGTTCCAAGATTGGGCTACTATTTCAAAAGTTACAGCCCTTTGAATTTTCTTTCGAAATTGGTTTCTAGTCTATAACTTTTGATTGAGAAGTCTGATCGAAAAAGTACGAATTGTTTTGGATTCTACGCACCAAAATTAATAAGAAAAAGTGTTTTCCCGAGAAATTTTGGTGCAGTCGATTTTTGGTAAAAAAAAGGAAGGTTAAGTATTCAAATACTATGCGAAGTATACGAATACTTCTCAAAGTATTCAAATACCTTGCGAAGTATTCGAATACTTCTCAAAGTATTCAAATACTATGCGAAGTATACGAATACTTCTCAAAGTATTCAAATACCTTGCGAAGTATTCGAATACTTCTCAAAGTATTCAAATACCTTGCGAAGTATTCGAATACTAAATATTTGTGAAAGTATTTGAGTTACAAATACAAATACTGCTTCCATAAAAATATTTAATTACAAAGTATTTGAATACTTTAAAGGATTTGAATACTAAAAAGTATTTACAAAATCGAATACTGCCCAGCTCTGTTCTGAAGGCACGAAAGTAGCTGTTTTGTGTTCAAGGGAAGATCCGAAAACGGTACGAAATTTAAAAACTATCAATCTATGTACAAATAACACAATCCTTCCATTGTATTTTGCAAGTCATTTTATACAGGGTGGCAATTTGAAAACTTACCACCCCCCCCCCATGACTTAATAAATAAACGATATATTTTAAAAAATCAAAATCGGTTTCGGTAATTCGGAGGCGGAATCACAATGACATAGATGGCGACGCACCCCCTCCAACCCCCTGCGCCCCAGCCACCCCAACTTAAACAGTGCCCCCCATGTGTGATACGTCGTTGGAAAGCTCTAAAAAAATGCTTTCCGACCATACCAAATAGCATTACATTTAGGTTAGTATAATAGTGATGAAAAAAGAACTCTAAAAGATGTGAGGAACGCGTCAAGTTGGCGTAAGGAATGGTAGGGTTCCGTAAGGAGAGACGAGCATAAATAAGGCGTGGGAATGAAAAAGATGTAAAAGAGGCGAAGTGGAAAAAAACCTATCGTGAACGAATGACGTTTGAAAAAAGATTATGAGAAGAAGAAGGCTGTCAAAAAGGTGTATGGCGTGAAGGAGGTATAAATGAAGCGTAAATAAATGAGACAGAAGGAAGAAGACAATAATGAAGGAATTAAACGAGGTGCGAAGAAGGATAGAAAGACGCGCGAAGGCAGGATGCGATCAGGAAGTAGGCGTGATATATGATGGGTAGCGATATTATGGGGTGTGAATAATGCGAGCATAAAGGAGTAAAGAGGGGCAAATTAGGTGTGAAGAGATTTGGAGGATAAACTATGAAACCGCATCGTAGTACGTGTAAGCAAAGAAAACAGACCATGCGTGAATATGGTGTAAAGGAGTGTGAAGGCGACGCGACGTAAAGAAAACGGAGGGAAGTCGGTGAAGAGGAAAGGGACTTTAAAATAAAGCGCGAAAAAGACACTCAAAAGACATACTTTATTTTATGGAAAGAAACAAAAATGAAGGTAAAAACACACCAGAAACGGGATGTGAAGCATTAATGAAGTGGGCATCAAAAAGGAGTGAAGGCGGCAGGGAGGATTATAAAAAAAGCGTGCTTATGAAGACATAAAATGGTTAAGTTTGGATAAAACATGCGTGAAGGATGTGGAAAGGGAAGAAGTGATCAGGAAAGTAATCGTAAAGAAATGTAACAGAAAAACATGCAAGGAGGAAGGAAGACTTAAATGAAATAATTGTGAAAAAGGCATCAAGAAATGAAGTTTGAAGACGCATTGTAAAAGTCGCACAATACACGTGAAGAGTTCAAAAATGGACGAAAGGACGGAACAAAAGAAAGGTGACAGAAAAAAATGAAGGGCGATATTATAGCGAATATTCTAGAAATCCCGATCGAGATCGAGGCACCATAAAAGATTAGTCATCGTCGATAAGAAACTAAGGTGGATTTGACGCATTCTTGCAGGGAAATATGAACTTATTTGTTCTAAAATACTCAAGGGCGTTCGAGAACTTTCCGGAAAGCCCGGCGTTTGCTATATAAGCAAAATCGAATTCTACAGCAGGGAGTTCTAACATCGAAGCTCGTGTTATGCTATAAATTGTGAATGGTACATAATTATTACCGTTATAAATTAATCCATTTCAAGACTGTTATAAATTTATGGTTAATTAATTGGAAATAAATACACACATGAATGAGCATGATTCAGGTCAAAATATAGGGGCGTGATTAAGGGGAGAAAAAGCAAATCATAAAGGAAGAAGGTCCTGGAGAAGGAGGGGTGAAGGACGGAAATAATTCTGGTAGAATTAAACCGAAAAACTAGTAAACAGCCATTGTCTAGCCCAGGATTCCCTAACTGGTCGACTGGGATCGAACTCGGTTTTCCAGGGGTCGACGCGCGGGTCGACATAAACGAAAACTGATTTTGGGAGGTGAAGAGGTCTAAAAATCGGCCCCTGTTAATTGACACAAATTAATTACAAAGTGATACAAGATACCGTCTGGAGTCGTGTTACGTGTACCAACTTGTTATAACAATGACTAATGTTATACTTCTAAAAAACTCCACAAGTCGATAAGCGTGCACAAGTTTGTACAAGTTTTTAAATTGGTAAGTATTTTCTATCTGAGGTATCAGTTCTCTGGCTCAACATAGTTTGGGAATCCCTGGTCTAAACGAAGCGCGGAGAGACGTGGGAAATGCGTGAAAAGCCGTAAGAGAATAAAAAAATCACACACATCAGCGCACGTGTGTTCTGCCCAAAAACTCCCCCTTTTATGTCTAAGAATATGTGTACCAATTTTGGTTTCAATCTGTTCAGCAATTTAGCGGGAAATGAACTACAAGCAGACAGACCGACACCATCGAGATTTGGTTTGCTTCGCATTTCTGGTGCGTGTATTTCCGTCAAGAAAGTGGGGGGTCAATTTTTACCCCAATGCAATACCTCCCTTACTAACGTGCGGGTGGTAAAAAGGCGCGATGAAGACAATAGCGCGAGGCAAACATTAAAACATATCTGACGTAGAGAAAATATAGTTGAAAGGAAGGAGGGTTAAGGGTAAAAACGAAGTGTCAAGATGGTGCAAAGAAAGGGGACGTACAAAAAGGCGAAATAAAAATAAAAATGCGAGAATGCTGGGGTGTGGATAAAACAAAAAGGAAGGACGAAGAACACAGGAAGGAGCCGTGAAGGAGATATGGAATGGGCGCAAAGAAATAGTGATTGTGATGGTTCCTCGTTAATTGACTAACTTTGTTGCAATCTCTTCCTTCAAATCTCCTCCCCTCTCCAATTACACTTCGTAATGTGGAAAGTCTTTCCAGTTTCCATGACACCGTTTTTTACATTGTGCTTCCCTACCCTTCCTAAACGTGTTCTCCTCTTACACTAGCTGAAGCCCCCTTCGCTCCGTTAAACCATCTTTCCGTATCTTTTTCAAGCCGTTTTACTCCTCTTTGCATCACGTCTCCTAAAATAAAGGAAAGGGAAAGAGGTTTCTACAAAGGAATTAAGGAGCGAAAACGCGTGAAGTAAACGTACATGTCTGAGGGACTATGCGCCAAGAGGAATAAGAAAGACGAGATGAAAGAGTGAAGAAAGCATGAAAGAATCTTGAACGGGGAGTTACAAGACGAAAATATAGAAAGAAGAAAGTGTGGATTGTGGACGGCTGAAATAGGTATGAAAAACGGAGGTATGCAAGGAGTGTGGTTTCTACAAAACGTATGAGAAAACGAGAGTGTATATTTTCGACAAAACAAAAGGCTCGTAAGCAAAATTTATTAAGCAAAACGAATACAGGAGAGATAGTTCGCAAAATAATTTCGCGCAAAATTTCCTAAATTCAGCGCTGTTATGCACATGTTATATATAAACGTCGAGTTACTTTATTGCAAGTTATTGTAAAAAATTTTATAAGCTATATGAAAGAAAACCACCCTCAACAGAGCCCTATAAACATTTTATATTCATACAGCATGAGACATATTACTCAATATAGACGTGTATTTCATTTTAGCTACTACGCATTTTTTTTTCTTTTATTTCATCTGTTTTGATATTGCTTTATATATCCCTCTATTAATAATTGAATATATATTTTCCAAACCCACGATAGAATACGATCCTTGGCAATCACTTCGAAATTATGACTCGGATGCTAAACGCACGTTTGATTCTTAAGAAATTGCATAACGTGCATAATCAATCCTTGCGTAAAATTTAAATATCCTTTCGACTTTGTATAGTAATTTTACATTTTTATTAGAATCCGCTTTGAGTAAGATATTGTCGAAACATGCTCTTCTCTCGGTTTTTTTGATAGAATTTAGTTTCATAAAACATCAAAGGGCTCGATTGAAAACTGTGGAAAATTCAGTCGAGCACTCGTCGAATTAGAAAATACGAACTACAAAGAGTTAGGACTTACACTATCAAATAAAGCAAATTAATAGCGCGCACCGAATAAAAAGCTTGCTAAAAACCTTTTAATCGTTAAAAATTCTCCACACAAAGCAAATCACACAGCGAAAATTTCACATGACAAACCTCGTCGCAGACAAATCAATACTTTATGAGCACAATGTAAACATTTTCTCTACCGGATAAAGAGGACTATAATTATTTTCTATTTACTTTGTGCAAGAATTTATTTTATTCGACCGTAATTGTATTCTATTTCTTGTTTAAACAGTCGCTTTATCGTTTGTTTGTCTACTGAAACTTGGGAAATATTATAATGCCGCCGATTTATGTTCAAGAAAACTTTGTTGAATGGAAAAATGTGGTTCTTCTAAATGCATTAGGGATTAGGGAAGATTTAGAAATGTTTTGTTCCTATATATTGAAAATAAGGATAAGGTGTGTATAGGTCCCAGAAGTTGATCATCGGTATAAAACTTTTGGTACATTAGCAACGCAAAAAAGATCCTTTGATTAACTCCCTCATACCAGAGCTGGGCAGAATACTTTCAAAAAGTATTTGAATACTAAATAGTAAATACTTTACACAAATCAAAGGTATTTGAATACTAAATACTTTTACGTCCAGTACAAGCGAATACTAGATACAGATACATTGAAAAGTATTCAAATACTTAAAAAAATAAGTATTCAAATACTTTAGAATGTATTCGAATACTTTCAAAAGTATTCGAATACTATAAAAAGTATTTCATTATCTTACTTTGAAAAGTATTCGAATACAGTAAAAAGTATTCAAATACTTGTCACTCAAATACATTAAAAATTTATATAGTATACTAGATAAAAGTCTTAATACTACTTAAAAAATCAAGTTATACTTTGTATGCGGTTAGCTTTTTTCGAGGCTTTTTTTATATTTCTATTGTTATATACAAATTTAAGGGGAGTAAAAGCGTATTATTATTATTATATTATTGTATAGGAAGTACCTACCAGGTACCTTTCTTATACCAGTTATATCCTTAAGAATACGTGTACCAGTTTTCAAAGCGTCATGATACGTACGCCTTTCTGAAATTAATCCTAGCGATTTTGGAACAGATCCATTTTTGACCATCCGTTTGTCCGTGTGCATGACAACTTGTTTAGAAACATGAGATTGCTTTGAAAATTGGTACACATGGTCTTGAGGATATAAGAAAGGTCCCTATTGTTTTTAAGTTACGTAGACTATCGAGTTCGGTATTCAGATGTATCGGATTTTTATATATGATTTTGTGACAATGGAAACTTTCCCTAAACATTTCTAAATTGTTCTCAAATATTTGAATAACTTAAAAGTACTGCCTTTTCAGGCTTACAGTTCCAAGATTGGGCTACTAGTTCAAAAGTTACAGCCCTTTAAATTTTTTTTCGAAATTCGTTTTTTGTCCATAACTTTTTATTGAGAGGTCTAATCGAAAACGTACGAATTGTTTTGGATTCTACGCACCAAAATTAATAAGAAAAAGTGTTTTCCCGAGAAATTTTGGTGCAGTCGATTTTTGGTAAAAAAAGGAAGGTTATACATTGCCCTTTTTGGAGGCCCGAAAAAAAATTGTCTCAGATCGACCCGTGCACCTATTGCTTCCGTTGATGTAGAGAGAAGTTTCCCTGATTAGTGCTTATAAATTAATTCTTAGCGACAGGAGGCAACCATTTAAAAAAAGTGGGGGTCATTTTTTACCCCAATGCAATACCTACCTTACTAACGTGCGAGTGGTAAAAACGAGGACCAAAAAGCACACATTAGTGTTGTGGCAAAACGACCATAAATTAAACAAAACCGAAACGATTTACTAGGAAAAACTGGGAGGCGAATTTTTAATAACGCTAATTAACGCTGTAACTAAAATCAAGTGGCAAGTGTCTCCTTGCTCCGTTTTTCGTGCCCGTGAGCGTATTTGCAAGGACTTACCCCCATATAGTAACAGCAGTGGATACATCGGAGCAGAATGTAGTGATACCACCTTGTTGTTCATTTCAAGGTGGCTAAATAAAACACAAACATTTTTTTTCTGAAGCTAACTAGAACGGTTAACAAAGTTTTTCCAATTAGAGGAATTCATGAAAAAATAGGGCGGCAATTTGGAAATTAATTTGCATTTTGCATTCCAGTGTCTCCATATAAACTCACACTGGGGGAATGCAAGGTGCCATTGAGTAAAATAGTGTTTTTATTCAATGCTATACAGTAGGAAGCGTGTAATCTTTTATATTGTGGGGAACATCCAAGGTGTGACAACTAAAATTTGCACTCCTTACTAAACAAGTTTCCGGAAAATTTACACCACTCAAATTTATATTGAAGAGGGAACAAACTCGTTCTTTCCTTTAACTTTTTCAAAAAGATCTCGTTAAGACAGGCGATCACCCTCTTAAAAAACGTCCATGGCTTGTCTGATCTTGTGAGACATCACTTGTAGATTTATTTGGTTTGGTAATTGCATATTGCAACGTAAATTAGTTACGTTCTTTATTTATTACAGAAAATTAACAATAAATTTGTAACAGTCTTAAAATGAATTAATTTATAACAGTAATTATTATTTATCACTTACAATTTATAACATAAAAACACAAGCGCATCAATGTTGAAATTGACTGAAATACACTACAACTTCCGGAAAGTTCGTTACCCTGCCCCCCCCCCCTTCTTAGCACATGAAATTTGATTTTCTTTTCTATCACAAATTATTGAAAACTGAATACAGTAGTAGCGAAGTGGTTCATCGGTGCATTTTTTAATAGTTTTGCTCCGGTTTTGCTGTTCGATTTAATTGGATAGTGGTCAGAAAAATGTCTACAGCCCTGTCGATCGGCATCGTTTAAACCGAGGGGTTAATCAAAAATCGCATCCACCAGGATTCCCAGAGACTTCCCAGAGAATTCCTAAATACTTCCAGAAAATTTCTGAGAATTCCCATAGCCTTCCTGAGAATTCCTAGAGATTTCTTGGATATTCCCAGAGAATTCCTTGGAATTCCCAAAGACTTCCTCGAAAAAAAGTAAAACGAATACCGAACAAAAAAATTTGTTTTGCGCATGCGCAATCCGATTTGTTTAATTATTAAGATATTTAAATGGAATTTTGCACGTATGCACCTCGAATAAAAGTAGTTCTTGTGTTCGCAAAAACTCGACGCTAACCAAAATGCCGCGGGCAGCATCCATTGAACCTAATGTGACGTCCAGGTTTTTTTAAGAAAACTTCGCCCTGTGTATTTTCTTTAAATTACACTTTAGGTCAAAAGTCTTTGGCAAAAATCATAAACTATTAAGACCTATAATGGCATTGAAATCGTCCAAAAGTGACAGATCTGGCTTGAAATCCTCCTTATCTAGAAATCCAGAGTACGGAACTGCGAAAATAATAACTAGCGGTATGCTAAGTGCTAAGGAGATTAATAATTGGGAAAAATTAGGAAAAATTAACGTAACCTATTTATCCCATGATTTAGTTTCAAACAAAGAAAACAAAACTAATAAAAACATAAACAAATAAACTGAAAAAACAAACAAATACTGTCGATGTGTATAATAAAAAAAACAAACGGCAGAAAATTAGCACAAAGTTAATATTGCATTTTTTGTGAGGCAAATGGAACGGACTTTTATATCTAAAAAGTTAAATGCAGCACATTGTCCATTGATTGTGCTCATGAGTATATAAAATATTTTTTTCAGAATAGTCATCACCAGCATTCAATATTTAATTTCAAAAATAAATGTCAGCGTCCCTCTTGTTTGTTTATTATAAAAAAAATCTAATCACCCTAATATTTTACTCCAAAAACATTACTTTATAATAGATACATTTTAACACCCCCTATAAACGTTTAAAGCTAGTAAACCTTCAGACTTTCACGATCCCATAACATCTTTTACGATCCATTTTTCTGCTACCTACCACTTTTTTAAACTCTTTTTTTTTATCACTCAATTAAATATTAACAATTTGCCACACTAATTACGAATGTTGTTAAATATTCAGTTCTGAGTTCGAGGTAAGCGGGGCATTCTAATTATTGACCGATTGCAATCGCGGGATCTAAAAAGTTCAGCTATTTTAAGTTTGGTCTTTATATATGCGTAACGGGGGTAATTTTATTTGTGAATATCAAATATCGGATATGCAAGGATAATAATAAAATATGGCTTCCTTATTTAGTTTCCTTTTGCCCCGTCACGGCAGAAGTAATATTAAATTTTTATAAGAAGGGAAAAAAGAAATAGAAAAGTCTTTTCCGAGTAATATAGGTTTATGGCTTCCATCTGTGAGATTACTTTAGACGTTTTAGAAGAAAGTGGACTTTTCTGAGAGGATGAAATAAAAGAAACTGGGAAAAAAATAAAAGCTTTACTTCTTTCACATACTGTTTTGCGAGATAAAAGCTGTTGTTATCAAAAATATTCAGATACTATAGTTTCTTGCTTTTGCTACTTAACGCTGGATGCCGTTTTCGCTCTCTCATTTTCGATCTGTTTCATTTTTTCCGTTTCATATTCATATATTGCGACGACTTTCTTTCTAAATTATTGTAGTTTCACTTTGTTTCGTTTAAGTAGAAACTTTTTTCTCGAATATTTTGGCTCGAAGATTTACTCTAAGAAAATTTAATATAATTTTTAAATTGCTTTCGCGAGACAATCTTTCTTGAATTTCAATGGTCTTATTTAACCGAGACAGTTTGAGGGTAAAGTTATTACGTATTTTAATGTAAATATTGACAGAAGTAAATTGCTTTTCTCTAAATAGGCGCGTTGCAGTTTGAATAGAAATTTCAAAGCAAAATTCGAGGCGATCTCAATGACCGACTGGCATACCAACGATGTTATCCAGTGTCCATCACAGTTACTGCGTGGATGTTGCTGATCTCTTCTACCTTTTTACAATTTTAAATTATTATGAGGGCCGGTTTTCACCTTTTAACTGTGCATGTCCCAAAATACTATGATCGTATTCGTTTACTTCATTGAAATTATTACAGTCGTTCCTTTTTAGATAAAAAAAACAAAGAGAAAACGGATTTGCAAAGACATCGTTATATTGAGAGACGCAATTGAAATTCAAATATAAAGTATATTGAATAGGGATTCATTTTTAATTAAAGAAATTGAAATTCCTATCCGATCGATATCCTTAATTGAATATTTTTTGTTGGCTTTAAAAATGTATAGCATAGGTTTATGGGATTTGTACTTCTTTCCCTTCGTTTCTCATTCGGTAATAATCAGACACTGACTTTGTCATGTCTCTCAACGGTTGTAGTTTCATGATCTGTCATCGCAAAAGTAACGGAACTTGTAATTCCCGTCAATTTATTGCGCATTCGATCTGACGATATCGTGATAGTGAAATGAATTGGGAATGTTTCTTCCAGGAGCTTTCTCAAGTCTTTCAGCTAGCACAGATCTACACATACACAGATTGCTAACCTTATGCATTTTTTGGGAAACAAATTTAGGTATACTTAAAAGCGCCCTCTATTGCGGAGCAGTATAAACATGTATCGTTTAAAACTGTAATATGACGCTTATGGATTTATGCGTTAGATGTCGCTGAAACAACATTAAAGTTTGCACAATTCGAATTCCTTAATATTCGTATTATTACAGTGGTATGATATGATAGGAGGTACGTTGAGCCATAATGGTTTAATTTAACACTGGAGCTACTCATTCGTCGTAAGTGAGTTATTAAAAGCGGGTCCCTGTGGTCACAGATACACACGAACATAGGGCAGGTTCTTAAAGAATCGTGAAGGTTTTTTAAAGTTGGCGGAAACTATTTGCGTCTTTAAAGGTCTTGACAGATTGCTAACCGGAAAGGCATACTTACAAACTATGTATATCTCTGCCATCATTAACGTTACACTCTTTACCACGTCGATAAGATATAAGATAGGGAGGTTATTTTCAAAAAGTTGATAGTTTTCCAGTTGTAAGCACAAAACTGCTAAAAAAATATCCTTTTCAACTTTTTTGTATTTTTTTCAATGTTGCGTCATGAAATTTTGTTAGCAAACCTCGGATTCGGATTCGGCACCCCAAAAAACATATAGAATAAAAGAAATCAAAACTACCCCACAACTTTCCTGGTAAAAATACAATTAAACTGGATTATATGCACATTTTACCGCTTTAAATTTTTTGCAGCGACATCTAATGCATAAATCCATAAGCGTCATATTACAGTTTTAAACGGTACATGTTTCTACTGCTCCGCAATAGAGGGCGCTTTTAAGTATACCTAAATTTGTTTCCCAAAAAATGCATAAGGTTAGCAATCTGTGTATGTGTAGATCTGTGCAGCTAGTGACGAATGACGTAATGACAAATATGGAGAAAAAAATGGAATTATGACAGGGAATAGAACATAAGGATGGAAAATTGTTGACAGAAGAGGAGAAATTATATCAATAAAAGAATAAACCATAACAGAAATGAAGGATGGGAAAGCAGCAAAAGTCGATAATCCTCCCTGCGATGTATCACAAACGTACAACTTAACGTGTAGGTTATCTGTCAAAAAACGTTATTTGGCGTTATTTAAGATGGGCAAATAACGTTTTCTACAGATAACCTGCACGTTAAGTTTAACGTAAGTGGACCGAATATCCCCATAAATTTATTGAAATGTGTGCATCAGAAAAAAGAATCAAAGAAATTACTTTTTTTTGTAATAAAATCTAGGGCGGCAGATTTTAGGGGGCGGCAAATTTATCCCAAAAATTTTTGTCTTACAGGAATAAAAAAAAACCTTCTTATACAGGGTGTGCTTTTTTTTTCATTTTCACTATGGGAAACTCATAAACCGTAACAGATACAAAGTCGTTTAAATGGGTAAAGGCACCTATGCAGAATTTTGTGCTAATTAATTTTACCTTTTAAAGTTTCTTGTAGCTCTACAAATAGCGAAGTTATAGCAAAAAAAAAACCGAGAAATTTCATTTTCGAGAAATGAACCATTAGTGATTTTTTCTCAGCTTTCTGATGGTGCTGTAAATATAATAATAAAATAAAAATAAAAATGAGAAATGACTAAACGCTCTGTAAATTACCTATTCTTTTGTGATCATGAATTTTTAAAATACTCCAATAGCGTTCTAATATCACAATTTGGTAGATAGTAGTTTTGTGTAAGGTGTGAACGAGGGTGTGAAGGAGAATTTTTAAGGCATACCGTACTCCACCTTATATACAGGGTGATTCAAATTCGAGGGCCACCATGGGGATCTCGGGAACTGTAAGAGATAGATAGGTAGTTTAAATTTGGCAGAATTGCGTATTTTGATACTTAACTTCAGTAAAAAATAAAAACGATTTTGCAAAATTTCAGTTTTTTCGGATATCTCCGAAAGTAGTCAGAATTTTTTAAGTTGCAAAACTGCATTTTGTTAAGCATCAAAATACGCAACTTTGCCAAATTTAAACTACCTATCTATTTCTTACAGTTCCCGAGATCCAGAGGGTGGCTCTCGAATTTGAATCAGCCTGCATCATGGAGTTTATTTTAGCTCAGAAGTTACCAAAAAACTATTTTTAGTGAAATTTTCATTAAATCGTGGGCTGTAAAAATAATCTAGAAACTGACACAATGATCCCCTCTAGTTCACAATAATCATGCTATACTCAGTGAGAAATCAAAAGAGGAAGAACAAGAAGGAAATCGGTGCCAACTTAAATGAAGTTAGCCGTACATTTTTTTTAAATTAACTTGTAAATGGAAGGGTATTGTTCAATAGCTCGGAATAATAACCCCATTTTTGTGCACCAATTGAGCCGGCTAATTTCAGAAAACTCAAAGGTAAATCATCTGAACTAGGAAGGTCTAATGATATCAGCAACACATGATAACCGTTACTTTAAAATGTTCGATGACACGTGTGGTTCCATAACAATCGGATAGTTTTAGATTAGTTTTAATGATCTAGAAAATTCATTTTCTCACAAAAATTGCCCTTCATCTTTCACTTTTTTGACAACGCGTTTGGCACCTATGACCCTGCAACTTCAGTAGTGTGCATCATGTTGAACCAAAAGCAACTTGTCGTGTATTTGCTCCTGGAAGAGGAAATTATTTACGATTTAAAAGGAAGAAAACTATCTAGGGCTCACGATCAATCAGAAATTCAGGTTTTTCGCCATCATATATTATCTTGTGTAACTGTATTTATCAATTTTTCGCCTGGAATCAGAAATTTTCCAATATAACTATATTTTCATGAGTAGCACACTTTTGACGCATAGGAAATTTCCTATATAACGTTTAATGAGTGATCGTCAAGAACTTTTTCGAATTTCTCTATATTTCGTGAAAGATTTGGCAGGATACGGCATCCTTTTATCATTTTTCAGGATTTACTGGAATCGGGTAGCACGAATCAGACTTTATGGGTTAAAGCCATGGAGTCTAGCAATCACGCCCCTGGGATACTTCGCTTCTTCACAGAAAAATGTGGCTACTGAGCTCTACCACCACGTGCAGTGTTTGAAACGCGCCAAGGAAACGACGTCCATAATAAATAACTAGGTGCAGTAGTCCGTTTCACAAATATAAAGAATATAAAAGTATGTTTTTGGAGTTATCATAACAAAACAAAACAAAAATCATAACAAAATGAATATAAATAAAACATAAAAAGAAACAAAGTGGCGCGTTCCAACTCGGAAAAACTCTTGCTCCACAATATTATTATTAAACACCCTCGCATTGTTATGGCACAGGGCTGTCGTAAGCTATACGTTCCTTACTATCTTAAATAAACTTGTAATAAATATAGCAAACGAGCTCCTGGGTCACTGAACACTTAATCAATTCTTTCTTGGGTGATTATAAACAAAATACTGAAAACGGAATGGAAAATTCGAAACCGTTCGGGAGTTATCCTCTCCACAGACGGACGGACGGACGAACAGAAAGTTCAAAATCGTGAACTCGCTAGGAGCTCGTTAATAAACTTGTAGTAAATATAGCAAACGAGCTCCTGAGTGACCCTCTATAGTAAGCAAAACCGCGAAAATACGTAAAAAAATTTGTAAAGAAGCTAGCCGACGGGAAACATTAATAATTCATTGTATTCTGGTACAGTTTTAATTCCGAATCAAAACTTTGTCAAACAAAGAGAAGTTCCAACCCTTTATTGCAAGAAATATGGTTGCAATATCTATGGGGTTAAATGTAGAAATCATATATCTCAGATAAGCTGGGTGGGTGAATATGGGTGGAATGAAGATTTCTTGAGGGTATGGAACTATATCACAAAGTAAAAAAATACATAAACCCCTTCCTATCTGGTTCAACCTTTAAAGTATAATTAAAGTCATTGACGTAAAGGATTATTCTGTACCATTCCACCAAATTCTTTAAAAATCGTTTCCGTAAATTGTTGGTAATATCTTTAATAAATTGTTACCGTCCCTACGAAGCTTTAGTTTGAATACGTCTAAAATACAAATAGCGCATTTTCCGGCCTGTTATTTTTCCTTTCCGAATGTCTAATATACATAGGTATCCAAAATTTGAACAAAATGCCTCGAGCCGTTACCTCCGAAAATTGCCAACGTACGTATGTACAGACGGAAAAACAATGTTATTCTTTAAAAGTTGCTTAAAATGATCGAAAAAAATATAACAAATGTTACAACCAAGAAGATCTTTTCTTAGATTTTTAAAAGTTTGAGAGGATGCTGACGAACGCGTGTTCAACAAAAATTGACTTTCTTTATTTTATATTCTCAATTACCATAATTTACAGCATAGAGCCTGGCAATAAAAATACTGTAACGTAAATTTAATTACGTGATTTATTTATTTACAATTAACTAACAATAAATGTATAACAGTCTTGCAATGGATTAAGTTAAGCACTCACTTTGCAGAGCTGACTAAAAAACAATTCGATTTGTTATATAACAAACGCCGCGCTTCCTGGAAAGTTCTCAAATCTC
This sequence comes from Photinus pyralis, assembly GCF_008802855.1. Taxonomy (NCBI): domain Eukaryota; kingdom Metazoa; phylum Arthropoda; class Insecta; order Coleoptera; family Lampyridae; genus Photinus; species Photinus pyralis. Next base: position 13,013,017 of record NW_022170738.1, read on the forward strand.
CGGAATATTCTAGAATGTTCTCTAACAACGACGTCCTACTTCCCGGAAAGAATGCGTCACATCCGCTTTCGTTTCTTATCTTTTATGGCGCTTCGATGTCTATCGGAATTTCTACAATATCCACAAACAAACGATTCTGCGAATTTATCTTGTAGTCAAGGTCTTGTTTGTTTATTTCTTTGTAAAAGAAAGAGTAATTCCTAGAAATAATAAGGTTAGGAAAATTTTTATCTCCATTTTTCCACTATCAATTTGTTGGTTAATGCATTTGTGACAGTTTCGATTTGATTTATTGGGTGTTTCGTTTATTTTAAAAGAGATTAGTGTAATTGTCTAGTGATAAGGTGACTTTAATCGTAAACACATTGTTGTTGTCCTAGAAGATGATGGAGTTTAAGATAAGATAATTCCGAGAAAAGTTTATTTGTTTATTTGGTTAACCAGACACCATACAGAATAAGAAAATTTCAATTAAGTGGCACTGGGGCTCTGAACATACATTCGGGCTTAAGATCTAATTTGATCTATTATTACATTTAGGGGATCGTGAAAAAAGTCGATATCATTCACTGAAGAGAACTTATTTAAAGTGATCAAGCAAAGTGCGGCGCACGTGAGACAAGATGCGTCGTGTGACAAGTGTGATTAGTTGATCAAGTTACTATCACATTGTGGATATAATCTAAGGAAGGAAGTCCGTTTAAATACTGGGGGACGCTTCGAGAAAGGGCTTCCGACAAGTTCGAGGCCGAGTTGCAGTCCGTTAAAGCAGCCTTCTTGTCATTATTCGCAGCTGAGGTACTGTTCGGCTGGAAGAAAAAGAAGTTTGTTTTGCCAAAGTTCGAGGCCGGTTTGCTGACTGTTTTGATTTTGTTTTTCTTCTGGAATTTAAGAAGACACGCGGGTCTATGTTCAAATTTAGTTGCCTTTCACCTCTATAAGCAAATTCGTCTGTTGGTCGAAAATTCAGTACGTGTGGAGTGTAACAGTTGTCGTCAATCAATTCTATGTAAATAACTATTCTCTCTAAATTGAATGTTTAGTGCATATTGTTTAAATAATGTATAAATTATTTAAACAATGAAAACGCAACTTTGTTACAAATTAGTCGTTAATTCAGACCAAGATTTAGACTTTCTGATGCAACTAATAAAATTTTAATCGGGAAAAGTGGGGGTGCGGGTTTGATTTCAGGTTAGCATCCCCAATTTTAAAATTTGTTTTCCGGCGTAGGTAAATTTTGTTCTGTAATGGCTTAAAACTCGGCTTAAAAGTAAAGAAACTATCAAATAAGCAAGAAACTGTTAACAAAACTTTAACGATAATTTCGGAAAATGTCTGTCTCTAAATTGCTACGTACAATTGCTGTGATGGGGTCAGATGAAGTAATAAGACATTTTTCAAAAAAACATGGAGTTATCGGGGTTTATAATAAGCACCTCAAGTGCTAAACTGTCTTTGTGCAGCGCTAACACTGATCTTCCCTATTATTTTAACCCTAATTTACAGGTCTGGGGTGGATCGCACCCCACAGCCACTTTCAATGTCCATAAGTTTTTTTCTTTCAATATTTTGGCCTGGGAGCTCGAGTACCTTCCAAGTTTAGTCTTTTCTATCTGGGGTTCGTTCCACCCCACGCCCGTAAACTTGAAAGTTTTAGTGGCCAGTAAACTAGGGTTAATATTTCCTGAAAAGTTGTCCACTGAAGATCTAAATCTTCAATATTTTGGCGCAAAAATATTGGGACGTGAAATTACCTAATCTGCTTTATATTTTTATTAATATATTCATTAACAATATATAGAAATGGAATGGAAAAAAGGAAAGCAATTAACATGAAAAATTTTTCCAAAAGAAAATGTTTTGCACAAAGATCCCATTACATTATAGTTTTAAGAAAGATTTCTTGTTCCTCTCAAGGTTGCTACCGTTTCTCGGCAATAATCTACATACTGGTTCAAACAATAGCATCTGATTTATATACAACATTTTAATTCAAGACATAATGTCTCTTTGATTTGTGACAATGCAATCGAAAACATTATCAGCGGTAGTATAAATCAACCCCTGAATGAATTCGACAAAGAAACAATTCGAAAATTGAAATAAAAATAAGCGAACCTACTGGAACTAGGTATGTTGAATTACCTTTTATGGTCTGCAAGCGTCGATGGCCAACGACTGGAAGATTATGATTTTTTCATTTCGCATGTAATTACAAACGTCATTAACATAACAAGGAAATTACGTTAAAGTTTACTCGCGATAATAAGTGATTGGGAACATTTGTCAATCACTTGTATCGGAAACAAACTGTTTCGACATGGCGGTTACCCTTACTCTCTCATTTGCATGCTTCCAGTCGTATACAATAACACAACCCTTCCATAACTGTCAAACCGGCTTCACGTATATTTCTAATAAATAAGTGTGTGAAAAATTATCTGAATGTTATTGGATGGTAACGTAACGTAAAATATACTACTCACTCAATATTATATTGAGTTGCAATTTTACCCCAAAATAATTGCATTAAAATAACAAAGTTGATGCTTTTATAAACAACCCTCCATCTTTGCATAAATTGAGGGATAATTTAAAATGGGCTTAATGAAATATTTATGAAAGCAATGAACAAACTGAAATTGATTAGATGGTGTCTTATGGGATTATTTGGTCCGTTAGTTTAATTTGTATTAAGTTACTGCTGGCGATATAAACGGATAAAAGCTTCTTATAAATAATAAATTTCTTCTTTGTAATTTACTGAATTTAATAGTCCTCGACCAGAAATGAACAAATCAAAATAGAATAACGCAACTAAATTACACTGCGTTATACCCTCTTTATCCGTAACAAATCCTCTGAGTTGTAATTTTATTATAATTGCAAATTCGTGCAAGTGAAAAATAGTCGAGCATTTTGAACGTTTCATATGTTACATGCTGCTTTACACTCTTGACCATAATGCAACATTTCATAATAATTGCACTCCGAGATATGAATTCCCTAAGATAGTTTGACGGATCAAAGACGCCCGTGTGGATTAATCACACTGCACAAATAAAAATTGTGGGAAAAGCACATAAATTTTTAAACGTCAAAATGGCGAATTTACAGGAGAGTTATTGATTGTGCAATTTCTCACCCTCAAATAATTAACTTGCATCAGCTCTAAAAAACGGTGACTACGAGCTACGTTCTCAGTTCAAGTGCAAGTGATAACAAAATTATCATAATCGTAAAGAAGGAAACGCTGTTATTTTTATAAGCAATTTGCAACAGACGACGTTCTAACGAATTAAGAAAACAGGAATATTAGAAAACTTTATAAATAAATCAAGTAAAGACGAATCCATACGAAATAACATTGCAAGCCAATCTCTTTTAATCTGTATCAAGTAACTCTCGTAGGTCCACTTCAAGAAAAATGAAAGCATTCCCGAACAAATGAAATTTATTCCTACGGGAACTAACGATTCATTATTTAGTGGATATTCAAGGAAACGGGAGATGTTGGTCTATGTAAGTGTAGTATTCGAGCAGTTACAATAATTTAACTTGTTATTTTTGTGATTAAAGTATTAATTAAATGGAAGGGTTGATTTTTGTTGTAGATCAATGCTTCTATTTCGACAAATTTTACAGTCTCTGTCACGCTCATGTGTAGGTATACAGTGGGAATAGGGAAACGGCAATGTATTTTTTCGCGAAATTTCGCTCCAATCTCTTTCTAGCATCAGGCAAGTGCAATAATGTACGTTGAACGCTAACTTACTCAAAGATCTCGTGAAACCTTCGCAAAAAAATAAATTAATTCCATTTCACCAAAGAGAGTTCTCCCTGGGACACACGGTATATGATGTAAGTGTAAAGGCGGGTCCACATTGATAAATATTTGCGTTGTGTGTTGAATTTGAATTTTGGCAAAAGTATTTGGCCCACAAATTTGAATATGGTTACGTATTTACCAGGTAAATATTTATTTTGTGTGTTGTATTTTCTGAATCCACGTGTGCACGGTCCGAACTCGACTGCTTGGTACCTGGTTATTATTATTAAAAAATTTTGCGAATTAGTTTTAAAAACAAGGTTACGTTTTCTTTGGTAATAAATAATAATTTACAATCAACAATCCATTCATGGTTCGTGACTTTGGAAATTATTTAGAGACCCATTCTCTATTTCTAATATTCGGGTCTACTGATATCTAGGATTTTAAATTGTCTAATATGAAACGATTTTTTGTACGTAAAAATGATCGACTAACATACAAGGAATAAAAATTAAAAATTACAAACCCAAATGGAAAAACTCACCTTGTCAACCGCTGTTGCACCTGGAAAGAAATGGTGGTTAGTTAAATATGTTAAATACACATTGTACAGAGAACGGGATAGTTTTTAGTTCAAAATTCTCTAAAGAACATGATGCAATCCAATGAACTGCATACAAGCAGATAAAGTGGTTATTTTGAAGGGTGCGTTGTGTTGCCCAATCATTGAAATTTGCACCTTATTCCATATTACTTTTTCAAAAGCACAGCAGTTGGAAAATTCCTTTTAATTTTGAGAAGAATGGGAAAATCTCATTCTCGATATAAAATACTTGTTGCCATGAAAATGCGAGTTCATATTACATATGAAGCGGCCTCTCTTACCTGGATAATAATAAAGAACGATTTGATGTCTTATTAATTTTATATTATTCTTCGAGCTTCGACCTTCTAATATTTATATAGCTTTCCGTTTACAACGAAATTGAAATATTGTGCATATTCAATAAATAAAACAAAATGAAAATGATTTTACAAGAACAACGAAAAACTGCGGCTGTAAATGAAGAAATTGATGCACCATTTACCTTAGATGGCCACTAAAATCAACTAGGAATTGAAAAGCGGCTGGTTTTGATGCAGAATTTTTAAAACATTTAGGAAATTGGGTAGTTCAATTCTATAGAACATCTTAACTACTGATTTCCTTACCAAGCAATATTCAAACAAGCCAAGATTATAGATGTTCTAAAACCAGGAAGAGACCCACATGATCCAGCAAATTATCGGCCAATTTCTATGTAAGGCCTGGGTGTGGGGGAACATGCAAAGCTCTAGAAAGATTGATATATCAAAAAATATCCCCCCATAATTGACACTGCTCTTCCCAAAGAGCAAGCCGGATTTCGACTTAGACGTAATTGTTGTGATCAAGTTCTACCAGTAACTACTCACATCGAGGCAGAATTTCAGAAAAAAATTGGTTTGATTGCCGCTTAGGATACAATTTGGAAAGAAGCGTCATACATAAACTTTATAAATAAATTCCATGTAACAAGATGATAGTTCTCATTGATGCTCTCCAATCGTCAATTTAAACTTGTTTTTATTGGAAACAGAAGTAGCAGTTTTAAATGTCTAAACAATGGTTTACCACAAGGCTCCGTACTTGCACCATTACTTTTCAATGTATACACATATCTCTGATTTAGCAACGAAAGTTTATGTACGTAAATTACTCAATGAAGTTCTCAAAATTCGGTTGCATATATTACCAAAATACGAAGAATCGCATACGATTTTCAGGAGGGGAATTTTTTGCTCCGCTCGTATTCGGAAACCAGACTTTTATCCGACTCATATTGAATACCACTGATCCCTGAACTCATAGAAGTAGATTGGCGAAGGTTTGACATCGCTGTCTCTTTTCGTTCTTGAGTTAGACGGGGAACTGACAGACGGACACACGGACAAAACCATCACATAAGGGGAATTATTTTTCTTTAGAAAAAATGGCGTTATCCCAACCCCAACAAGAGCAAAGTATCTTGTTTCCACCTTTACCTTTGGAATTTTTGTTTACCTGGAAAATCGTACTTAACTTAAACTTCCAAAGGCGACTCGAAAGCAATTCATTTTTGACCGCCCGTTATAAAATTCATATTGAAAAAATGCGCAAGAAATTAAAAACCAGGAATAATCATATTAATCATATTAATGTTTTTAATTTTTTTTCTTTTGAAAAATTCCCCTTATGTGATGGTGTTGTCCGTCCGTCCCTCTGTTCCTGGTCTAACTCGAGAACGAAAAGAGACAGCGATGTTGTGTTTCCGAATGCGAGCTGAGTGTCAAAAAATTTAGTCTATACCTTTTGATTGAGAAGTCTAATCGAAAAAGTACGAATTGTTTTGGATTCCACGCACCAAAATTAATAAGAAAAAGTGTTTTCCCGAGAAATTTTGGTGTAGTCGATTGGTGGTAAAAAAGGAAGCTTATACACTGCCTTTTTTTGAGAACCGAAAAAAAATTGTCTCAGATCGACCCGGAAAAAAAATGTTCTTGTAGAATGTGGCCTGTAGAATCCATAATTTCAAACAGTTCCAAGATTGGGCTACTAGTTCAAACGTTACAGCCCTTTGAAGTTTCTTTCGAAATTGGTTTCTAGTCTATAACTTTTGATTGAGAAGTCTGATCGAAAAAGTACGAATTGTTTTGGATTCTACGCACCAAAATTAAAAAGAAAAAATGTTTTCCCGAGAAATTTAGGTGTAGTCGATTTTTTTTTTTTTTGGCTCTAAAAAAATTGTCTCAGATCGACCCGGAAAAAAATTTTCTAATAGACTGTGGCCTGTAGAATCCATAATTTCAAACAGTTCCAAGATTGGGCTACTAGTTCAAAAGTTACAGCCCTTTGAAGTTTCTTTCGAAATTGGTTTCTAGTCTATAACTTTTGATTGAGAAGTCTGATCGAAAAAGTACGAATTGTTTGGGATTCTACGCACCAAAATTAATAAGAAAAAGTGTTTTCCCGAGAAATTTTGGTGCAGTCGATTTTTGGTAAAAAAGGAAGGTTTATACACTGCCTTTTTTTGAGGCCCGAAAAAAAAATTGTCTCAGATCGATCCGGAAAAAAAATTTCTTATAGAATGTGGCCTGTAGAATCCATAATTTCAAACAGTTCCAAGATTGGGCTACTAGTTCAAAAGTTACAGCCCTTTGAATTTTCTGTCGAAATTGGTTTCTAGTCTATAACTTTTGATTGAGAAGTCTAATCGAAAAAGTACGAATTGTTTTGGATTCTACGCACCAAAATTAAAAAGAAAAAATGTTTTCCCGAGAAATTTTGGTGTAGTCGATTTTTGGCTCTAAAAAAATTGTCTCAGATCGACCCGAAAAAAATTTTCTTATAGACTGTGGCCTGTAGAATCCATAATTTCAAACAGTTCCAAAATTGGGCTACTAGTTCAAAAGTTACAGCCCTTTGAAGTTTCTTTCGAAATTGGTTTCTAGTCTATAACTTTTGATTGAGAAGTCTAATCGAAAAAGTACGAATTGTTTCAGATTCTACGCACCAAACTTAATAAGAAAAAGTTTTCTTATTAATCTTTGAGAATAAATGAACGCCAGCACATTTTCTAAAAGACATTTTTCGATTTTTTTACCATAACTTCGTTATTTGTACAGTTAGAAACTCTGAAAGGGATTCTGAAATTCTTTGCTCATTTAAGCGACTTTGTATCTGTTACGGTTTACGAGATCCCCATACTAAACCTCGGAAAAAACTCACTCGGAATATATAACTTACAAGAAAGAGTTTGGTGTAACTCATAAATACCTCGGTCAAGTTCGTGAAATAGCCAATTCCGCCATATTGGAAAAAGATGGAGAAAATAAATCTACCTACACTGGCCTGGCCGTGTCGAAAGGGATTTCTTTTATTTACATAAATAAAAATCGGAATTTTTGTTGTACACTCGCCTAAAGATCTGCAATATTCCCAAATATATTGTTAATAATTGAACATTTATTTACCAAATTCACCGAAGAAACGACAAAACACACTGTCTTAGTAAGCTCTGATGAACAACCAACCAGGACTAAATGTTATGCTAAAACACTAATTTATTTTTCATTGTGGTAAAAAATGGAACTACGTGCGCAAAAATGCTATGGGTTGCATCGTACTATTTAGGTTGAAAATTCGCATTTTTTAAATTATAAATTTCGGACAATTTTCAATGATTGGGTTGCGATATTTATTTTAAAATCTATGTAGAACTAAAAACTATTTGATATAGGAGTTTTTAGAAATGAAGTGATCTGCAAATTTGCCACCCCATTCCTTAGAAGTTAGAATGTAATTATTTCAGGTAAATAAACGGAACAAATGACTACAAACTAGAACTGTTATAGAACTGTTACGAGTGCAAAATGAAATTTGTGAATTGTGCAAATTGGGAAAGGCCGCAGTTCAAAATTGGCCTCTCAGTAAAAAATAGTAATTCTGAAATTTATCAAGAGGAGAAGAAACCTAAGGTTTGACGTCGCTGTCTTTCTTCGTTCAGACCGACGGACAAAACCATTACACATACTTATTATACCTGTATAATATACCTTCACAATTGCTATTTTGAGTCTAAAAGAAACTTTTAAGTACCTAAGTGTAAGTACTACACTTTTGTATTCAATAACTCTGTACAGGGTGGTTCAAATTAGTAGCTCATCATTGGGACCTCTCTAAAGGTTAAAGGTTTCATTTTTCAATCTTTCAAAATAACAGACATACCACCAAAAGCTGAAAATGTCAAATTTCGTTTTCATTTTCCCTATAGCTTAAACGATCGAAATTGGCGGTTCTCATTAGCACCTTATATAGGCACTTTTTTCGGAGAATCTGAATCTGTTATCAGAATTTCGATAACATACTAAATGTTGAAGCTACAGGGTACTGCTTCCTTATTTCTTATGGTCCCCATATTGGATTTTTAGCGTTACATTCATTTCTCCACAAAAATCCACGATTAACTAAATCTAACTGAATCTAACATGACTATGAGGGCGATGCTTTCAAATGATCCTTTTTTGTTCTTTATCTCATTGCGTAAAAATCCAATAAGAAATATAAAAGTAAAAAGTAATAAACGAAATAACTATAAATCCGTTTAAATATACTTAAATACATTTAAATCCCACAAACACAATAAATATTTATAAATACCTATAAATACAAATTAAATCGACAATTAAACACAATAACTATCGAAGGGTATTTATAAATAACTGTACCAATTTTTAGCCCTGTCTCACCCCTTCGAGCACCCCTCAAATTAAACCTATTCGGTCAGGAGAAATAGAAGAACACATCAGCCACTGAGATAAAGTGACCATCCCTCGTCCCGGTTGAAATTGTTTGGGTGTTTGAATGCCCTCGCTGTTTTTTTCTTTGGTAAAAGAAGGGCGAATGGGTTAGAGACTTAGGTTCTTGAAAGACAATGTTGTGGCCGTTTTGAAAAGAATGTTCAGCAACGCGAATCCAATTGCATGCCTTTTATTCAAAAATCCTGACGGTTTATGTATTTCCGATACAATTTTATTGTTACCACTTACTAGAGAGGTATAGCTCTTTACAAGTAGGAATAGATTTAGAACATAAGATAATTTTTTTTGATGACGAACCACCAATGCTGTCCTGCGGGTATAATACACGCAAAAGGTACAAGCCTTCAAATGCTAAAAATAAGCTTTGTTTATTTTATACACAACCGAAATCCAAAGGATTCTCAACAGCTACTCATTTTACTTGGTGCAGCGACTAACGAACAATCCTGTATGTACAGTGTATCTATTAACATTTACAGTTTACTTTCAACGATCAAATGAGTGCAAACGGAGAGGTTTCGCAGTGGTGTTCTACAAGTAAGACACAATGACAACGCAACGCAAACGTTAAAATGCAACTGCAATATAAAAATAGCGATCCAACAAAGAAACAACCCCTAACAGCGCCGTGCAAATTCTTAGGTTAGGATTACAACTTTCCTTATTAAACATGAGCTGTGCACGTATACGAAAATGAAATAAATATGACTAAACGTACCCAACTCTGAGAGCTTTTTCTCCACGGTCTCGTCCAATGAATAAAATCAATTTAATAAGGAACACCAGAAATCAAAATAACAAAAACACAATATAATGAACACGACGCATGCGGGTGGAACGCATGGAAATAAAATAGGCATCGGCAGTTTGTCTAATCGAACTTGCAATTTAACATTGTCCTACAAATGCGAATTACCCGAGGAAATTGCGGGCGGTGTAGTTTTCCAAATGAGAATGGCATTTTCCTACATTTAATTTTGATGATTCCGCTCTTTTTATCGTAAATGTTTAATAATTGCGTTCTGTAATATTGATACCGTCATCTGTTGGTCTTCCGCTACACTAAGTAAAGAAAACTCAACGTTGCTACTGTTCAAGTTATCTGATGAAAACTAATTATTCATCTAAACTTGGAAGTTATGAAGGAACAAAGTTTTCCGAAACGACAGGACATGTCCAACTTTCCCAATACATAAACTGCGACATTTTTCGAGATATTTATCTACAAAAAAGCAAGCGTTTCTAAAATTTTGGCAATGAAAGTTCTAAAACTAGGTCGAAGTATAAAAGTTGTACATTTTCTTACTCCTGGGGGTCGTATTCTGGAATAATTCTCATCAGGAATTTCCATTACTGCGAACTCATCATTCTTTAATGGGAAATAAATGGAAAGTATTGAATTATTTACCCATTTACTGTTGTTGGATTCAAAATTAGCATCACTGTATATATTCAAACTGAACGAAGAACGGAAAATGAATAGGAATTAGGACATCTGGACATACATTCATTGGGGCTCTAGGTTTTCGTCTTTTCGAATAGCAACTTTTGACTGCAACCACCATGCTGTTCTTCACCTTCACAGTCTTGCTCTGTTTCGGGTCAAGCATTTCTCAATTACGCTGCTTTGGTCACTGTGGAATCCATGGAATTTGTATTTCTATGGGTTTTGGCAGTATAATGCTCAAACTCAAACTGTAAGCAGAACCTCTTTGACTGCCCTCTTCGTCAAGAGGTATCGGAGAAAAATTCAAACCAAAGAGAATTATTTTACAAGTTGTCTTTGGATTGAGGAGAAGCAGCTCTCGTTAGGTCGCAAGAATATCCTTGGTACCAAGTCGATTATACATAGGCAGTTTATCCCTTAGTCGCATAATAGGTCCATACTATTTTAATGCCTTGTAACGGACACCGATTCTAGTGAATGCATTAGAAACTGCAAGGATCCCTGAACTGGATGATATCAAGTCTTAAAGTGACCCGACACTTAAAATGAAAGAATTCAGGATAAGTTCAACTGGTCATCAAAATGGGCGAGCATACCTTTGAATGGAAAAGGCGAAGATAAGCATGATATCGTATGTAAAAATCGTGTAAATAAACTACAAAAAAGCTGATAGCAATTTTATTTTACCTCCAATTAGTTTTATTTTAAAATGGACTTCCATGCGATTGGTAGAGATAACTATTTTATACACAATTGATAAGTAATTTAATTGAATCTGTACTGTACCTATACTTCTTGATTACGAATGCATCAAATTTGGAGTAAACATCACGCATAATGGTATATAATAATTTGTAACAGATTTTATTGATTATATTTGTATCATTGTATCATAAATAGGTAGGTACCTACATAAGAACTATGATACTCTTTATGACCACCTGAACGGCAGTTGTCAACAAATTATTATTATCTACTCATACAACCCATAACAAACAAACAAAAATCAAACCATCCACAATAATTACTGTAGCCACATGGTCCAAGTACTCCAAGTCTTGTCGAATATAATATAACAAATTCAAGGCACGCCAGGAAGTTAATTTTGTCACTAACAACTTTCTCCTAAGCGTATGCAATAAATGACAAGTATACTGCTTAACAACCAGGAGGAAGATTAGCGTATAGGGTTACCAGGTCTCCTATATTTAATATAGGAGTCTCCTATTTTAGCATCTTCGAAGATTAATCGATTAATTAATTAAACTATTCAGCCACCTCCCAATCTCAATAATTAAAAACCAGCACACACTCAAAGGTTTTAAAGGACCAATAAAAAATATTCTAAGCGAAAATGCTTTATACCGCCGATGAGTTTGTATGTACCTAAGTGCTCAAGGTTTTAAGTAATGTTATGTTAGGTACCTTAAGTTAAGTAATGTCAATGTTTTCCTTCTCCTTTCCTTATTTTCTAAAGAATTACCCGCAGAGTAGAACGCCTCTATACATAAAAACGTTCGGTTTACCTTCACAAGATGCGAGAGATGCGGGACCTTCTACATTTTCTAGCTGCAATAAAAAAAATTACAATACAGTCGTTGATGGAGACATTTCTGTCGTTTCGTCAAATATATACCCTGATATTCGATCCCGTGGAGAACCAAGAACATTTTCATTTGCAATTACAAGAAATTTGAATTGTGCACACCAGCCTATATCGCCAACCCTTGATAACTCCTTTCTATGCACATAATTATTGTGATTGTAAGTTTACATCAAAAAAGGGTCTTAATCTCGGTCTTAATATACACATATCTAACAAACATAAAACCCGATCTTTAACTAAAAATACATCACAAGTTGAAGAGAAAAACGATTACCTTCATGAAGAGGAAGTAGCGAAAATGTGTATCGATAACGTAGATGGTATTATTGGTATCCAACCAATATTTATTAAAAGCGATCCAAGGAACACTAATTCCACAACTGGTATTAAGTCATCACAGGAAACACATAATTCACAATGTCCTTATTGTGGCCAGGTTTGTAGAAATCAACGAGGTATAAATATACATATTCGTGGAACTCATGAAGTCATTTACAAAAAAAATTGTACTACCATGAAAGTTATTAGTAAGGGAAAATATTGTTGTGTCTTCACCGCTTGGGAAGATTGGATCTTCAAGTGCGAGTTTTGATAATGATGAATCCAATAAAACATGTAAGTTTTGTGGTAAAAATTTCATAAATATTACTATAGTGGATTTCCATATAAATCTAAAGCTCACCCTACTATACACATGAAAAATATTACGTTACGTTATGTAAAAGTAAAAAAATCGTTACTCAAAATTCAAAGTTTAAAAATTGTAGTAACCCTGAACGAAAAACCAAATCTGACCGTAGAAAACGAAAGGAAAGGTTTGAATATGACTTATTGCAATTCGAATTTTATAATCGAAGACAATAAGCAGTGCGTAGAGTTCTCGATGGGGAAAAAAAGGATGTAATTTAGGACTAGAAGAAATTTTTAATGAATTTTCGCAACGTTTTTCAAAACTAAATAATTGTACAAGACATTCTTATATCCACAACTAATCCTAAGAGGGGGGGGGGGGGTAAACTTTGATTACGAGTCCAAAATTAATCATGATGAAGTTCTTGCTGCAATGAAAACAAATTCGCGTGGTGGATACAGCTCCCGGTCCAGATAAGATTTTGATGAGGGTTTTAAAATATGGAAGAACATTGGAAGTACTGGCTGAAATTGCATCAGTTCTTATAGATAAAGGTGGTGGTCGTTCGAAAATCACAAACTGGCGACCAATAAGTATACGTTCCTTATTACGGAGAATGTATATTTAGAAAGAATTCTTAACAAAAGATTAAAGAACTACGTTTCTTTCAATACTAATGAAAGAGGTTTCGTCCGATCACCCGAAACACACATCAATACTTCGATTATTAATTCTGTTTTACAAACTGCCAAAAAACAAAAAAGAGATTGTTGCTTATTATATCTTGATATAGAGAAAACCTATGATAGTATTGGCCATAATCATTTACTAGCTACTCTCGAATCATAACTAATACAATAAAATTACGCCAAGTTATCCTCAATTTACAAGAACATAATACCACACAGATTGGAACAATTAAAGGAAAAACTAGGAAGATTAAGTTAGAACGAGAAGTATCTAATGCAAGGTTCTCTACTGTCACCAACACTATACAATCTTTGTGTTGATCATATTTTCGATGAGATTGCATTTCAAATCAACTTGGTTTTAAAATTATTGATCAAGCTCCACCTATTAGTGCCTTAGGATTTGCTGTATTGATTGGGAAATCAAAAGAATCCGCTATGACATTATATGAAACAGCTATTCATCTATTTTGTGAAATTGGATTGAACTTAAATGTTAGAAAACCAAAATTATAAATATTATCAAAGGCAAATTGTTTGAAGAAGAGATTAACTTAAATGGATTATTAATTAAATCCCTGAACAAAAATGAAACTATTTATTTCTAAGTAGAACTGGTATTTTAAGGAAACTATAATTACTACAGAGAACATAAACACTTATTAAATAATAGCTAATAGCCAAAGCAGCTGATACTAAATATATAAATAAAAAAAAAATATTTAGTCAATTTTAATAACGAGATTACCTTTAATCCACCAGTAATCGTTAAAAAATTGAGAACAAAGCTGGATACCGTTATTTTATTTCTCACCCTTTTCTGAAGGATATTCAAAGGTTAACAATTCTGAATTTCTATATTTGGCCCACTTTAACATACAATATCCAAACTGCTCCATTAATTATGTTGCAGAATGAATTTCTTAATGAGATTGAGAAAATGGTTCGCTGTGGTTTAAAAGAAATTTTAGACCTTCCTTCTGACTAACCAAATGCAATGATATTTGCAAAAAAAATAAAAAAAAAGGTCTCCAATTATTTTGCGCTGGTTGGGAGGCTTAGTTACAACACATTAATATATGTAATCGTCTGCAACTTTCTAATGCAGAAATCATTATAAAAACAAGAAATTTGGAAGATGAAAAGAAATTATGTTTGGCAAAGCTTAATTTAATGGATGAAGTCTTCCTGAACAAGCCCGTAATAGTATATTAAGTATGGAGAACGGTAAGGGATTTTTACCGTTCGAAGACAATTGTTTGGAGGAGGAGCGGAGCGACGACTCCAATTATTGTCTGAGATTGGTAACCCTTAACGTTCGACGTGCTTATAACATTGTGTACATCACTATACAGGGTGTTTTTTTGGGAGCTTTAGTTAAAAGTTTCTGGGAAAGTAAAATAGGTAGGATTTTGAAAATTTGTACTTAGGAGTTACTCTGAAGGCCGAATCGATGTAAAATATTTTCAAAATGGCCGCACTTCCGGAAACACCGGAAGTAGATAGTAACTTCGTTATTTTAAATGGCAACCCCTATTTTTGCATTTTTGGATTCTACGTGAAATTTCAGTTCTTTTGATACCCATATGTCATATCTGCCATTTATGGTTTTTAAGTTATTTTGACTTTAAGAAAAAAAAATGGCGGATGCAGATGGTACCTTGATAATTGATTACTTGAAAAAGGTTATAGTCATGGCAACCCATTTTTATCAGTGCATAGAGAATGAATAGGGCTTTCTTTTACTGTACTTAAAACAAAGTTAAGTTGCGTACAACCGCACCTATGGAGATCCAAATTTAAGAAACTTCAAAGTCTATAAACTCAGTTTTTTTAAATGGAATGACCATGTTCTTAATATTGCATGAGATAGAGAATCGAAATTGGCATATTTTGATATTACATGTTCCTATAGCTATCTTTAACAGTTTCTGATTTATTCCCATTTCATTGAATTGATCTCGGAATTGATGCCATTTTTTTTTCGCATTTTCTTTTTAGTAGTTGGCCATGATTTTATAACAATCGAATTTTAAACAAATCAAGGAATGGATTCTTTAATACCACTGATTCTAGCTCTAGTCTAAATAATTCATTAATAAATAACTCATTTAATAAGGATATAGGACAGAAAATTTTTGAAAAATCTAAACAGAGTCGTTCAACTGAATTTCTTAAACAACGTATAAGTCTGGAAATTAAGAGAGGTAATGCGATATCTGTTCTAGCAACAATTCCATACCAAAAATGTTTCAACAAAGTTTTTTATATTTTGCATTTAATTTATTTTGTTAATCTTGCATTTGCAATTCAATTCATTTTCTTAAATATTCTCTTGTAGAGCTTTGTATAACTTGTGCTTCAACGGTTTGTAGTGCATTAGGGGTACAAAATTTCAAAAATTCATACAATTTCGTTCTAGTTTTCGAATGAATGTACGGAAAGCACGCGCCGCGATTCTGCCCATTTCACCATAAATAACAATTAAATTCCAAAATAGGTGAAACCACTGCGAGTCATTTTTCGATTTTTGAAAAACTTATGTTAACCTATAACAGTGGGTGATGGATTAGTGTCACTAGATTTGTTTAAAATTCAATTGTTATAGAATCATGGCCGACTACTAGAAAATCCAAAAAAAATAGTGTCAATTCAATAAAATGGGAATAAGTCAGAAACTGTTAAAGATAGCTATAGGAACATGTATTGTCAAAATATGCCCATTTCGATTCTCTATCTCATGGAATAGTAAGAACATGGTCATTCCATTAAAAAAAACTGAGTTTTTAGTCTTTGAAGTTTCATAAATTTGGATATCCATAGGGGCGGTCGTACGCAACTTAACTTTTTTTTAAGTGCACTAAAAGAAAGCCCTATTCATTCTCTATGCACTGATAAAAATAGGTTGCCATGACTACAACCGTTTGCAAGTAATCAATTATCAAGGTACCATCTGCATCCGCCATTTTTTTTCTTAAAGTCAAAATAACTTAAAAACCATAAATGGTAGATATCGACATATGGGTATCAAAAGAAGTGAAATTTCACGTAGAATCCAAAAAAGCAATAAAAAATAGGGGTTGCCATTTAAAATAACGAAGTTACTATCTACTTCCGGTGTTTCCGGAAGTGCGGCCATTTTGAAAATATTTTACATCGATTCGGCCTTCAGAGTAACTCCTAAGTACAAATTTTCAAAAACCTACCTATTTTACTTTCCCAGAAACTTTTAACTAAAGCTCCCAAAAAAACACCCTGTATAGGTAACCAGTTTATTTGTCAACATTGAAATTAACAATTTTATAAAATTGTGCATGTGTGATGTAGTTTGCTAGCTTAGCACTTCCGTTATGACTTTATGAGCGAGGTATTCGCAGGTGGCCGAATGGTATGTCGAAGATTCTTTACAGAACAAAATTATAATTGGAATGTATTAAGAAAAACGAAAGCACATCTTCAAACACATTGATCTCTATTGCTTCAGGTTTAAATGAAGAACGTGTTCCTTCTATAGGAAACAACAGCACAAATTGTACATTTAATGTAACAATAATTAAAGATTAAACGTAATGTAAGACTGTTGATTTTGAACTGTTTTTAAAAAGGCAATCAAAACAGACTCTCTGTCAAAGCTGGAGCTGGGCAGTATATTCGATTTTGTAAATACTTTTTAGTATTCAAATCCATTTTGGTGCGTAGAATCCAAAACAATTCGTACTTTTTCGATTAGACTTCTCAATCAAAAGTTATGGACTAAAAACCAATTTCAAAAGAAAATCCAAAGAGCTGTAACTTTTGAACTAGTAGCCCAATCTTGGAAATGTTTGAAATTATGGATTCTACAGGCCACATTCTATAAGAAAATTTTTTTCCGGGTCAATCTGAGACAATTTTTTTTTCGGGCCTCAAAAAAAATGCAGTACTAAAGTGTATATTTGAGAACAATTTAGAAATGTTTAGGGGAAGTTTCCATTGTGACAAAATCAAATATAAAAATCCGATACAACTGAATACCGAACGATCCTGGAGTGAAACTTTTTGACTCGATAGTCTACTTAACTTAAAAACGATAGGGACCTTTCTTATATCCTAAAAACCATGTGTACCAATTTTCAAAGCGATCGCACGTTTCTAAACAAACTATCATGCACACGGACAAACGGATGGTCAAAAATGGATCGCTAGGATTAATTTCAGAAAGGCGTACCTATCATGTGCACGACGCTTTAAAAACTGGTACACGTATTCTTAAGGATATAACTGGTATAAGAAAGGTCCTGGTAGGTACCTCCTATATAATAATATAATAATAATAATACGCTTTTACTCTCCTTAAATTTGTATATAACAATAGAAATTGAAAAAAGCTAACCCCATACAAAGTATAACTTGATTTTTTAAGTATTTGAATACTTTTCAATGTATCTGTATCTAGTATTCGCTTGTGCTGGACGTAAAAGTATTTAGTATTCAAATACTTTTTGAAAGTATTCTGTCCAGCTCTGCTCTCTGTGCATCCTAACATCCTAGCCACTCAGCTTATAGACAACTTATTTATTCATTTATAGGCAAACAGGTTCGATTAATTATTTATGTACGTACTTTGATCAACATGAAAATTGGAATACTTACAATAATCAAACAAAATTAATTTATAAGTAAGAGGGTTTTCAATGGATTGCTCTCGGCATGTCGTAGTTAATTTAGTGCGCTATTTATTACAAAATTTACTTATTGTTCATCTGAAACAGATTGTAAATATGCCATAAAAATTAAAAAAAAAAGTTATTACCAAGAATAATCTTTACTAACAGGAACAAAAGGTTCTGGAATTCAAACGCACACCGAATGATGACAATTGCGTATTAGAGTAGGTATCAATTTCCGTAGTAATATCTTGCCCAAATTCTGATTACTATCTGTTGAAATTAACCAAGTACCTGTGAAGATCAAAATTTACCTAATTATTCTCTATTATTTACCTGAGCTGGCTGGAAGTATAAATTGGAATTTGGATTATTTTGGAAACTAGGGGAAGATGTATTAACATTCTCTTTCTGAAGTTCAGCAAGCTACCTGAGGATGTAGCGGGTAGGAAACGAATATAGGAGGATCTGTTTAAGCATGTACGAGTGCTCATCTGAAACGAGGATTGCTCCTGTGAAACCGTGGACAATACCACGCTTGGAGCTGCAAGAAGTAGTCATGGAGAGTCGTTTGCCATTACGATTAAGGAGCAAATGGAGTTAAGATTCAACTATACGCATTTCTGGACCGATTCATGGACTGTACGTACTTTGTTAGCTCAGATCGGATACAAGCCGATACAAGGTTATTTTTAGCTAATGATTTAATGAGTACCAGGCTTTGAAACAGAAATTGGAAATTCCACTCAAAAGTGCTCTTGGTCAGCTCAATCCTTATTTCCTAGCATATTTGGATGATGAAAGGGATTGATGAGAGTTCAAAGACGCACCTGACATTGAGAAAGGGGTGAAATTCCCAATGATACTGGATCCTGAACACTTTTTGACACAACGCCTTCAAAACCATCATGAGCGAGTGGGATACACAGGAGTAGAACGTGTTCTCAATGGTTTGCGTTCAAAGTTTTGGGTTCTCCGGGCGCGTCGTCATATTCGAACTTTGTGGAAGAGATGTGATGGGATGTCAAAGGAGAGGAGCGACCATTGTATGTAACTGTTGGAAGGTCAAGGGAGAAACGCTATGAAATCTTGCTTCTAAGACTTTCCCTTCGTGCTGTTCATTGGGAGCAGGAAGATTGCTTTGAAAGGATTCATGGCGAGACGAGGTGCGCCCAAGAAGCTTATGAGTGATAATAGGAGTTTCGGAGGAGCTCTTCTTGAGTTGGATAAGGACAGGATCTCGCGTGCTGCGACTATGGGGAGGACTAAAAAGTCATTTATTTCTCCAGCCAGTCCCCACATGTGTGGAAGCTGGAAACGACTTGCTGGAATTGTGAAAAGTGCACTTTGGGCTGCTCTTCATGAAGTGGCTCCAAAGGAGGAAGTACTGACTACTGAAGACCGTAAAACTAGAGGTGAAATTGAAATTGAATTTTGGCGTGAACATTTAAAGGTATCGGTCTGCTATCTTTCGTATATAAACTGAACTGAATGCTCATATTTTATCTTTCATTTTATTTCAGTTGCGACAGATGTCGCTACCCATGGCAACAGAAATTTTCCATTTCACTACAGTAACGTTAGAGTTAGATGTCAGAACTATGTTAATTGTGGTTAGGTTATTATTTATATTTTTTATTTAATCATCATTATGCAAATTATTATAAATGGCAAAATTAGTTCATGTCAACAGTATACTACTTTACAATCTGCACAAGATCATGTTTAGTTCTAGCACTTCAGCTGTAAAAACTGTAGGACTTTTAGGTAAATCGTCTAAAAAGGTTCTACCCAAATGACATTGGAATTGCAGTAATTGGTGATGAAATACTGAAGGGCCAAGTCGTCGACAGTAATTCGCATTACATCACAAAGCGCTTACACCAATTAGGCTTAAAAGTGGAAAAGGTAAGTGTGAAATAATGAATTGGTGTAGTACCAAAGAGGAAACACTTGCAGATAACAGTTACAGGTGACAATAAGGACGAGATCAGTGAGGAAGTGAAGAATTTTTCTTTGAGGTATGACTATGTTATTACAACTGGAGGAATAGGTCCCACACATGATGATGTCACATTTGAAAGTGTTGCAGAAGCATTCAATGAGCCTGTCATTTTACACCCAGAACTAGTCAAGATATGTGCACAGTTTTATGGTACTACTGATCCTGAGTCCCCGGGGATGAAATTGGCTCGTGTATGTTCTGCTTTTAGTTGCATTCAGTGGACGACCTGTTTTAGGTACCCAAATCGTCCAAACTCACATTTGCACAAGAAGATGGTGAACTAAGGACCCACTATCCAAATGTATCAGTCAGGAATGTCTACATGTTTCCGGGTATTCCTCAACTGTGCGAGAGGTTGTTTGATAAATTAAGTGGGCAACTTTTTGAGACTACAAATCAATTTTATACAAGGAATGTGTATTTTAATGTTACCGAAGAGAAGATTGCAAATGCACTAAGTTTGGTGGTAGCTGAGTACCCTGGTGTTCTTATTGGTTCATACCCTGAATTGTTTAATAGGTCCGGTTTTATATGCGGCTGCATACTGATTGATGATTTTTTTGTAGGTACTACAAAGTTAGAATAGTATTAGAATCTAGTCAAGAACAAGAAATGGAGCAGGCATATGTGAAATTATTACAAATTGTTCCTCGAGAAGTGATTGTACCTCAAGAAAAAATTTTTAATAAATGATTGTTGATTTATTTCATTGTAGTATCATTTATACCTTTCTCTGCATGTTATGTAGCTAGATATAATGTGAACCACATTGTTCAATATAGGAGTTATAACTAGGAAAGACTATTGCATGAGAATTAATACCACTACCTTTTTTTATTATACCTTAGCTTTCACAATCGCGTGTAATTTAGGATATTGCTTCCAAATCTGTTCCACTTTTTAATCGCAGTATTGTTTGAAGTTTTGAATGAATGCACCAAAAGATATAAGATTTAAATGCCTTTGACATTTCCATCATATATTCCAGCATTATCGTTGTATTTAAGACTTTATTCGTAACTTCCTATTCATCCATGGAAACAACTTTTCATATTCTTTCTTTACTGGGTTTGGATTTTACACCTGCCAACGTTTGTTTAGATTAAAACTAAACCAGCATTTAAAGCTTTAAAAGCCTTGAAGTTGCGGTCCAAAAAACCAAGGGACACTGTTGACGACGATATACAATGTATGTATCACGTTAGTTATTTTAAATCAATTAGTTATGCTCCGATCAAACATAACACAATGTCCGTTAGTCACCTTTCTTTGTTTTCGTAACCCTTTTGCTTTCGCTTCCCCAAACATTAATTGTTACCTACATATCTTTAAAATTAGTCAATTTGAAGATGCTCTTGTAATGTATTTTCTTCGTAAAGCACTTGCATTTGTACTGTATTGCTTTTGATTGGTCACATTTAGAATTGATGAAGTAAACTACTACTGTGACCTTCTACCCTTAATTACTCCTTAACAATGTAAAATTAAATAGAGTAAATCTGTAAACCAGATCATCCACTTCTAGGATCAAAATAGCATAAAATTGGAATTGATGGAAGTGGAGGAAAAACGTTCCTAGAAATGTAATGCGCAGATTTAGGATAAACAGATAATGATGATAAGGTACTGACACGATCAAAAACTTGGACGATAAGACCAGAGACATTATTTGTTATGATGTCCACGTACGCTGTGCTCATAGCTTGCCTGCTTCCAATGTTGATTTTGGGTGAGTCATGCATATACATTGTCATCTAATTTGGAGGGTGGTTTTTTGTAGCAAGTGAAGATTTTAAGCCCGAAGGCCCGTGTAACAAAGTGGGAGGGCAATGTGTTGGGGAAAAGCAGTGCGCTTCATCAAAATCGGACGAAAACCTGTGCCCAATGCAGAAAGATAAGGGCGCCGTATGCTGCCGTGGACGTAAGTTTCCTTGTAATTATTTACGAGTGGCTAACGTGCCTATTTTCAGAACTGCGAAACGAATTTCGTTGCCACCATTTTGGAGGAATTTGCCTGAAATCAGGAGCGCGCTGCAATGCTAATTTAAGAAAACCGCAAGCCACTGACTGCCAATCTGGGGAAATTTGTTGCGTCCTTCTCCAAATGTAGATGTCAAAATTTGTTAATAAAGTGTAAATAACTGTAACATTGACAATAATAATTTTATAAACGTCTCCTTTTGTCTGTACAAATTTGCGTTGCAACATCCGAGTTTATTATGGCGGGTAATATCCAAATGAAATACATAGCTTTATCGAAACATACTAGATAAATTGTATCCCTCATTACGACAAAATTATTACTTTCTCCTTGGTTACGACAAAACAAATCTTAAATTTTTCTTATGATGGATAACGTCGAAATCGTTCCCCAAGATATTTTATTAGAAGCGGAAGAAGTTTCTTTAAATCTATTGCCAATTCAGTCCCGAGAATTATACGAAAAAGAGTACCGTGAGTTCTGTACCTGGCGTGAGGCGCGTGGAGCAAAAGGAGCTTCAGAACCTATTTTGCTTGCGTACTTTAAGACCAAGGTGAGTACTTAATTTGGAACTTTCCTTTTCGATCTGTTCCTTCTTATACCTGTATTGTTACAACATTGTAGGCGGAAAAATATGCACCATCTACGTTATGGACTCACTACTCCATGCTGCGGACTTGTTTGGATATAAAAGAAAAAATGAAAATTAACAAATGTAGTGTCCTGATTGCTTTTTTTTTCAAATAGAAGTGTCCAGAGGCCAATCTGTAGATATAAACGGTCATGCTAATAAATAAAAACGCGCTTTTAAGTCTCAATAGACAAGTTGATAAGTACCTGAACCCAATAGCTTAGCCGCTTTCTTCCATACAGGTTACGTTAATATTAGAACTCTTGTATTATGGTAACTATGATATTATGAAGGGTAACTATGCTATTATGAGAATTTGTTATTTTGGGGTACTTTTCACGCAAGTTCACTAATAAATTAAGTACGCAATAAATGTCATGTTTCGATAAAGGATGTATTATCGTTGAGTGTTTATTTCCCTGAATGAGGAGATCGATTTCCAAACAATAGGTACTACGATCGATAAGTAGATTAAAACTGTAAACACACGAACAATCTTTGATTGGAAAACACAAAGACGTCATGGAGAAATTTCTACGGTTTTTAAAACCCTTTTCCCAAGAGAAGTTTGCTGAAAGATTTTTAGAACCAGAACGTTTTTAGAATGGATTATATCGGATTCTAATGGGGATGTATTATGTTATCAAAAATCTCTAAACCTTCCCCTTATAGTTTTATTCGTTGAAGTTTTTAAAAATAACAGCGACTATAGTTTCGGCGTACTGCCATCATCAGGCGACTAGAAGTGTATCACAATATAGCAAATTTGAAAACATTAAGAGCTAGTACTTACTGTGAAAGTTAACAGGAAAACGGTAAATTACAAACGTTGAAGACATGTTGTTTAACAACATGTTCGTCTTATTCGTCTTCAACGTTTGTAATTTACCGTTTTCCTGTTAACTTTCACAGTAAGTACTAGCTCTTAATGTTTTCAAATTTGCTATATTGTGATACACTTCTAGTTGCCTGATGATGGCAGTACGCCGAAACTATAGTCGCTGTTATTTTTAAAAACTTCAACGAATAAAACTATATGGGGAAGGTTTAGAGATTTTTGATAACATAATACATTTCAACCCCCATTTCGAGGAACGATGGATCCAACTCAAAATTTCTAATGGGGATTTCTAATGGGGTTTTTAAGAAAATTTCTTCAATCCAGATTTATCTTTAGGGAGGTCTCTATCAAATTGTCGAAAAGTTTCTTTAAGGTTTTCTATAGAAACGTAACAAATTTCGTAAATTTTTCAATTCGGTAGGCTGCCCAATATCAACTTTCTTATTTATTAATATATTTTGTTGACATTTTAAACACAGACACTTCTAGTAAAGGCAAACATATCGCATATAGGTACCCAGTAAAAGTCAGATGCATCCAGATTGCGCAATGACAACTTTCTAATCCAGTAGCTTTTGTCAAAATCTTAACATTTCTGTAGCATCTGCTAAATCAAAAATCCTTTCCTGCTAACATGCTCCATATACACCATGTTACGGACCCAATACCTACATAGACTTGAACCTCCGCCTACCGTTAAATCTATTCTTACAATAAACAATGTACAGCAACTCTCTATTATTATATTTTTGGGGCTCTAAGAGCTTTTGTTTTTAATGAATAATTCCCGTTTCACATTTGTACAGTGACGATGACAAATAATAAGAATTCCAAGAACTGCATTTTAACTTGTTAGAGTCTTGCCTCGCACATTGAATGACTGAACAAATACGCATTATTGCTACTAATTGCAGTGACGTGCTCGTAATTAGGTAACAAAAAGGGTTATTCATTAAAACGCAATAAATACTAGTTTAATTGGTGTTCTTTGATTGAATTAGTGCAAAATATGCAAACAGTTTTTATGTATATGCAAACATATGCAAAATTATATATCTTGCATAATTTCTAATAAAAAGGGAATTACGATAAACACTAGCAATAGAGATGCTTCTCTACGTTTTCTGCAAGAAATGATTGCCTCCTGTCGCTAAGAATTAATTTATAAGCACTAATCAGGGAAACTTCTCTCTACATCAACGGAAGTAATAGGTGCACTAGAAAATATTGGGAGCAATCGCCAAACCTTCCACACTATCACCTATCAACACCGTAGAGAAAGAGAAAGAGAAAATAGTTTGAAAATGAAGAATTTAAACATCAATTAAATCGATAAATCTTCCTTCCGGCTATTACAGTATGTTTCATGATCTCATTTGTTATGAAAATCCGCAAAAATGTATTAAAAATTTAAATTAATATCGATTAAAACTAGCAAAAATTGAAATACATCTTAAAATAAGTGTACAAAGCATGCAAGTTTATAATGTGAATGCAAATAATATCAAAATATGCAAGATATGCAAAAATAAAATGGGTTTAATTCGGTTTAATCGCTTTAAAACGTTGCAAATCGAAAATGCACAAAATGTCATACAAATACAACCAAAAATAAAGAGTGTCATCTACAAATTCGAAACGAAATAAAAAGCGAATTGAAGCTAAAGTGGCTAATTTTGATATCCGTGGGAACTGTAAAAATGTTATCTTCTGATGATACTCTCTGGCTCCAATAATTAATGATACTTTTGATAAACTTTGTGCTTAACACCCGACTCCATCACGAGAACTTTCATTTATGGAACTTTCTCAGATTTTGTTTATTTGTCAGTGGATGTAATGTAAGTGAAAAAGGCTATAGCATCTTTCCCAAGTGGTTCTTCAGAAGAATTGATGGTTTGATGCCCCAACATTTGAAAGATCTAACCTCACTTTCTAATGGAAATGCAGGGATAAAATTTCTTAATTCCATTACCGATTTGAGTAATTTTCTTTGAAGTACTTTATGGTGTCAGCTTATACGCATTACGAAAAAATGATGGTGGCTTCTGTTCCGGAAATAACGATATGGATATTATGAACAATTTTGGATACGACAAATCAAAATTAGCCTTGATATCCCACAATTTCAAAGAAGTTGAAACGAAATTAATATTCGAAGAAAGATGTTGACATTAATTTTGATGATCCCTTCGATTCTGCTCGGTTCCTTGCTCTACAGGCTACCGAATCGGGATCATGGCTCAAAGCCCTCTACCATCTCTTAACATTACTACTTTCCTGGAGAAGGGATGCTACTTGATGAGCAATTCAGTTGTAAATTGGCGCAATTCCTATTATGTCATTCAAATTCGAAGTTAATTTAGATTTGTATCAGAATAATTAGTTAAGTTTGTTTAAATAATTACCTTGTATTTTGTTTATTGAATTGTAAATCTAAAGTACGTATTACTATGGATTTGCAGCGATTATTTACTGCATTTAAACAACATAATTAAACGTCAACTCCAATAAATGCCGTGTATTGATGTTTGGGAATAAAAGTGTACGAGATAAATATTCATTTTGCATATATTCGGAGATATAGTAATCACTAACCTTGTCACCTGGAGACTAATCTATTCCGATAAAACTAATGTACTTACATGATCAAATTTCTTAGACCACCTTAAACGATTCAATTAATTCAATTACTTTAATTGCAGAGCACTTATTCACGGGTGTTTACACTAGCATGGTCAGAATCAGTATACTGTGTATATTGTACAGTATTTAGGTAACTTTCAAATAATAACGACCTGTCACAATCAATTTATAAACATTTTAGAGATGGATTTTTATGCGATTGAAAGGGTTGTATAATCATGGATCTATAAATAATGGTATTTTTGTACTCCGTTAACTAAATTCACGTGTTTTGTCATTCATTTAAGGGACTAAAGTGTCACACAATCATCAAACAATTTTTTTTTCTATCAAATTTGAACTTTTAATATTGAAATTACTGTAGCTGATTAGCAGGAGTAGGTACAAAAAACATCCTCAACTACATTTCGGGCATCAATCTGCACCCTCGAGATTAAAACACCCACTTCGGTTCCTTGGTATATACAGTGTGTAAAGCGATGGGGTATACAAGAGGTAAAATATCTCAAAGGACACGTTACAAAAGGTTTCGTCGAAATACGAGCCCTACTACGAAAGTTATGCGAAAAAATTAAAAACGAAAAAATTTCCATACTATCTATCCCCTTCCTTCGAAAAAATCGAAAAAAAATTGTCTAAAATCGTCGCTTTTTCGACGTCATCTTATGCGTTTTGGCGCGGAGATTGCAAAAACGAGAAAAAAATCTAATAAAAGATTTACGGTTTCGGCGGTAGAGGGCGCTTTTTGTTTTTCGAATTTCGCGCGCCTTTACAAAAAAATTCATAATTTCGCGAATAGTCGAGATATTCGAGAGGTCAAACCGGCGATCGAAAGAGGAAGGACGGGGCCATCCAACGACACCTTCACCTCCCCCCAAAAATCGACGGCGTCTCCGGGAGAGGACGTCGAAGAAAAAATGAAAATGCTCACGAAAATGGACGCAAAATGGGCACTCGCCGGTGGAATTCCGGGGACTTTTCGATACTAAACGAGCACTTTGGATGCGACCTTCTATAAATTTGCCCCGGGGTTCCTACGATACGATCGCAAGTGCGTTAAATCGAAATCGATATGAAAACGGCGTTTTTCGAAAAAATTTTGACGAAAAATTAATTACTTTTGTTTTTGGCCAAAATCCACTTTACACTACGAGATTAGGTGAGTGCTAAAGTTTGGCGAGGATACGAGGTCCCCGAGTGACTTTTTTGGGCACTCGAACGTCGATATTGGTAAAAAATCGCGTATATTTTTTAAACGACGAACAATCGAAGGTAGTTTTACACAAATACTCAACCCCCCCTCCCCCTCCCATCTTCCCCCCCTCCCTCCCCCACAATTAGGTCAGATTGCAATTAGGTTAGGTTAGATAGACACGTTAGGTTAAGTCGAAATGCTCAGTTAGGTTTCTCGATGTGCCAGACGAAGCCCGGAGACGCGTCGACGGCCCCGACCGACGTAGAATATCGAGTTCCCGCGTGCCCGCGTACGGAGACGACCTTTTGAATCGAAATTGTCCAAAAATTTATCGCTTAATCGACATTCCCGAGTGCGCAATTCGAAAATTCAAAAACGTCCCCGATTCGGGCGATCGACACGTCGGACGTTGCATTTTACGTCAAAGGACACGTTACAAAAGG
>NW_022170738.1:13041031-13041963 GCF_008802855.1 Photinus pyralis
CCCTCGATAGTTTCCGAGTCTTCTAGAATGTTCTCGAACAAAGTACGTCATATTAGGTCTCAGAAGTCTTACGGACCATTTTACTAATATTGTTCGGCACATTTCTATCACGTTACAAATAAACAAATTTGAAATCTACCTAAAGGCCATAGAAACCTTAAAAGTCCTAAAAACCCCAAAGGATCAGTTATGAGGTTGTTTTTCATACGAAGCAATGATGTCCTTGTAATGGGAAATTGTATTGCTGGGTTGCATTTTAAGTTCGTTACGAGGGTTGAGAAACAAGGGAACTTCGTGTGATAGCCGGGAATATTGCTAAACATTACGTCACTGAAAATTTTCGTTTTAGTGGATTACTGTTGTTACCACGAAACCGTTATGGTCCAAGGTCCAACAAGTTTCATTGCGCTTGCGATTTGTTATCAGATCATTAATCAAAGTTGTGCCCATAATTTATGTATGCAATCTGTTAATTAAATTTGAAACGAATTAGGCACCAATTAATTATTACCACTTTAACGGACAACTAATTTTTGAACCGAGGCAAATTGCCTTTATGGTCAACAGTAATAATTAAGGAATGTACCTCCGCATTTAATACTAGCTGGTTATACTAGCCGAATTCTGGAATTTGTGAGTGGAGGACCTAAAAATTACACTATTAAGGTGTATGTACCGTGTGAAGGTAAATACGTAACCGTGTGTAAGGTAAAAGGTCTTAGTTTAAACTACAAAAACAGTGCGATCGTGAACTTTGACAAGGATTGTGTTATGAACAATGCAAACGAAACATTTGTGGAAACGGATCGACGGATAGCCCGCACTTGTACGTACGATGTGGTTTCTAAACTTGAGCGGAATCGGTATCGTGTTCAGTATACGAAGCGTCGCCGTTTAGACGTAGGATACGACACCCTTCCATATGGTTATAA
>NW_022170738.1:13042063-13228715 GCF_008802855.1 Photinus pyralis
CTGGATCACTCGAAATGATCTCAGCTAGTTCTGGCGTGATAGATGTAGGCTCTGTTTCTTCATCTGCTTGTTCTCCCAATTCGATAGCAAGAAAATTCTCCATATCGATATCGACAAGTTCATCGACGTCTTCCTCCAGGTCAATTGTCGTCTCAACATTTTTGCAAGTACGTCCGTGGCAACCAGTGCAGATAGATGTACAATATAGGCCAACCTTGCGACAACTGCAATTTCCTGTACAGCCTTTGGTGCATTTGCAGCATATAAGTTTCAACAACGTCTCAGGTGCTGGTAACTGGGTTGTTGTAATAGGGAGTAAACCATTCTTGCTGTTTGTCCAGCCCCAATCAGTTGGTGGCAATTGATTCCCCAACCAACTCTGAATTTGGTGGTAAACTCTAAAAGAGTGTTGCCGAGCAGCTTTGCGTGTAGGAGGTAATGAAGCTAGATTCAATGATGTTTTCTGTGCTGCTTTCTCAAAACACTGAAATCTAAACTCATCCAAGTAAATGTCTTGTTTTTTTCCGCCATACAATAAGACGATGAATTTTTGTGTGGCTAAATCTAAATGATCGGGCGGAGCATCTGGTTGTAGAAATGGCGACAAAATTATTCTCAAGTCGTCATAATTGTTCTCCAAGGTCTTCACGAATTTCATTTTTCCCATGTTGAAAAATGCTGACGTTGTATCACATCCACTAAAAGAATGTAAGAACAGCAGGTATTCTCGAAGGTGAGGGTGTTTGAAAGAGTCTGCAGCGTATAACTTCTGTTCAATCTTCCCTTTTCCTGGCTTCAGAAAATAAATATTCGAGTCAGCTTGGGAGTGAGCTGTCATTAAGACCAACAGATCGATGTCTTCTCCAACTATCACCACAGAGTCATAATCACGCGATATTTCAGAGGCTGTCGTTACGATCAAGGTATCAGCGTCTTCATAGGCCTGTTTGCATATAAAACCTGCAGCAAAAAGTATCGTAGTCAGGAGTTCAATGATTCTGTTCTTATTGTGCTCATTGCTGAGAAATTTCTCCTGTGAAACTGTAGGCTGCATGGTCTCGTTGAAGATCATATCAGCACAGGTTTGTTTTTGCTGTCTTCGAAGTCTTTCAGCAGACTTCGTGCTCTTCATCGCTGCTTGTTCAGGATAACCATCAAAAACTATCACGCTGTGAGGTCGGAAATATTTCTGAACATAGCCAACGTACTTGTCCATGATGTTGTCAAATGTCTCTTGCTGTTGCCAAATTACGCGATGAAGAAGGTAGCCTCCATCCACAACATGGATAAAATTAGAGGACAATTCGATATTCGTGGGCTGGAAAGCTTCATACAGGGTTGACTTTGTTGTTTTTCTCATTCCAGTGTCATTAAATAATGATAATGGATACGGTGCTAATTCATAATCAAAGTAACATCGTAATTCTTCATCCGATTTCTTAAGTAATGAAATTCGCTGGAATAACAAAAGAGGCTCAATTGACATTGTTTGATTGTCTATCTTTATTGATGCATTAATCTTTGAAATGGGTTGTACTCGTGCCTTCCTAGACATTTTGATAGTTCCAAAATGTTGGCCAATCATATCATCCATTAGTAACTGTCCCACGTCTAAAGCATTGTGGCAATTAATGTGATCATCACCTTTCAACCCTGTACTTATCGACATGATGTCTGTTGACTCTGGAAATGGTGAGTGACTTAAAAACCAATCCAAAAATTTTTTTACGTCCTCATCGTCGCGTTCGATGCGTGAAAGTCTGCCGTCTGTATGTTGTTCTGATGTACCAAATTCAACGTGACAGAATTGACTCATCTTGTCTGTAACTTCACTGATCGTAGGCATGGCGAGTACCCATTTTGCCAAGACACTATCCGTAATTCCTCGGCCATGAGTAATTCCTCCAATTGATTTTGAATCTTTCATTTCTGTCTGTTCAATGGTCATGTCTGTCCAAATGCCTGCCCAGAACTTTTCAGAACGCCTGATTGTGAAGAAGCCTTGGTTTACAAACTTATCATAATCGGTTGGAGATAACTGCCCCCCAAGTTGAAACATGTCCTGCAAATATAAGTGACATGATTTCGCGTATAATAAATGTCCTGTGGCGTGAAAAAATGGTATCATTTTTTGGATGGTCTCCAAATGCAATGACCAATTGCCCATTCTTTCTGCGTTAGTGAATTGTTTCACAAGTGTCACCATCTTGAAGTATTGAACCCACAACTTTGATGTCGCACCGCTCTTCTCCAACTGGTTCAATGTATCCATGAATTTCTGTAGAATGGGCTGAAGTGCTTCGTCTTTCGATTTTTCAAAAATGTCAGAAGAGGCAGAAAGAAGGATATTGTTCATCGTTTGCTCTTCTTCGTTGCTGAAAGTGGTACGATCCAAAATGATTTGAGCCAAGGTTGAATGAACTAAAAGATGAGCTCTGATTGCCCTTGCATAAGCATGCCCGTTTAGCATTTTATCAATAGACGATGCTGCATAAACCAAACTGAATAATTCTTTTATTCCACTACCATCCATGATGAATCCAATGGATCCCAAAAATGACATCAACAAGTGGAAGCCACCAAGTCTGATGATCACACGGCACTGCTCGGTGTTGAGGTCAGAGCTAGCCACTATATCCCGAGCTTTCCAATATAGAGGCTGGTCAAATGTAACAAAGCAGACTTTTTGCTCCTGTTTGATACATTTTTCTACTGCTTCAACCAGAGCTGTGTAAATAGTATCGTGATTACTTGGCGGAGCATTGATGAACGGCAGGAAGACGATTCTGGAAGCTGAATAGGACAAGTGGGCAGTTGTTTTTTCCATGAAGGCATGCCAACCAGGAACATTCGAGCACTCATCTTTCCATTTCCCATATAGCCAAACGAAATCAGTGGACTCTAGTGTAATTTGATAATCAACCGGATTGAATTCACGAAGGTCGACTATTTTTACCGTCTGCAGTCCTTTTTGAGGTTTCTTGTCAAATGGTCGTACTGGATAGTACCATAACTTCCAAGATATTGCGCATTGGGAATCTTTGTCAGCCTAGGGATCTCTCCCTCGGTTGTTATTGATGAATGTGGAGTAACACATTGAATTCCCCCAATTGAATGGAAAGTGTGTCGACCATCGAGAGTATTAGTATTGTGATCTGCGTTATCGAAAACGAATTGTATAAAGGCATCAGACATAACGTGGGTTTGGGGATGCATAATCGCTGAAGTCTCAAATAAGACAGCTTCCTCATATGTAGCGCAAAATCCCAACGATGACAGAAGGTTTAGCAGCACCCTGGATCCATATTTTCGATTTAAAACTGCTGCTAAGCCTACTTGCAATGAGGAAATGAAGGATTTTGGGCGAGCTGCAGAGATTATTGCATGGGCAATGGACAGTATGGTTGAAGACCAGTCTTTTAAAACACCTTTTTTGTGTTTTAAGATGATTTTCTCAAGAAAAAGCATCAGTGTGTCAGGTACGTCATCTTCAACAGACTTTAAAAATTCATGGGCCGATGGATAACTATTCTTCTCGTATACTTGACTTCTGATGTCTTCAAGTACAATCTCGGCTGCTTCACTCACAATCCTCTGACGTTCTTCTTGAATATTCTTGCATCGATTGATATAAAATGCGTCAGAAATCAACCGATGACCTGTGTCTTTGAAGCAGATAATCGGCTCTTTTTTGTGGTTTGACGTGATTATGATATCATCTCCATACTTTTCTAATAATTTTTTTTTAATTGTTTTTTCACTAGGGAGATCACCTTCATATTTTACCGCTATTTCACGCAAACTAAATTGACATTCCTCTCTGTTGCTCTCAATATATGTAGATATAAGATTGATCACTTGAACAACACTTGGATCCTCTGGGCGCCCTACTGATTTTCCAGTATTTCTCTTCAATAAGAAATTACTAAAGCATGTCTGATGATATCTGCCTTCAGCTGCGACCAAGTCAATTTCACTTAAAATTCTCTGTTTCACTGTTTCTCCCCATGCATCGTCTCTTTCCTTCGCAGTGGATAAAATTGTCTCTTTCACAGAAAGGGTAGAAATGATTCGGACTACATTCCGTTTATTTTGTGTTTTTTCGCTTCTTTTTTCACAAAAGTTACTGACGCATCACTCCCACAAAATAAACAATTATTTTTAAAATCAAATTCATGGCGTTTTTGTCGGCTTGTGTTGGGACTTTGAGAAGATTGTGCTGCAATAATTCTTTTCTCCTGATTGTATGACTTTCGACATACATCATGTACTGTTATTAACGAAATATTCTCCAGCAGTTTATGTTTATTGTCTTTCCGTTTAATACTGGACGCAATACAAGTTTCAATCCCCTTTTTCTTAACTGTTGTTGTTATCCTCGCAGATAATAACTCCCCACAAACAAAACAATGCGTAGAAATATCCATTTTTTCACAAATAAAATGCACCTTTTCGCTTCTAGAGCTCAATGGATACTAGTTGAAACCCTCTGCGCTCTCCCCTCCCCCTTTCTTTCTTTCTTTTACACTGGGCCCCTGTTGAAGAGCAATGGTACTCATCCCAAATCGCAGGTATAAAACGGTTCACAACCTAGAGAAATTTCAAATTCATACATTCTCAACAAATTTTAATTGATTGTAATTTCTTACAATATTCATTATAATATCATTTGTTTATATTATATGATATGTGGCAAATATAACAATGAATATTGAAAATTAATATCATCCCCTCCGTCTCATATAATTAAAAACAAATAAAATGTATTATTTTTAACGTCTACGCACCGAAAGTTGGAATGAGAACCCGTTGGCCTACTACTGCATAGCGCGCTGCATCATTTCGGTTTCGACGATATATATCATAAACTATAGTCCGGAGAGAAAAAAGTATAAAGCCTTTTTTTGTTCTAAATTTAATAACCAACAGTTATGCTAATAACTATTTTTATCATTCTAACGTTATTTTCGGAGATAATCGCAAAAAACTAAAAAAAAACGCAAATATTGCACTTTTTATTTGTTTAAACAATTGTTCCGGTCCGATTTCGTGATTTATTTTTCTACCACTTATTAATGGGGTTGTAACAAACACGTTAAAAAAAATTAGCTCATTTAGAATATTTCCACTAAATGCATTTTTTAGGTCTCTGACGCCTGGACTATATTGCCATCACGTTGCATAATTACACGGGCATGCCGGGTATACGTATATTACCTATAATAATCAACACGATCAACCACATTTTCCAAAACCAAAGATAAAATTTCATGAACTTATGCAAGACGTTTATCTAACAAATTTGTGCAAATAATACTAATATGAAAATAAATTCCGCCAAATGTACAAGATACTGCCCTATATTATGTGTCATACATACATACTACGTCATTACGTAAAAGTGATTTACGCCGCCAGAGAATATCAAATACTGTCTGAAGGGCACTTGATCATAACTTTGTTTTGACAGCAGTTCACTCTAGTGCAAACATTGTAACAGACGCTGCAATAAAATCGACACATACGGTAGTGCTGCAAAACAAGGGATGGTTACCCTTAGCATCGAGCAAAAGCGCTATGATTAATATGTTAGCCTTTATAACGATCACTCCTAGTGTACTTATTTATATTTTTAGAGGGACACTTTGCTGCAGGCGGAAATCATATAAGGTAAAAATATATTGTGCCAGATATACAACTTCGTTATTATTTTGCGATTTTCCTACGCATCACGTTCTACCCACGGTATTTTATGGGCACAAGGATTGATCATTATTATATTTAGGACATAAATTAAACAAGGAAATATGGACATTTTTAACTTATTCACATCAATGAAATTATACATCTGTAATATACAAATTCAATTTTTAATAGTTATTTATGCAATGAGTGTATAAATGAGGCGTTTTATTGGTGAGTGAGATTCAAACGAACCAATAATCGCCGATTTATACATGAATTGCATACAACGTTTTTTCGTCGACTTCACTGGGGTAGGTAATTTTAAATTCAACTACAAGAAATTACAAACGAAATTATGAGCTCCGACGATTTTTCACTAAATTACAGCTATTGTCGTTGCTATAGTAATGTGTTGTTTTATGCTATACCGTCAGTCCTTGTAATCGCAGTAGAAGATTAAGTTCTTGCTCTGCTGCGGAGGCGATTTTAACATTATATCCACTCAAATCAAAAGAAGCTTATTGGAACGGTTTCGATCAGTTCGGCAATTGATCGAATAAAATGAATTTGAAAGGAGATATTTCCGAAAATGTCACGTTGACATTTTACCTTGAAAAGGTATGTGAAATTAGAATGTAATTAATTCTTTTATTTTTCAAGCGCCTATTATATGCCAATTATATCTGTCATATGACATAAAGCAGTATATGACGACCGAGGGCATAATGAGAGGGCATAATGGATTGTCATCTCATTATGCCCTCAAACGGCCTGTCAAATATATTGACGGAGTCATTTTATGTAATAAAAAAAGATGCTACTTGATTCGTATGAAGCACTTTAATGTTAGCAAACAATAATCATTACATTTGTATATTGGAAATTGCATTATTTGGAACGCTAATATAATGGTTGTTATGTATAAGTGGTTGCTAGCGATTAATGGTTGCTAACGTATAATGGTTGGTTGCTAACCATTAATGGTTGCTAACGATTAATAAGCTTCATCATAGTACTCGTCACTAAGGAGTAATTTATATTGTTATCGAGAGGTCGACGAAAAATAATATTTGATCTCCTTTACATAAAAATAGCTATTTATATATCAAGAAAGCAAAGTATATAATTTCCTCCCGCGGTCAAGTTTGGGACCCGACGCAACGCTTGGAGATACTTTTATCACAGATCTTTGTATGTGTAGATCTGTGCTTTTAGTTACAGGACATCAATTTATCCGCGATTGCCCATTGTCATCTAGCAGGCGCTGTCAATACTAACAATAGACAAGTAATTTCCAAGTTTTCAAATGTGCATTTAAAGGAGTAGTTTTGATATCTTTTAATAGCGGCAGAAGTGATTTAGATTTGCAAAATACTCCTACCTTATGTCAAAAAAAGGAGCCAATGCAAGGTTACCCCATAAATCGCAACATGTTTACTTACAAGTTTATTCGGTACACAATCAATGATACACAAAGAAAGTTGCGAGGAAGACGAATTAAATTTCATTCAATATATTTTTACGAACTTCGTAAGGTAGGTACCTAATTATCTTCGTTTTGGTCTAAGTATTCGATCTTAAAAGCCACCTCAGCCGTGAAGAAATATATGGACGTCAAATATCCAAAATTAACTACATTTCTGAATCTCCATAATGTAGGTTACAGCGTTACAGACCAACACATGTACGTTGCAATGGGAATCACTTTACCTACCGTAGGGAATTTTTGATTATTTTACCTCCTGCCAAAAGTAAACCTACACTTTGTTCCCGCAAATGAGGGCGTAAAATCTAGTTTCCGGTAGAGCGCGGAATCTTAACACATATGTCAATTTATATTTTTGAAAAAGTCTTAACAGACGAATTGTCAACAATTTTATCAATGGTGCCACTGCTACAAAAGTATTAAAAACTTGGTACTTGCTGCTTTATGTTTCTGTTATATCTTTAACCCACTCTTTGTTATCGTTCTTCATACAACTTTTGGACCGAAAGAGCCCCTAAGTGACGTGACCATGAAAATAACAATGCATGTTTCCTTAAATTTCTTTAACGTAACCATGGTGATTTTCAATGACTGGAGAGATACGCTCAGCAACCATAGCAAGCAGTACAATAGGACTGATTGTTTTACCAGTTTTTCTATGTAGGGTATCGGGATTTGTATTTTTGTTTAAAGAATTTATTTATTATGCATTACAATAGCCATCCGTATTTTAAGTAATATACAGGGTGTCCCTAAAAGGTCTGTACAACGCGCTACCAGGGGTTCTTGGTATCAAAATAGGACGATTTAACCCAACTTGCCTCTATCCAAAAGTGCCTCGGTAAGGCGCTATCTACCGCCAAAGATTTAAAAAAAAATCGTTATTTTTATTTTATCGGAAAATGGTTTTGCCGAATAAAATGAAATTCGGGATGTGAATGTCTAATGTAAAAAGGGTCTGTGTGATATCATCGTTTTGATTGTAGTTGCTATGTAGGTGGTAAAATACTGACCATCCACATCTGAAGAGGTCTAAAACTTTTTAACTACTATTTTGACGGTATTGAATTTTTAGACACTGATAGACAGTTTACTTGCAAGCATTTTTTGTCTCTTGATGAATATCGCTATCTGTGATGGTTTACGAAAAAAAAAATTTAGGCATGATGAATGGCATGCACCATACATGCGATTTTTCCTCAAAAAATCAGAAGATGGCTGTGAAACCTTAGAGTGGCGTAACGTTTGTTTGTTGTTTCTTAAACTTGAACAATTTACGTTTTGCTTGAAGACTTAAAATTTCATTGTTAAAATTGTAATATGGCCTTTCAATACAGTAACGCAGAGTTAACTGATATGCTATTAGTGTTTGGATACTGTCGTGGAAACGGTCGCCAATGCGTTAGGGAGTATACTCACAGGTTTCCAAATCGTCATAGCCTACTTCTTGCTTGCACTTATGGTTTTTGAGGAACAATCGCATGTATGGTGCATGCCATTCATAATGCCTAATTTTTTTTTTTTCGTAAACCATCACAGATAGCAATATTCATCAAGAGACAAAAAATGCTTGCAAGTAAACTGTCTATCAGTGTCTAAAAATTCAGAACCGTCAAAATAGTAGTTAAAAAGTTTTAGACCTCTTCAGATGTGGATGGTCAGTATTTTACCACCTAGATAGCAACTACAATCAAAACGATGATATCACAAAGACCCTTTTTACATTAGACATTCACATCCCGAATTTCATTTTAATCGGCAAAACCATTTTCCGATAAAATAAAAAAAACGATTTTTTTTTAATCTTTGGCGGTAGATAGCGCCTTACCGAGGCATTTTTGGATAGAGGTAAGTTGGGTTAAATCGTCCTATTTTGATACCAAGAACCCCTGGTAGCGCGTTGTACAGACCTTTTAGGGACACCCTGTATAGATGATTCATTTTACTTATTTCAGCAACCTTGTCCCCAAACAAGGATGGTGGTGAGGAACTTAGCACAGGCGGCCAATTACAACTACCGACATTACTGGGGACGCGGACGACCTACTCGTAAGCGTGGATAATTTAATTAGAAGACATAGAGGACTTTGTCCAAGCCAGCGAGGTATACCTGGAAATGGTCGAAAAGAGCTACATGATGATGGGAGACCCAGGAAACAACACCAACGCATTCAGAATCACACACGGAATTTGGAACTTCATACGAGAGAAGAAAATACCGGACAGCTTGAAAATGATTTACAACAGGAACATAGCACCGACAATCTTATACGGAGTTTAACACTTCAGCGCTAACAAGGAGCAACAGATGAGCATTGAAGAGGGCGGAGCGGAAGGCACTCAGGATACTGATGGAAAAAGCAACCTCACAATCAAGCAGATAAAGGAAGTACTAGAGGGGAAAACGATCACCAGGAGACTGAAGATGCGGCAGAGGAGATACTGGGGACATACAAACAGGAGGAACAAAGACCATACCCTACGGGCTGCCAAGAATCTATGTGCCTCAGAATGGAAGGTAGGCCTACCCTGCTTCTCATGGAACACCACCATAAACCAAACGGTAGAGGCCTCGGGAATTACCATGGGAAGAGTGGAGTAGAGACAAACATCAAATGAAGAAAGGAAACAGAAGAACACAGGAGGCGGAGACATAAGCACAAGCAGCCAAGAGGAGGAGGAAGAGGGAACAGAAAGTAACGCAGGGAGAGGACAACAATAAAAAAGGGGAGGAGCACGGGAGAAAATAGCGAAGGGAACGAGACCAAAGGATAGGAACATTAGGAACCAATGAACGCCCGAAGAAGAAGCTATCACCAGAAAGCAGAGTTCCCTCTAAGGCAAATATACCAGTGGCGAAGCTGTGTCCGTACCCGTTCGGGTCGGATAACACCCAGTTAGCCGCCCCCCCCCCACAACTCCCCACCACATTGTTTGGCATATGTCCGGCCCAGCGCGATGGTAACAAAGTAGTGACGAAATGCCCCTGATAGTGCCTACCAGGGACGCATCCCCACGACAGTTGACTAAATCCTGGGAGAAGCGGCGACGCCAGGTATATGTCAACAGGCTTTCGCCTAATTACAGAGTGACCCGCATAATGCTTTTTAGAGGTGCCTCTGCAGAAGGTCTTAAGTTGTTCTACACTACTCCGGTATTTAGTAGAAGTGCGTTTAATTGTTCAGCTTCATTAAAAAAGTTGTCCAAATTGTCGTCTACCGCACGCCTCAGGAGTTAACGTACGTGAAAAATGTGCTTCTCATGTCAATATAGTTTTCTATGTTACGTTTAATGAGCAATCGTCGAAAACCCTTTTGGATTTATTTACTCCATGAAGCATTTGAATGATACAGCATCCTTGGAACCAGATTTACCCGCCTGGGATAGTTAGCTGTGCCACAGAAAAATGTGACTACTGCGCCCTACCACACGACAAAGTGTAATCCATGGTAGGGCACCACTTACGGTAGTTATAATTCATCACCAAATCTTTTAAACTATTTACGCTGGGGTTATGACTGTGTTTATAATTGTCAGGACAGTGACGTCACCGACACCGCCATGACACAAAACAGCGTTTTGGCGCTAGAATAAAAATCTACAATTTAAATTGCATAAATTTGCAATAATACGATTTATTTTGCTGAAATATCATATTTTAATGTTATAGTAGAGGTATACGAACAGTTATAACTGGTTTTAAAAAATTTGTCATCTACCCTATTGGAACACCTACCCTATCACTTAGATTCCTTCAATCATACAGATTATTTGCTCACGAAAACGACAAAAAAGTATAATAATTATTATGTACCCAAGTAATACGTAGACGCATCCTTTGTTACATGCGATACCTTCCAGATTACCGAATATTTATTCAGAGTAAAGTAGAAATACCACGGCTCAGTGTTAGCTGATGTGTAATACTACCCCTGTTTATAGCCAACACCTTTTTAACTTTTACTGTGGTTTGTCACGTTGCTGTAATACTAACCAGCATATTGGAAGGTTACGAAATACCAAAGCATCACAGAAATACGTGGGTTCTATTTTCCAACTTGATTACGCCGTACAGTGGCCTTACGCGATGGATCAATTAGCTTTAGTTGAGATTCTGAGAAAACATGGTTTACATTTATTGACTAATTACTAAATCGTACGACATTTTCTGTACTAAATTAATGCCGATTGGGAACGATTTAAAAACTTACATAACACACCCCTATTTTCATAATGTTGGTGAATGCCAACAATTTTACAAAAAACATTTAACGTTGTGTGCGGTGCTAATCTTACCACAAACAGTTTAGGCTAATCAATAGGATAATATATATGCTACATATTACGGAGAACATGAATTTTAAGTGACGCTCATTTTTAACGAGAGGGTAATTAGTCTAATGAAGCGTTCATTTTCACGAAAGTAAATGACTTAAAACGAAAGTTAAATTAATTAATAAATATTGTGGCCATTTTATCCGTCCTTTATTTGTTCGGCTGGCTGTCCGGCGTACTCTATTCTCTAGTTTGTTCAGAAGGGTCACTTTAAATGCAACTTATGCCACAGCTAGACTTTGTATGCCTCTCAAAATTTAATCGTTACGTTGCCGGACACAAATTTGATGTTTTCTGCTTATTACAGCTACAAACGTATTTATTGTACCAATTTTGTCAAATTTGTTATGTTTTTGTAGGTAAATATGAACTATGATCAATTACTTGCAATTTGAATCTCCCACGTTAATTATTATTAAGCGAAGAGCAAAGTCAATGGTGTCTATCTGTCTGTGAACACGATAACAGGCAAACGCTTGGAGTGATTCGGTCCATATAGTTGGCCCATATGCCACATGCACCAAGTCTATTGAAAATGGGTCCAATTCAATGCGTAGGGTTACACCATTGTGTCCCTTTTCTATATCCGCTTTACACGCAGTTTATTAAATTAAATGTTAAGTAAAATGCGCTAGGTGATAGGGTTAAATATATTTTCTTAATGCAGATTTTACTTACTTACCCCGCAAAATAGTTTTCCGCAGGATAGCGTTTCGGTTTAAAATATACCTAGGTCTATGCTTCTCCTGACTTTTTGCAAAAATTAAATCGTCTACAATGTACACATAAAAAAAAAGCCGGAGTGCATGCTATATATCTATCCTGATGATAATTTTGTGACAATTTTTGATTTTTTTTAATGATTAACCATAATTAAAGGTTGGCAAATGAAATTAAAACAGAAATGATGAATAAAGAATTCATAAATTGTTAATAACAATTTATTTAATGAAAAATTGTAAATGTTCATCAAATTGTCAAACAAAGGCTTGTTCATGCAAAAAATTCCACTAAATTGTATTTCGTTGTGTAAATGTATTAATGACTGTCAAAATAAACAAGTTAAAAAGTCCTTATGCAAACACAAATGACGAGAGCGTATTTTCCTTCTAATAGATAATATGCTGTCCCATTCTCTTAATGAAACGCTTTTAAATGCTTTCGTAAATAGCATTGCGCATTGTCTATATTAGAAATTTGATTGAATACCTTCATATATAAAACATACAGCATGCGTAAACACTAATTTTGAAACCGGTATTAGTTTTAGTTTCATTCAAGGTGCCTACATAATTATAATATTTCGTTTAACTGCTTTCATCAATAAGAAAGTTGGCATTGTGCATGTGCAAAACCAAATTTTAAGATTGCTGTGAAATTTGCTTGTATTCCAAGTTCTTATGTATTACATTTCATTTAAATGCTTCAGTAAATAAGGCAGTTGTCATTGCACATGCGTAAAACCTGATTTTGCAACTGGTGTTCAATTTGGCTTTATTCCAAGTGCCTATGTATAAAATTTCATTTAAATGCTTTCATAAATCAGGAGGTTGGCATTGCGCATGCGCAAAACAACATTTTGAAAACGTCGTTAATTTTACTTATATTCGTAGTGTTTACATATAAAGTTTCATTTAGATATCTTCATAAATAAAAAAGCTAGCATGTGTTAATCCAACTTTTTGACACTGCACATGCGCAAAACCAAAAAATATCGGTACGTACGGAATCCTTGAACCAAGCCCTTTGAAATGAGCCTTATATCGCCCAAATCGTTTCAGAGATGTAGAAGGAGTACGTGTGACGCACGGACGGATGGACGGGCGATAAAGTGCAGCTAATAGCGATTTTTCACTTTGAGGAAAATACGCTAATTATTAACTTTTTGAAGATAAATAGTTTTTTTTTTATTAAACCACAATAAGGTTTGATTTTTAAGGGTTGAAATATTCTGAAATAATGTTCCAAAGCCTCTAACAATTATTACTCGACTCATCTGAACCAAATCTCACTCCCCTTAGACTTTAATATATATAGTTTTGTGGGTTTGAGCAAAAAGGGGTAGTTTTCACCCCTAAAAAATTAAGAGCACCCATCGGCATAGTATAGATTTTTAAGTGGAGGGTTTGTTGAACTTAATCCCATATTTTTATGTGAATCGATGCATTTTGTAAAATTGGAAGGTTTTATACTATTTTACGTTTCGTTCCTGGACTAAGTACAGCAAGTGAAATTTTGAAGCCACGTTTCAGACAAAAGTACAAAAAGGAGGAAGTCGTCAATTTTATTTCAAGAAAGTTAGTTCTATCCCCTTTTATGCCAAAGACTACAGCAAGGTGCTAAGAGATGTACCTAAGGATCATGAATGCGTACCGAAAATGTACACTGAAATTATGTCGGACGGAGAAAAAGTTTTTCTTGTAGATTTTGGTCTGTAGGATATTAAACGACCATATTTTCAAGATTGGATTACACACTACATCAAAAAGTATGGAGAAAAACAGATTTCCAAAGAAATTCGAGACATTCAAAAACCTATAATCATCGTTGTAGGGGCCCAATCGTGAAAATGGTTATAGTTTTGGCTTCTACAGGCCAAAATTTTTCTCCGGTAGATTTCAGAAGAGTCGTCGTTCGACAATTTTCTATGTCGGCGAAAAACCACAAGCCTGAAGTCGACCAGCTGTCGTGTTGAATTCTACAGGTCACGCATTTTCAAAAACAAGTGAAATATTCCTGATCTTAGGCAAAAACAAGTTAAAAACGTGGTCACTTGCGACCGGCGAAAGCGCATTTTCCCGCACAGAATCAGTAATAACTCGGAAAGGAAGTGAGTAATCCAAACAATCTTTTGTCGTTCTGATCTCCGGGCTGTACTACACCGTATAAGGAAGAAACCACAACGAAAAGCTTAAATTGGAGGACTAGTAGTGACGCACAGACAGACAGACAAAGTGCGGACAATAGCCTTCATTTTTTTCTAAAAACATTCAAATCTTCATCTGCATTTTGCTAAACAAACAATTCACGCGTTTGTTAAATGGTGAAATTCAACATTGAACAAATGAATATTCATATGATGAAATCGATTTTCATTTTGTGTTAAAATGATTAATTTCTGCGAATTCTCGCATTTCATCACGATGCGCGTCGCAGATACCTACCGTGAAAATAGGAAATATCAAAACAGTGAAATGAGTAGAATATCTAAAAGGAATTGTATTGTTAGGGTATCGCTTGTTTGTCCTGGAACCGTTGTGAAGTAAAGGTGTTTTTATTGAATTATTCTTTGTATATTTATTCTATGACTATTTGATTCGGCAGTAGCAGTTTTATTGCGTCTATATAACATTTTTTATTTTATATCTTTTGCCTCTTGAATACGTTTTTCATTTATATGCACGCTTTCCCTGGTGTTATTTTTTAGTACTTGCATAACACGTTTTATCAGGGGTTGTCGGATACGTTTTAAATTTCGTCAAGCACAACAAATGCTTAAAACACTAAAAGAAAATATTATAAAACGTCGTTATTGCGCTTCTTTAGATATTCCATGCAGAAATTACTACGATTTTATTGTCTGTTCCTTTTATTAGAGTTTTTATATATTCTCCAACAAACGGGTGTTCCAATAATCAAAATGTCGTGTAGTGCAGATTTGTAGGCACTCACTAAATAATTAACACGTTACCTTAAATAAACGTGTCGTAATGACAGTTACACTTAAAACAGCAGAATAATTTAACGTGTTGGTATATAGGTCTGCTTCCAACATGAATGAGATCGAGATGAGTTGCGCTTATTAGGGAAGATTAG
Source organism: Photinus pyralis (assembly GCF_008802855.1). Classification (NCBI taxonomy): domain Eukaryota; kingdom Metazoa; phylum Arthropoda; class Insecta; order Coleoptera; family Lampyridae; genus Photinus; species Photinus pyralis. The sequence goes on from NW_022170738.1 coordinate 13,057,386, forward strand.
ATATGGCAATTTAATAACAGGGAGTTTAAACAGCATCTTGCAACACCCTTTTGCTAATGAGCCTGTTCCTGACAGACATGCTAATGAGTGTGACTTTCTCTTATCTCCAAAACTTCGTGTTTCCGAGTGAAAAATATATAATTGTAAATAATAATGAAAAATGTGAACAATTCGATCATGTCACCGGTCTAATTGAATATAACGAGGCTAATTAAACAACAATGTCACTACCCGGAAGTTATTGGAAAGTATCACTTAAATCATGCTTTCCTTTTCAGTCAGTTTAAAATCGTTGAAAAGGGGATACCTATAAATTTTACTGCCCGAAATCTGTTAGGTATAAATCAGAGAAAACAATGCCAATCCATTTACTTGTCTCTTTTGGTATTTCGCCTTCGACAATATATACCTATCTACGTACACGTACACAAAAATTCAATATCTACAAATATTTTCAGTTAAGCATCATAAATTTCCTTTGCTGTCTGCTGTCTCAAATTTCATATAATGAAAACCGCTCTAGAGGCCTAATTTTATGCTCCATCATATTAACAAAATCCAACAGACTAAAGAAGCTTGATGGCTCTCCATAAGTCTTCAATTTCTCGTACCCTTCCGTCATGGATGATGGCTGATTCTTAGGGGAATTTTTCGAAAGAAATTCACCTGATGCGACGGTTTTGTCCGTCTGTCTGTCTATTCCTCATCTAACTCGAGAACGAAGAGAGACAGCGATGTCAAACTTATAGTATAGAGGGGAAAAATCAAAGTAGAATCCATTATAATAAATGTATGGGCAGGTATGTGTCAATACACAAACGAAAGATCAGCTGAAATACTCCGAGCATATTCCCGTAATAGCACTGTATAGTCTAAGAACTAACGTGAAAATATTTATGCATAGTTACCGTCTGTCAAATTGGCAGGTGCATACCAAACATGTTCCTCTCTGAACATTTCTGACATGAAGGGTTAATATGGTCAGGGAGGGAGGGAGAGTTACTCAATTATTATTGATATCTGTCCATATATCTTATACACTCCACACACCCCAATTAGAATGGCAGGTAAAAGCTCCCACGGCGCGCGGATGTGGCGAATGTTTTCGTATGTAGTACTGGCAGGCATTTCTATTTAGCGGTTTATGATAAACATTGTTATGTAAACAATGCCAGTTGGGATGTTTGTAGTTTGGATTAAGGCGTTTGAAATGAATTCGGAATTAATTATTACTTAATATGTCATGAAAATTTTTTTTCTTATTCAATTTCATTGGGATCAGAAAACAATTGTGCGAATCCAACTTGTAGCCAAGGTCTTGTTTGTTTACTTTTTTTATAAACGGCAGAGAATTGTTTAATTTTGTTTGTAAATTTTTTATTTTATAGGAATGTCTTGATTTAGATAATGAAATTCTAAGAATTACTGTGTACGTGACTATTTGAGTGTCCGTCTTATTATTTATTTTCGTCACTATGCAGTTTTTATTCGTTAATACATTTTTTTGACAATTTAAGTGGGAAAACGATTTAAATACATGAGGATGCCGATAGAAGACGTTTTTGCCAAAGTGTCGTTCATTTGAAGACGGCTGGGGAAGTTGGAAAAGACTGCACCGGACGAAATGGGTTTTGGCACCTCACTGAGAATACCGGAAGATTTCTTTCTTAGTATCTCCCGTTTCTGATACATCGCTGTTGGACAAACTTAGCTGCCTCTCGTAAGTCATCCGCCTATTTCCAGCGTCGAATGATGCAGACAGCAAACCATTTTTTCCACAAAGCTTATGCACCTGCTTCCACGTGCACCGGTGAGCTTTCGAACTCATGGACAAGCTGCGTGTAAACGAACCCAAGGTCACCGTCAGGTACAGTGACACCGGAAGCAATTGTCAGAAAATCGGCTCCAAGGATTACCAGCTACACATCAGCAGTAGGGAAGTGCCAGGTAAAATTTCGCCAGAGACTAATATTTAGTGACAATTCCTTCGTTCCATAAGGAGGGATGACAAAGGATTGGCTGCGTGTAGGTCCAGCTCCTGTCTTGGAAGGCGCTGTCCACTAGGAATCGTATGCATATGCATTTATCTGTGATAAGAAGCCGGTTTTCAATAAGTACTTCACCAACGGCGACAACCTTATACGGCGTCGGTGGACCTACTTTTCCTGAGCATTGGCATGTGAATATGGGAAGTAGAAAAGTATTAAGACATAGCAATGATCGTTTCAAAATCACATTGATATCAATAGCTGTAACGCTAAAATTGTCAAATTCCACGTGTGAAATCGAAGGAACTTCAGCGCATTTTTGTGTGGCAGATAGCAGATAGATTAGCCTGTTTTGACTCCACCATCAGTAAGAACTCGTCGGGAGTTACCATATTCCCTTTGTAGGTACCCACTTCCGACGTCCCGTTTACCCGCAATTCGCGTTTGAAGTTTTGACTCGCCCAGTCATCAGTAAAATCTCGTAGGGGGTTACCACATTCCCCTCTCGGCATCCAATTCCGACGTCCCGTACGCCTGCAATTCGCATTTTGGTGGATTTCGTTAAACCCCGCCACAAAATAGCACTCAATTTTTGAGTACTTCCCATAGCTCGAGCTTCTATTGCGCCCACAAGAATGAGAGACCGCGATTACAGTTCTAAGAAACGTAATTCCATCGAGACTTTTTTTGTCAAATAGGTAAATCGCACGGTTCTAATCGAGCGAGAACTTTAATTGAACTGATTCTGCTGTTTAGAATAATGTCAATAGCTTTTAGCGCAACACATATGTACCTATTCATCAACCTCTTCTCCACAGAGGCATTTGTGCCTTTGGCACAGTCTCAGGGACAGCTTCAATCCAATGGTGGTTCTGAAACGGTTATTGTCTAGCAAGGTTCCGACACATCTGGATGGTAATGCATTTAGCCATGGTGACGATTTCTTGTTTTTGATAGCCATCTGTATGCCGATTTCTCAAGAGGTTAAGATACTTAAAGTGCTCTCATTGCGATTTTGTTCCACTGTGAATCTCTTCGTGGCCTTTTCCATTCCAACGTTGCCTCATCTGTAATACCTACTCCGGCTTGTATGAATTATTTTTCAAAATCAGGTTTAAAGTTGGCATTTACCGAGGCAAGGAACATAGGAAGAGACAAATCCGAGATTTTGCAAATGCCGATTCCTCCATTACTTACTGGGAGCGTCCCTCTGCCCTAGGAAAGCTCAGGTAGTTGAGAACTAAAAAACGACTTCAAATTGTTGTTTGACTTAAGTATGAAAACGTTTGAGAATGTCCTGATAACACCATAAGGGCATTATCCTAAATAAATACATCAGTTTGGCACATCAAAGCAGTTTCTTTAAAAAAATCAAGCTACATAGTGTGATATTTTCTAATCGTTTGATGAGTACAATGACTTCATCGTGTTTAAGAAAAGAAAAAAGAGCGAATGCAGTCAGAAGCTCTGCAGGAGGGATATCTTGTTAAGAAATTTGATTCCTGGCGATATACATTCAAATCTTGTTTTCCAATTATCTGAGAGTTCTCCATTGTCACATATTTTTCATTTGTGATAGATCGTGCATTAATCCCATCATCTAATGATCTAAGTAAAACATTATCTGCTCTCTATTCAGTATTTTGTCTTTGTATTGCGAGGCAAAGGGCAAAGGGGTCCCCATCGGATCTTCTTGTTGTATTGATTCTGAGTGGATTTTCTCCTCGAACGTCGCCCAACTTTTTATACAACTTATAGACATCGAGACTTTTGGATGTTTTTGATTGAGAAGGTCTTGACTAGCTTCGAAAGGGAACAATGTTTTGACTTGATTGGGATACTGAGACGGGAATTATCAAAATCAAACAGAGCGTGCCGAAGAGAATAAATCGTTTTTTGACACACAGTGGTCAATTAATCTACAAAATTTGGAGAATGCAAAAAATCATCATTTTGGAATCCGCTTCAATATTTTAAAGTTCATTTTATTTTCTTTTAAGCTCTGTAAGAAGTCTTCAGTCTCATTCGTTTCTGACGTCGCGTCGCTTTACTGATATCTTTACGGCGTATTATATATTCAATTTAATTGTATCTCTAATTTTCAAGCTGATCGCTCAAATATAAAAAATGAGGATAGCAGGCTTTTCCGAGGTCAGCTGCCTTGTTCGTAATGCTATTTGAAAGAAGAGTTGTGGATCTATATGCAAGAGATGAAGGGGGTGGTAATGTGTCTTATGATTCCCCTCTCACCTCAAATTAAGAGATTCTGGCGTTGTTCCCTAAAGTTTCATCCGTTTTGTTTTGCTTTATCCCCCCACCCGTTAAACTCTCTATCAACGTTTATGTGATTCTTGTCGCACTAGTAATCTAAATTGGTTTTACAGCGGTAAAGTGGTACAGTTACATATTCTCACCATATCTCAAAGTAAATTATCTCTGCGTGATGAAGCAGCGTCCCTAAAAATACCGTCGAAAATATTTCGTGAAAACGATTCGTTCAGTATTGTTTACATCAACATAATGATGTCGAATGAATGAGGACACGCGTATAGTATAAAGGGACGGTCCTTGAAGCATTTTTGGCATTGTCTTCTAGAGTTATGTCAACATTTATAAGGGCGTTAAAGCAACCCTCCATCTGTGCAAAGATAAAATAATAAACAGAAATTACCTAAAAATAACGCAACGCAATTGTACCCATTGTGCTTTTGATTGTAGGTTTTTGCGGTTACAGTTCGTGACACTACGTTTTCATACAGCTGTTATTCACTGAATATAATGGGGTACTTCGCTGCAGATTGAAGAATGACCCACGTCAATCACAACTTAATACAGTTGCAATCGATATGGGAAATGGATTGATAGTTATAGCAGTTACAAATAATAAAGTGCTGTCTGCCTTAACCAGTATAGTTATACTCGTAGGAAATGTTCTCCCATCTCATTCAAACTATGAACAAGCGTATAGTGACTGTGAAAACAAAACATGGGCATAAACGTAAAACAATGAAATTTAAAAAGTTTTCTTACAAAAACGTTATTGATTTTTGTTTGAACAAAGAAATTACGCGTATGCGTATACTAGACGGGACGTCATATTTAGAAGTAAAAAGCTGTGACTGCCGAGAAAAATGCTACAAATATTTTGTACGTAATATGTAAATAATCGTCCCAAAGTTAAACAACAAAAAGATTTCACGCTTGAATATTGAATTAACTTTCAAAACGAACAGCGACTAAAAAAGTATTTGGATAAACATACAAACAAATCCCAGATGTAATAAACTTTTTGTCCTCCTATCGATATTGTCAAGGATTAAGAAAGGATCATCTTTTGACTAGAAGTATATAAATGTTTATTTGTCAAACCCAAATACGTATTGGATATTTTCAAGTTGAATTAATTTAATTTAAAAAAACTACCCCTACTATGACATAAAGCGTTCCCAGTCTGAGCACATCTAATTTATCGCCGCGGAATCTTGGTTTTAATCATACAGTCGCCCCTCGTTGATATCGTATGGCAGATTGTTTTGTGCTCCCCTAGATTTACAGCGTGGATGAATTTAAAACGCTATAATTGGCATACGTCCACCGCAAGTGAAATAGATGACTAAATTTACTTAACAATCATCTCATTCCTGGTAACGAATTAAGAGGCCTTCATGTTCGTGTATTTACTTTAGTCTTCAGCATTGGAGAAAGACTTCCTGCAAACGTCGGAAGTATACATGGGGCAAATGTTATATCTTCAAATCGGTGCAGACAAAGCAAAGTTTACTCGACAAATTCAATTAATCTTATTTTATCTCATAAAACCCTTATCTTGTCGTGCTGCAACAAAAATATTGTATTATCTAATTCATGTTCAAACCCATTATTGCTTTAGAGTTGCGCGATAGAAGAAGAAGAAGCCGTTTACACTTCACCGTAACTACATTGAACAGCATCCTTTTTACAGTATTGGTGATGATATCTAAATTACTACTGTATTGGCCGTGCAATTCGTAGCTTATACCAAAGATTGCATAGAATTAAGTTTATGTCTTTGAATGTATATTCAAAGGTTATGTTAAATACAAAAGTTTATGTTATGTAGCAATTAAGGTAGTCATTTCTATTAAAAGGTGTTTGAACGATACAAAGTTGCTATTTGTTTGAATCCTACTATACCTTCGTAAAATCGCATCATACTTTTAGCAAGGTGCAATTGAACCTTGATACGCGTTCGCGATCCGCAAAAGTTACCTCTGAGGTTGCTGATAAGAGGTGAATTTATAACAAACTGTGATTTCTATTCTCTATCTATTTTTAGCCTATCCCCCGGGAATTGTTTACGTTGACTGACACGAGATATCTAAAGAATGTGATGCGTTTATTTTTCTTACAGAATACGTAGGTACTTCGAGTTAAGTTTTTTGACGCAACTGAACGCGACTCGAAAACTCGGATAGCTTCTTTGGTTTATAATATGTCCTCCTACGACAATTTCCTAATTCGGAGACGAATTTACTCAAACTATTACGCAGTTTTATTTAGACATCCAAACGTAATATTGCACTTCCACCAAATAAAAACCAACTTACTTTACAAGACAGCTTTAGTAAATTTCCGATATTACGATTCCCGGTCAAAATGGTTTAACTTTTTTAAAAGGAACCTTAAATCGGTCACTTCTAATACAACGTTAAAATGCTGACTTAACGACCAAAACGCCAATACCTCAAAGTTTCCCTCTTAGATACTGAGTAATATTTTGGGCGCTCACAATGGCGGATTATCTTTCGAAAGGTTCACATCTAATTTTTCCTTTAGTCAGTGTCTTTTTTACTACCAATCCGAGATGGTATTAAAGGTTGTTAATCACTCAAAAATGCACGTTTAGCAGTTTCCACGGTCCTAGTTTATCTGAGTTCACTAATGTAATACCATATAGTCCGTTAAGGATGTGACACCGGGAACAAAACTGAGACCAGCAGTAGCACAAGCTATTAAAAAACAAAATCCCATGCAAGATAAAGATGTTAACTTGACCGATATTCCATTGACCGTAATCAACCAGATAAATTATTTTTTCGAAAGACATTCTTTATAGATTAAAATTTCTACTATACTTATACTTCTGAGGTAAAATTCAAAAAGTTTAATTCAAAGCAAATGCTTCCATTGCAATGGTGCTTTTCTTTACGTTAAAAAGTTGTAGTTCGTTAATACATGCTTCTGAAATTTCTTTGAAAAGATTGCTATCCGCTTGTTTATGTTCCTTGTTGTTTTTGAGGAGAGTAGTTATTAGCTCATGTAGATCTATTATTTATTTGACTAATCTCTTTTTTTGCCTTAGGTCACAATTCATTCCCTTCGAGAAGTTCTTTTCAAAAATGAATGCGTCTTCTACAGCACAGTCACTTGCCTTATTTTCTTCAAGATTTATGTTTACGTTGACGTTATCATCTTCAGTTGGATTTTTGCAATATTTTTTAGATATATTTAAGTAACAGCTTTTGTGAACGTATATAACTCGTACAATTAGAGCACTTAATGTTTCTTAGTGCCACTGGTGTTTTTTACAAAAACCACATTGATGCCCCGAAGGTGCAACTTTATTGCCCACCACTTCATAATAAATTAATAACATTATGGAAGGTGCATAGAGAGGCAGTTACATTCATTGATTGGAATAGAAGATATCTTATAATAATAAGATAATAAGATAATCTTATAATTAGAGAACAAATTTGAAAAAGAAACACTGTCCTAGTCATTGGCAGTACCTATTATTAATCAGCTTTATTCATCCAACCGTAACCTAGTTATATCCGCAGAAAGTTCGTGAAAAACCGACTAAGAATTGTTTTTATGGAGTTATCAAATGTTATGTCAGGTGTTATGTATTATCGACGTTTTCATTTGGTGTATAACTTATTTTCTCAAAAAACAACCATTTAGAATTGGTCCCGCAAGAAGTACCGCAGCGCCTTAAGTAATATGACCTGAGGCAGCAGACGGTATACTCGAATAGGCCAAAGTAGAACTACATCGGTTAAAATTTTGATCACTCTCGTTCAGTGGATAAAACGGCGAAGATTTTCATTCGGATTTCGAAAATGTAATGATATTACAGGGTGTTCTAATTAAACCAAGAAAGTTGCTATCCACATCCAGTAAAACCGGAAGTGAAACGATCATGATAGTATTTTCTTTCGATAGATCACGAAAAACTATGTTGATATGCAATTTTTCAGATATAAATTATTCAGATAACTATTTATGTGAAACAGCCTGTATAATTTAGACCTACTACACATGTCAATAATAGGATGGTAAATTAAATAGTCTCACAGTCGTGTTTTTCTTGTATCAGGTCATGTATGTTGCATCAGCCGCACCGCGTCAGACGCTTCATAGGAAACGTACCTTTTACCTCCGACTTACGACCGCGACGAGGCGGGTTCGAATGTAAATTAATGCGCCATCTTTTTGCATTAATTATTTTAATGAAAAGGAACGATGATAATCATAATGTCACAATGGAAAAGATACTACGGAAGATTTAATTTACACGAATTGATATGCGGCTTAGTAGTGGGCGGAAATTAGGGACGACGGGAAGGGTTTTAGATTAAAAAGTCGAAGGCAAAATCGGTTTATCTCATTTTGATTTTTTACTGACACCTTCTGGATAGGGACATTCGATGGACAAAATTTGCATCGAATTATTCTCTATCCGATTCGATAAACGCCGTTAAAATCGATAGAAAAACGTAAAACACATAATTAAAACAACTTTCCGGAATCGCAAGTATCCACTTTTTAGGCATTTCCGCATCTTTCGACACATTAAAAACAGAAGTTTTGTGTTTAACACTTTAACAGTTTCCAGACAACATTTCTCGACTCATGTGAGTCACTTCTCACACAGGGAACAGACTCGAGTTTCCAGAGCTGTGTATGTACACGACTTATGAAGAATAATACCCCCAGTAATCCTAGAAGTAATGAATACCATAAGGGGTCTTGTGCTGTGCACTTTTTCATTCCTTCAGACCTAATGGGTAATCTGGTGCTGATGAGGCCTTGTGCAACATCCAAATTTCTTCTTTACAAAAAGGAAATATGAAAGCTACAAATCTTGGCATCATTATTAATACTGGTAAAAAGTACAAGCAAGAGTAAGAGGTGATATCAAGACGCGATAGCTCTCAAGACCCTTGAAACATAAAGCATGAAAAAGTAATTATGTGTCCATCATTCAATTATTTTTTTTTGTACTGGAGAAATTTCGAGCCACCTTAATCGTAAGTTATATTCCGTGTGATCGAATCCACTTTACCTTCTTTCTATTTCTAGGGGGAATCCATCGTATTTATGGTATAAGAAGGCTACCTTACTTTAACGAAGTTCTTTTTTTTTTGTGTACTCTCTGCTTTAAGAGGTTAGCGCATTATATTTGGTTAACCGTGGCCATAATTACATTATATTTTAGAGTCCTTGTAAGGAGTCAAAGTCCAACGATTCCGTAGCTCCTACTTACTCTCTAAGCGAAACACATCTACGTTAAACGACAACATGCAGGAGTTCCGTGTACTGTAAAATCTGCCATTGAAACGTTACTATCTCTAAGGCGCAGCCAAACAGATACTGCGGACACCAACCCTTTTGACACCTGTTGCGGTACATAGAAAACCGTTAGCCGTTTACACGTACACCAGGAATCTTAGGAACCAGAGACCTACCTATCGTAGTGGTGATATCTTATTATTGTTTAAACTACTTATTGCCTTTGTGTATTTGCATTTCGTTTAACCCATACTTATGTGGTAAATGTTAACTGGCCGAACACCAGAGCCACCCATATTACTCTTAATTAGTACGCTTGAACTTGAAAGGGAATAATTTGCGTTAATTAACTGCATTTACTCATGTGAAGTAAATCACCTGTGAAGTACAGAGCTCTATACTATGATTTAAACTTCGATACCCTACAAGCTACCAATCAAGGTATTCAATCCACTGTCAATTTAACCCATTAAACTCAATCACTGTGCAACGGTAGTGGGTGTTCTATACCTACTTTCAGGATTTTTGGTGTGAACTAGTTTCAGCTACTAAATTTATGTAATATTTCATTGGGGGAATTTTATGTAAACCTTGGAATTTGGGATAATTATTTCAACACTTATACTTGGGGTTGTTTAGTTTTTACATAACGTGTTCATTATACTTTATTGATTTTTGATTCCCATTTGGGAAACATAACTTTTGTGTTGGTGTTACGTATGCAGGTGCAATTGCACCCAATAAACATTTTTTTTGTGGGTTATCAGTTGCCTACTTTAAAGCTAAAGCTACCTTTCCTAGTTCCGGTAGTGGCAAGCGAAACTTAACTTGGAATTAGGTGGCGCCCATAGAGATTTTAATTGAAGCGACCAAAAGTAAGTACTGACGACCTAGGCTGGATCGAGGAGTTATAAGTGCCAATTACCAATTGAGTTAATTCTGTTACCCACAACCCTGTACATTAGTCTTTCTCTCTCCGCTGTTTGCTATTTGGTCAACAGAGCTAGCTGGCCGGTCAGCGGCGTGTGTTTTATTTATGAAGCACATGGTATTTTTGTAGTGCCTTGCATTTTGTTGCTTGCGCGTTATAAGGGTTACCTTACGGCCATGATACTTACGGCTACACTAACCTTACCTTGTAAGCACCCAAGTCTTCAACCAAACACGCTAAGATAGCCTCCCTTCCAACTGCTGCAGTAACGTTAGTAATGGGTTCGCTGAATTTTGGATTCTCTGCAAGAAAAAGGTAATTAGATTATTTGTACACCAAAAACAATATGAGTAGAAAGAAACGCCACGAGGGACAAAAATATGCCAATCCAGTGGTATGCGGGAAACTAATCATTAGAAAGTTAAAATTTCGTATTCTCTTAGAGACTTGTTATTAATTTAAATGTATATATCTATAGGTACGTAAATTAGACATTGCACAGAAATAGGCGGTATTTCGAAACTCACTAGGGAGTTATATTATAATAACAGTATTTTAGGTTGCTTAATTAAATGTTACTTAGGGAATTACGGCGTAAGCTTTTATAATACAAAAAATTGAATCAATATTTATTCGTGCATGCCGCATACCCTTGAAACTCTTATTCTAATTCTATGCCGTTCGGCCAACTAAATTGGGGGATGTGTAAATCCGCAACGTATGCGAATGATTAGCTCTCGTCTAATTAGAATATGTTGCTTATACCCCGCTTTGTTAATGAGTAGTTTTCGTTACAAAACAAATATGTACCGGCGGTTTTGCATTAAGTTACAAAGCAACGTCAGGGGGTAATCGCTACTAAAGCATAAACATATAAGAGCACTTTACACAGCAGCTTTACGTTGAAAGTCCTGCAACGCTTTGTTCATTCTCTAATCTATGATTTTCTCTGGTTTTCCCATAGCGAGTCATTAACACACTCCATTAAATTACTGCAACCAGGAAATGAACTGACATCGATATCAGGCCTCCCTTATAAACATTTGTTATGCGGTCCCCATTTTTACTTGCAAACTGTTGAAACCCTACTCTGTTTTTGACTAGCAATTTTATGGTTCAGTTCTACTCCAACATTCGTTTTTTGCTTTTACGGTGTAACTTTATTAGAAAACGCGAGGGGAAGAATATTTATGCGTTCGAATAGATATTTAAATGAAGTCAACTATATTAAAAACGTTCTGCATTTTTCTTTTCTATTTCATACATCCTTATATTACCAAATCGAACTCATGTGATACAGACAAATCAGGATAATCGAACTATCTCATTATTTTTAGTACTTTTTTCATTGAAAAACAGAACACGAGTACTCAGTAGTAAATTTTTCGAGTTCGAATTCCAGACGTTTTATATTTATATGTGTTACCCACGTTCCTCTAAGAGAAATAAGTACTTGTTATTCCTAATTATTCTTCTAGCTATCGTTGGAGTGGATAAAAGTGGCGAAGTGTCTGTAGAGCAATCGTATGCAGTGGATCCCTTAGATGTTGCTGACAATTTTTGATATTTTTCAGTATTGTAAAGTTAAATGGAAATTGTGTGTGTGAGATAAATTTCCATAAGACAAGCAAAAAAAGCAGTTGGGCGTAAGCGCCAAGCACCTGTTGCAAGTTATAGTGACACAAAGATAATGTGGGGATACAGTGGTGTTACTTTATATTGGTAATGGATATCCGCCGTATTTTAACCAAATACAGTGAATTAGTAGAAATAAACCTTAAAACTAAGGTGATGAAGTACAAGGTAGAATACGGTAATTTGCTGATTTGGGAATGAAATAAAAACCAGGTGTCAAATTCTTGACAGAATAGCTTCCTAGCTGAAACCAAAAATTGCCAACATATGTACGCTGCTTTTATTAAAGGGACTTACCATAGAAATTTCGTTTAAATTGCTTCAGAAACAAGATCGTTGCGTTTTGCACATATGCAACACAATTTTTTGACTTTGACAATTTTTTTCTCCGTTTTTTGATAATATAACCCGGCCCAATTTTTTGTAGGTTGTACACAGGAAAATAAGGTCTTCCAAATAATAGAATAAAAATTTTAGGTTGCTATTTGAAAAAAAAAGTTCGATGCCGTTACGGCGCTCCAAAATTTTTTTTCAAAAATCCGGCCCGTTATTTTTCTGTTCGGTATGCCTAAAACATATATACAAAATTTCAACAAAATCCGTCGAGCCGTTTTCTCAGAAAATTGCCAACAAACGTACGTACGTACGTACATACAGACGGAAAAAATTTTATTCTTTAAAAGTTGCTTAAAATGGTCTAAAACGTCGACATTTGATGAAATTTTGAAATGTTCAAAAAACGGCTATCGCAATAGCTACCTAGCACATGCTAGGAAGCTAAAAATAATGAGTACTACATGGTTTGACACAGTGTATCTGGCGAATGTTTACCTTAATAATGCACACTTCTGGTATTCCTGCAATTTCGGCCTCAATATTGTAGGTCTTTCAGGGTGTGGGGACGGTCGCAATACACCTTCGACTTCATGCAACCCCAAAGAAAAAAATTACATGGGGTTAATCCCGGTGAATCAGCCTTCCAGGAAAAGTTTGCGTAGAAAGATTCACGGTAATTAATGCCCGTTATGTGTGCAGTGGTACCGTCTTGTTGAAACCAGATATCCTGTAATAGCATTGTCACGAAATCCGACTGGAAAAACTCTTGCAGCAGTAACGATTTGAATTCACAGTTACAGCATGACGATTTACATGAAAAAAGTAAGAGCCCATTGTGCCTACTTGTGATATGGCGTGACACACCAGTGACGCGGTCTCAGTGCAGGGGTGTCTTGTGAATTTCTCTTAGGTTCGTTTCGCTCCAGTACCGCATAGGCGCATACTCTGTTTATTTAAACACGCACTAAGGTGAAAATCTGCCTTATCAAAAAAGAACAGATTTACGTCACGGAGTATGGATGCAAGCATGCCTTCACTAAATGTTATTCGTATTACATAATCCCGTACTGACAATTTCTGGACTACGCACATTTAATACAGTTGAAAATTCAGTTCATTCGTCCGATGGTCATAACGTCTTAAAATGCCAAGAGCAAGTGCTTGTTTCCGAGCTGAGCGTTTGGGAAATTGCAGTATACCGCTTCTCTAGCGCGTACCCAATTTACAATTGATTGCCGTCCAGAAATACGTCCGTAAAAACGGCCTTATACGTTTCTGCGGTGTCAACGGATTTTTCGTTTGCTCTCTGCGCAGTAAAATGCGGTATGGAATTAGTGAAGGAGGTCAAAATGTTGGTCCGTGGAAACAAGGTAAAAACCTTGTTTTTTGAGTAAATTTAGAAACAAATTATATCAATATTGTTTTAATTTCCATTTTCTATCACCTGGGCCACACTATGAGTGACATTAGTTAAAAAAACCGAAACACCAATGTGAAAAATATTGATGTGAAAATGCGCCCGCGATGAAGTGTTGATAACAATAATGTCGTTAGTGCTAAAACATAGCCACGTAAAAAAAGTAATCCATCCATCTATTTCTAATTTTTTAAGAATATTCTTTCTTATTTCACGTATGTCATCAATTATTTCCGTATAAATCTACACGCTTAAGGTGATGCGTGGTTGATTCCAAACAAGTCTGTTTCATTTACAACTGAACGGCACATGGAAATGTAGAGTTTATACGTGAGCAACAAATGAATGAACTTTCGATTTTCTTTCGAATTGTAGCGTTCTTGTAGTTCTTTGTTTTACCGCTTCACGCCATCCGAGTGTTCCTTTCTGCACTTCATCCTATCACTTCTTTAATTTTGTCTTGCGTACAAGCTGTACTCCTTCCTTTCAGACAAGATTCTGCATTGATAGTGGTTACTTGAAAATGGGCTCTTTGTAGTGGGTATTACCATTTATTTCTTTGGAGTTTTCCTCTATTTCTGATGTATTGTGGGTGCTCCATTAAATGCGCTTATACATATATTTACAAGTAGTTGCGCGGTACAAGAAGAATTTTTTGGCTTTGTATTCTCTCATTGTTCTCTTCTAAGACTCGTAATTTTCTCTTCTGAATTACTTGTTAATTATTATCTACCTGGACACTAACTACTACTTCACACATGCGTTGTAAAATATTTATCTGCGCCGAGTTTTTAATGAAAAACTAAAAACCCAACTTATTTTATTTATGGTGGCATAAACGCCAAAGTAGGGCTTATCTTAAAAAAAATGTTTTGACATAACTCCAGTTAAGCGCCATTTTACCTTCAAGACATAAAATTCATTTGACACAAACGCCTTTGGCTATCTGGCATAAACGCCACAGGATAAAACTGGTTTGGCACAAGCGACAAATGATTTTATTTAAAATATAACGTAATTTTTAACATTTTGTGGCTAAAATTTTGATCAACAAAAACTAGAACAAATAATAACCACATGGTGAAAGGATATTTAAGAAAAAAACAAGATTAAGGTTTCAGGTGATTTTTTTGTCTCTCCAGTAAAATTTTCTAAATGGCGTTTGTGCCGTTCTTCCTTGGAAGCATGGATGTAAAATAATTTTCGCTCCCTAATGTAGGACAAGCGTGCAGTAGGTACTTATTATTTATTCCATCTAGTTTTTGTTAAAAGACTCTCTATAAAAAGCTTGCGCTCCAATTAGAAAACAATTAGCAGAACGTATGTATACAGGCACACCTGAAATGACTCCTACACATGCCAGATATATATCTGCATTTTTGTCTTCAAATAACGGTCTTTAACTTGCAACGTATACCGTTGGGGTTATAATTCTAAAAATGGCTCTGAATACCTTAGATACGGTGGTCATTGCGTGATGAACGGGCTCATACTTTCATAAGTAGCAGTGGTAGTAATTTAATGTTTATTGCATAAATTTGAAATTAAAATGAGTGTTACTACCTATTTATATTACATAGCCGCAAAAGTGCCTAAAAAGTCTCGAGGGTAATTTTAAAAATAAAAAAAAGATAAATGTTGCATACATATCAGATTTTTGTAACAAAAGACGTAATTAACGTTGTTAATTGTCCTGTCAGATCTAAATCACGACGATAATATCTCTCGTGTTAATTTTTTTAGCAGTGAACCGCTTTTGTTTATCTTATTACCCTGGTGGCAATTGCAGCTGATTGAAAAAGAAGGAAATTTACATGTACGAAGTCGCATACCTGACGCCAATCAATAAGACTGGCATGAAAGGGTACTAATCGAAATAACCTTAATTTTCCCTCAAAGGGCGTTTTCGTAAATTAGAAAGACAAAGATACTTTGTTATGAAAACATAATATTTTTATTAGCTTAAAATAACACAATTAATTCAATTAGGGTGTATAAACTGAAATAAGGAGCAATTACAGCGCCAAGAAATTAGGTTTGCACAACCGTAAAGTTACTGTTTTATATTTTAATTACGCAAAAAGTGTTGACAAAAGTATTTTTTATTTTCTCATTTATTATCCCTTTTTTTAATAACTTGGCCCATAAAAATTAATTTACAGTGGGACTACGCATGATTAAAAATAAACTGTTCCACTTTCTTTCTTGACAGTAAGGCGAACTTTGTCACGGCGCCGCGCCGTGTACTTTTAACAAATAAAATAATTATTAACAAGCCGAATTGGTGTAAGCTTTGTTTACTCATTTACTTACATAAAAGTAGGAAGTATGTCATTAAATCCGGTTAAGCTACTGACAGTGGAAGTATTTAGATATCTCAATGAATTCTTTTCGTATTATCGAATGAAAGCTGTAAATGGTCAACGTTCCACATGCCAATACACAAATTTTACAGATTCCCAGATTTTATCTATATCTTTCTTAGATTTAGGAAGGGGGGGGGGGGGCAACGTCTCTAGCAGTACTTTTTTGAGAGCGACTATTGCCCAGTACGACCCACACAATAGTTCCAAAACCTGAAATGTTACGCATAATTTCAGGGTTCCTACTTATTAAAATAAAGAGCCAGTCACTCAACTATTCGTCACTGAAAATTACTTCAAAGGGAAAGTTTTTATTGTGCATAACTGATCGACTTGCTGAAATGAACAGCAGACTCAAAATTCGCTGGGTTCTAAAACCCACCTGACAAACCTAAAATAGAACCCTAATCTTCCCCAAGACTATCAAAATCAACCTACCTCAAATGCTAGTTTCTTAATTGTTGGTTACCATAATACTCTTCAGTGCACATTAATTCCAAATGGATATAGGTTCTTACCTTGACACACGACCTCAAATAACAGGACAATTAAAGAAAACCAATGCCGTAAACTACGGAACAGTCTATGACGGCAACACTGAGAACATCTAATCGTTTTGGAACCCTATAGGTACTTTATTTAATGGCCGTTTGCACAGACAAATTTAAGTGGAGCTTAGCTTAAGCGTAGCTTAAAATCCATGGCAACAATTATTGAGCTTAAATTTATCGGTGCAAACGGCCATTGTGAAAATTTGTTAAGGTCGACAAACTGCCTGAATGTAGAATGTAAGGTACCACAAGGTTCAGTTTTAGGGCCACTTTTATGCTTATGACGCTGTGATGAAGCTGATCGTGCTGAGAGGTGAGCACATAATTGGGTACGCGGACGACCTAATGATAGTCGCAGCCGATCGAAAACTCGAAAAAGCCCTATTAAATATGGATGAAGCCGCGGTCCGCGAGGAGGATAAAAATGTGGATGGAGCAGGAATTGGTAGGTGCTAAAACTATGCAGAGAAAGTAACAACGAGCCTACAAAAGCTATTTTGGAGTTGTGGTCGCATCCAGTAGAGCAAGAGAAGAGTCCTGGCATCGGTCGTTAACAACTTAGTACTGTACACGGGTGAAATATGGGACAGGGCCACAAAATTTAAATGTACTATAAGCAAATTAGGCAAATTAGAAAGATGGCGCGGAACCAGTAGCGTGGGCATTCGGCACAGTACCGTTAAGTGTAGGATTATTTTTAATTACTCAATTACAGTACCCAATAAAGATATGTTTGTAATACCCAGCACTATACCCTTGAGATTGTTGGTGTTGGTAGAGGAGAGGAGTACAACCATAACGAGGAGAGAAACATTAAAAGAATGGCAAAGAAAGTGGGAAACAATACAGTCATGGACCCAAAAGCTCAGACCTCAGTTCTTCTTCAAGCAATCTCAGCGCGATCTGGAAAGCAGAAACCCTTGTATCATCTGAACCGTACGATCGAGTACTTCGGGCGGCGACCCCATTTATTTGAGCTTTTTGTAATTCCTTGATATCCACGAATGCAGATGTGAATGCGAGCTTTTAGTTACGATGCGGTGTATCAGATAGCATGGGACCAAAAAATAAATTCTGTTTAGACCTGTGGTACGAGTTTATACACCATTTTCTGTACTTCGGTAATTAGAGAAAAGAATTACACTAAACTGCACATTTACTGGAAAAATGTAGAACCAAGATACTTTGTAATAATTATGTAATGTTTACAAACAAATGTCAGTTGTGTACAAATCAATATTTAAAACCGCATAATGACCACAATGTGATATGCAAGGTATTATTAGTTGGAGGTAACCATTACCTAATTATTAAATTCTGTTTGAAAATCCATTGTTCACTGCCACTTTTAATCCTTCCGATAATAAAAGTCAAATGGAAGTCACGCTGTTTTAATCTACCCCTTTACTCTTTATTTACCCCTTGAGTTATTTTAAGACGTACCTCAGAAAAACATTCAAGAACCTTCTCCAACTTACACCAACTCGCTTATTATATTATTAATTATAACTTTCGCAACAGTAATGCAGTAACATCGTAAATTGAATCGCCGATACCCGAATTTGAATATTTATTTATAAAAGATAAATCTCACCTAACACGTGCCCCTTTCGCTAACGTACTTTAAATAAAATATATCCTCTGCCACTTAGGGGTTATGCGTAAATATGAAAATCAAATTAACAAGAAGAGGTGACATTATTGAACCAAAACCGGATCTAGTAGCAGTATGGTAGGAAATGTAATTAAACCCGTAATTAAAGTTCCGGGATACATGATGACAGTGCAGGTAACACTAATAGACTCACGGCAGAAATGTCCCCATAGCTATTATTACCCTTATTAATACTAATGACAAAACAACATACACTTTAAATACTTTGTATTATATCTATCTATACATCACACGTCAAATCAGTCAGCGCAAAATTCAATATTGGAAGGAAAAGATTTTATTTTCGTCCAAGTTTTGCCAAGTTAGTTTTGTATATCTAGTAAAACCCTCAGAGAATCAGTCTTGTTCTTCCACTAACATAAGCTATTTATCATTATCATTCTTCGGATTTCTAAACTACTCCCGTTGAGATTTAACTAATTGATTGAATACACTAGAAATCTCTTGACACCGAACCGGAAAAAGTTAGACCACTTAATTCATTACAACGAATAAATCGGGGTCTTACTTTTTTTCGGTGGAGCGTTTAGTGCAAGTAGAAAAAGGCGTGCTATGGGAGTGCGAAGGAACTGCTATTATTTCAAAATTGTTATGCTCGGAATGACGTGTAAGCTTCTTGAGAGCTTCTTTTCAAATCGATGTTACTTTCTACTTAACATACCTCCCTAGCAATTTATATTCCGTATGCATCTCCTTTTTGTTTATTTATATTTAAATCCTGTAGTACAGTACTGCAATATTAAAATAAGGACGATTGCTGATTTTCACTTTTCACCAAAGTTCCTGTAGTCCTTAGTGGGTGTTGGCGTAATTATTATTAGTATTAACATATATTGAAAAACATAACATTGTGTCCAAATGATATCAATTTTCACGCCTCCCCGTGGTCATCTCTCAAAGACTCCTTTAATTTTCGATTCGAACGAAATTCAATTGTTCAATATTCTAATTTTATAAGTAGAGCGCATAGTGCGCGCTACAACGTTTAAAAATGCCTGTGTGGGGAGTTAAGGTTACAATCTGAAATATTGAACGATGAATGTGTGCATCTTATATTAATTCTAAATCCAAAAGATAAAAATTGGACTGTGCAGAAGGGCACACAAAGGGTAAACCTGTATTATCGCACCAATTGATAAAGTGCACACTTACTTTTCATGGGTCAGTTTCGAGAACTTTTTATCAGTTCAATTAAGTATTATGCATTATTTAAAGTTGTGTAATATATGGGTCCTTATGGTTAAAATTGAGCTACAGAGTTAAATATATCTAAAAAATACTCTCAGATGTGTCATTTAAATCCCGATTTTTGACGTTTACAACGCGATGTCTCCTAAACCCCCCTCTTCAAAAATCCTAAATGACAACCCCATACACGTCTGTGGAAAGCTACTGAAAAATGCTTTCAAGCTGTACCAATAAAGTCAATATTCATTAAGACATTTTAACAAATATTTAATAATTAACAAAAAAAACTGAATGTTGACATTGAAGGATTTATCGCAAATTGGCCAAGAACTTCAACCCGAGCTGCTTCATTAAGCAATCTTGGTTGCTTATTTCTTTTTTTTTTATTGATTTACAGCACAGCTGAACATGTGGAAATAATATTCATTTATGGCTCCGAAAATCGATCATTTTTTAGAACAGCTAGAACGTTTAATGAGAGACATCCCGGAAGAAATAGCTTTTGTTTTGACATCACCAATGGATATATTTCTTGCAGACGTCTCAATCGCCCTTTGTGAGTACCTTCTTCCAACAACCCGTTCTTGAGGTATAAGGGAATATACCCGATCACGATAAGATGGCAAGGAGGAGGGCTATGGTTGGTAGAAATTAATTCCTTTCGTTGAGACCTTTCATTAGAGTACAATAAAGTATAAAACTAGTTCCACTTCACCCCCCCCCCTCCCCCTCGGCCCCGTACTAAGAAAGTTTGTACCAACCAATTTATTTCGATGAGCCCTTTCATTCGAATAGCATGAAGGGTAGAACATGTGTTTACCACCTTGAAGGTATATGCTTCCTACTGCAACAAATTCCAGGACTCTAGGACCATTCCACTAGAAGTAGTTGAAAACGGCAGAAGTGGGTCCGGACGGACAGACGGACAAAACTCAAACAATAGCACATTTTTTTTAATTTTTAAAAAGTGCGCTAAGTAATCGCAAGCCGCAGTGCAATTGTCACTTTGACAGCGGCAAAAGTTACCTGCAACTTTTACAGTTTGGTGATTGTTTTAAATTCTAACCAATCAGATGATATTTCCAGTGATCCAAAGCTAGGTAGCTTTTTATCAACGATTAAGCGCTAGGTATAGCTTTTATCGGCGATAAAAATGCGTGTAGGAATGCATAAACTATATAATGGTTGTGAAATTTACTGTCTTGTATTAATCTCCCTAAAATATACTCGATCTTGGTTTTAAATTAGGACAATTTTATTTTTAATCACTCAAATTTTGTTGCCTCCTAGAAAAATTCTCGATCAAAAGCATAAGATAAAATCGCTCCAGGTAAAGCTGTCGCGATTTTATCACACTTTTCATCTCTACTAGTTTTTTCCGTTGCAAAAAACTTTCGTGTAAAAATAAAATTATCCGATTAAAAATCAAGCTCTTGTGTATTTTTACCCCCGACAATCGACAAGCACTCGCTTCGCGTTCCCCCTGTGCAATGGTAGAAACATGACATGTCTTCTTACTGCAAGTAAGTGCATACTACGGGTTATTCTCATGTTTGAACTTTATTTAGCTCCTCAAAATGTAGTTCTACTGTAATTTGTTCACGCTAGGATTTCTTGTAAGCATCAAGATATCTCATTAAATAATCAAGGCGCAACGAATGTAATACTACGGTTGGCAATTATTTATGTGATCAACTACGTCGACCCCGTTAAATATTTTGATATTTATCCAGGAGTGCTATACAAACGTCTTAAATATTTTACTCTGAGAGACAACAAAACAACCTGGGGTTGGATTGTATTAAACCTAAACGACCATACAATCAATACCTTATTTTTTTATGAAGAGAAGTTTAAAATAATTAAATATTGAAAAAAATCAACGCAAATATCAAATCATAGATCCTTTCCGTAAAAAAGTACTCAACCTGTTTTTGTTAAAACCAAGAATTGACTATGAACTGACTATGTGACTATGTGACTATGAAGGTTCCTATAGTAGAAAGTTGATAATTGTAAATTTTCCTGTTTTTTTTTTGAGGTGTTTGAGAACACTTGCGGGTTAGAGCACCTGATGATTCTACATGTAACTTAGAATATAATTATATATTGGAACATTTTGCTGAACAATCTGGGATTGTAATTATAACTAAATTGAGAACATTCGGCGCGGTTGGTAAAGTTGACATAATCATTGTGAGGTAATTGAATCATTTGGCGATAATTTGTTATCAAGAAATAAATGTGGTCTATACCACCGTGTCCCGTACCAAACGACAATTCCATGGATGAGTAAGATTTGTTCTAAAATTAGTACAACCAACACACATGTAACCAAACGATAAGGGTATCAAGTGATCTGTGACGGCTTCTCTCCTGGCGTGTCTAATAATAATGTAGCGAATGTTCTGGAGCGATATTAAGGCGCCATCAAAGATTAGTCACCGGTGATAAGGAATATGACTCATTCTATTTGTGAAATGTGATATTTCTAGACCTTTTGAGAAGATTTATTGTTTGCTATATAAGCAAATTGAATTGTGTTTTGTTTTAAATCTTAACGTCGATGTCGAAGTAATATAGTGAAATACGGGCTCCTGTTATAAACTTTCGTATGAATAGTAGTAATTATTATTTGTTATAAACCAATCTATTTCAAGACCACTATAAAGTCATCAATAATTAATTGTACATAAGTAAATTACGTAATTAAATTTACGTTACAATAATTTGGTGTTAATTTGCAGCATGTTAGCTATGTATACTAACAGGAAATTTTCCGCTCATATTATGCCTAGAGTTGTTTGTCTGCAAATGGTATTAATGGTATACAAAACTATAATAATGCAATATGATGATAGTAAGATGCATAATGGGTCGTTCGTGCTGATTTTAAGTTTAAGCTTTGAATATAATATATGTTAAGGCGACCATAGATTTTGCATTAATAGTAGGAGCGCCGATTTTGTCTGTAGGTATTAGCGAGAAATTAAAAGTAGGGTCCTTTCCATCTATTTTTTTCCCGAAGCGACTCACATAAGTTGTTTTTTTATTTATGTTTTTAGTAAAAAGAATCATTGAATGTACTGTTTACAAGCTATATTAAAATATAATATTATCCGCTTTCATGAGCTGTTTTATTTATGAATGCATTTTCTCTCATATCGGTTCTCTTAAAATTAAGAAAATGGGACTAAAAATATTAATGAAACAACGTTCTTGGTTATATAAAAGTAGGTATTTATAGGTACACAAAATGAAAATGTTCATCGGTGTATTAAATGTGTTGTGTGCCATTTCACTGAAATGAAACCGATTTAATTGTTTTTGTGACTGAAAGCGTAAACATTGAGGCCTATGAATAGCAGTCTTCGTTGTAGTCAATTGCTGTTTGTCCTATTGGAGTTTCACATTCACCTGCGTTTGTGGTCGTGTACTGTAGCCATTCTTCATTAAATAGTTATGTATCGGGGCTATTGTAATTTTCCAACTAAACCCCTTATAAATGAAATAAACTCCCAAGTAATGTAATTCAAAAGACAATTCACAGAAGTAGCTCCCACGCAATCCATAAGGGCAAATTTCTAATAATAGCAAACATGTTTGCTGTAAGCCAAATTTGTACGAGTTTAATGAAAAAGTATCGAAAACAGAAGGAACTGTTCCCATCAATTACTATTTTTCTGCTTGTTACCCTACGGTAATATGTGTTGACCACTATGAAGCCCAGGATCAAGACGTGTGTGTATGGGCTGTGTTTGCACAATAATTAAAATAAAATGTATTTAAACCTGACTAAACACGTAATAGATTTAGAAATGATTGGGCCTTTCCTAGGAGGTTATAATAGAGTTATATATGAGGCTTGTTCAATTGAAACGCATCTTGGGTCCAGAATGCCCTTTTCAGTGCCTCAAAGATATGAAAATCGCATAGCGGTAAATCGGGACTATAGGATGGAGGCTTCCCTGCACGTATTCGTTTTATTACTCGATGGAGTTTCTTCAAAACCTCATTATACATGTTTTCGTTAGTAGCACACTAGGTTCTATAAACATTTGTGTACGATATGTGACGGGAGCTTTTATTTTAAAGTTAATTTTTCAATTTTTTCGTAGAAATAAGCAAAGTATATTTTTTCTGGTTGTAAAAAATGTCAAGATTCTGCAGTGTCTCGATTTTGGTCGTGATGACGTAAAGAATTTATCTGGATAATTGCAGTCAACGAAATGATTTAATTAGTCACTTTCAATGGGACGTTTATCTCTATTTACTGGAGGAGTCAAGATAGCAGCGATCGGGTTTAAATTACGTCTTTTTTAATAGCAATATAGTAAACGTATCATATGGTAAACCCACCGTGGAAACTACTTAAATTAAAATTTTTTGAATTATTAAGGGTCATTTAGGATTGGTAGGAAAAAAACCACTAATCAATTAAAAATTTAGACATCGCAATTGTGAAGATAATTCGGAATTATGGGCGGAAAGAGTTTAATCAGTAATTAAAGAGGGGACCAATCAGAGTTTAATTAACAGATAAAATCTCTCAGGGAACGAGAAGAGATCGCAAGTCACTTCCAAAAAGGGAATTTAGATTTTCGGTGTGCAAAAAATGGAATTCTTTTTTAGTTGCTAACGACAGTTTTGAATAGAAATGTAAAGTTGTAGTGAAAAATTTTCCTTCTAATTATTAACCGGACAACTCTTAATATTATTAATATACTCGTACATATGATAAACATAACAGTAAACATAAAATTCTTTAAGCGTAGAGTTGGAAAATTAAATAAATAAAGACTTGAATACGAAAGACATTTTTCAAGTTAGAGGTTTTTAAGGAGTTTTCGAGACTACTACTACTAAAATCTCTAAAAGGCTTTTAATTACCCCGTCAACGAATTTAGACACCCTTAAAGCCTGTAAAGGGCCGGAATTACCCTAATCCTTAAGGATTCTGGAAAAGTAGAAAGTCACTAAGATTTTTGAGGAGCATTATAAAATCCTGAAAAAATATTACGTTTTAAAGACTGTTAAACAACACATCCCCTTAAAAACGGCATTAAGGTTTAAAAACAGACTTTTGAAGCCTTTTCGATCGTCATTAAATTGAATTGTATTCTAGCTTGGGTTATAATATTAGTAAATAAAAGGTCGTCTTTGGTCGGTATTAAAATGAATGTTGTAAATCAGTTACTTAAATAAAAAATTTAGAAATTTTTAATAGGTCGTTTGGTCGTTTCAAAAATTTTCTTTCCAAATTTGAATTTTGTTCAACATAGGAAAATTTACTTTATAGCGAACTTGAACGAAATTATGTCTGGAATAAAAGCGATAACAAACTGCATTTTCAAAACAAAAGCTAGTGAGACCGAGTTGTAAATGGGAGACGAGGTTAGACTTTTATGAGTTACCAAGTGGAGCGTACAAAAGGACTTCGATAATAAAAAACACGAATGTTAAACGTGTTTATTACTAAAAATATTATATAAGGTAAACAAACTAATTTATTCTTAATCTGGTTGACGTTATGCACTACGCACTACTAGAAAATGCCAAAAGTTACGAGAGGAAAATAGGCATAAAGGAACTTACTTGTTCTTGTTTCGAAGTACATCAATATTACCATTGTTTTTATAAACATGATATTACTACGAAGGCGATAATGCAACGGCCATTGATGAACGGCGAATTCTTAAAGGCGAATGCTCATCGAAGAGTTCTGCGCAATGCAGTGCAAATTTTCGGTTCTGCGGCTCATGCGTCGCACACAACGTGGGAATATATACAGGGACGGGCAAAATGGTTATGTACAGGGTGTGCTAAGATATTTTCATTAAAGGAAAAGCTAAAGGATATCTTATTTTAGTTTGGGGACACAATACCAATTATTATTGGTTTGTGATAATTCCAAGCTGATGTTCCCAAGCGAGTACGTAACAATTTCGGTACACTAATTATTATTATTCTTGGGTTATTTAAATAAATGCAAAATGTTTTCATTCCACAGCGAGAACACTTTAATTTCAGGTACGTCTACGATTAAATCTCATAAATAAGACCGATTCTATTAAAAAAGAAAACCTCAAAAATATTTCAAGACAATCAAAACCAGTTTTTTAACAGAAATAACAGAAAATTTTGCAAATTGCAGGTCAGCAACAAATTAAAAAAGTATGTAGGTAGTACTAGGAGAAGAGCAGTAACCTTGTAACATTGATTAGACTATTGGTTTTATAAGATCATTATGCTTAACCTGAAGCCAGTTTGGGTACCTTATTAAACTATGCTAGAATTTCCGAAGGAATTTCGAAATTTGGTGTTTATTTATCTTAATTTCGTTTACTTTAATGTAAACGATTAATCTTATTTGTACAAATTACGCCAAGTTCCGTAACTGCATATATTTGCTAAAACAGTTAGCAGTTAAAATTATACATCTCGTTAAGGAATTCGACTTTGAGTTAGTTTCTATCAAACAATTTTAGTTTGTTTAATCGCATTACTAAAACAAAGGTTGTCGTTTTTATTAAGATGCCGTCAATGTGCGCCTATTCGGCAAACTTTTTACCATTTTGTTCAATATCAAAAGCGTATGCTCGGCTTCCTTGTTATTGCTTCACTTTGAACACAAATATGATATTATTAAGTCCATCAGTTCCTGGAAACGTAATGTAAAAAATAAAATGGGGTCGTATAGAAATTTGAAATTGACGTATTGACTATCTATTGACATAATATGCCATTTACGTGTCTAACTTGACATGAAAAACCTGTAAAATAAAATTCTAATAATGTTTTGATTTCGTAACAAGATTTGTAAAGGAACTTTCCGGCTTGATATATCCAAATGCAACAAACATGTGTAATAAAGCAGATACGTGCGTTCTTTGGCATTTTATTGCGTGCGTTACAGACAACATTCGCGTCCTTAAGTGGAAATTTCTCGGTTAGAGAAAACTTATAATGGAATTCTTCGTTTTTGCGCTCCCTTAGGTGGAATAATATAATAAAATGTCTGCGGTTATAGTCCATGGCCTTTTTATAACTAATTTAGAAAAAATAATTTTACTGTAACACGTTTTGTGCCACATACTTAATTAAATTTTACTACGTCATAAACGTATCACAAGATACACCATTACAAGCAAATAATTTTTTTCTTGAAGACAACTGTCCCCATAAACATTTTCCCTTGCTGAATTAGGTTTCACAAAGCAACCGAAATGTTCCGAGTAGGAAAATGGTTAATTTTAATATTCTTTAAGTTTATATACAACTAGATTTCAAAGAACAATCGAAAAAAACGAATTTTAGAACTTGGTTTTCAACTATATTTATCAAAATGCGACAAGTAAAGTACAGTAGCTTAAAGACAAGCGAATACGTTATTTTTTTCGTTAAGCACGAAAAATGTCCTTTTTACGGATGACGAAAGGTTTGCATAGACATTACGTAGGGAATTTTTCTTTGTCCAACCGCTTTCCTTCGCCCAAAGACAACCACCTCAGGTAAAGCATTTCGTCAAATCATACAAAATTACACAAACAAGCAAAGTCTAATTTTTTCTGAAATTCTCTTTAAGTAGTCTGGGCCGACATGGAAACAAAATTAATTGGTGGCACGTTCTTAGAAACAAACGTTGAGATTATTCAATGTCGAGTTTGAGAACAAATTTTGCTTCTTAAAAAATACGTTTTTCGACGAGGACATCATCGTCAGGTGAATGTTTTAATTGTAAACCAGGTGGATAGACGGACCACGCCTCCTTTTTTTTACACGTCAATATTGAGTCGCACTTCGCTATTTTGATCTAATGCCCTTCTTTCTTCTAGTATTGTTTTAATTTCTTTTTTCTATGCTTTGCGGAATAAATTATTGTCTTAATTGTCAATTAGTTAACGGTGTGTAATCGAACTCAAAGATCGACCCAGATTTCATGTCAGATATTTTTATTCGTGCCCAACAGCCCTGTTAGCTGTTAATTAAAATTTGTGTAGTTAATTCTTTGGAATTGTTGGGTGTTGTTCGAAATTGGGTCTTTCAAATTATTAAAATTTAAAGTCAACAATGGGATTTTTATAATAATTAATTTTTTTTGCGTTTCACACAACATCATGAATAGGTATCTATGAGCCAATTTATTTTCATTAATTTAAATTCAAACTTTCAGCTTCTTTGATTGGCAATGACACTTTCTCATTGATGTCGTTTAGGTAAACTAATCAAAGAAATTGAGGATTATTCACGTTATTGTTACAGTATATTCTCTTTTCTTTAAACGGAACAGTATGTTAAAAATAAACTAAAACGGCGTGACTGTTAGTTAATAGCAGTAGAGAAACGCGCGCCCCGAATATTAGTATAAATATCACGTCGTCCTCTCGAAAGTTATGGTGCGCACCGTGCAATTTGCGAAAAAACGGTAATGCTCTTTAAACAAGTTATTTTTTATAAATCGATAAAGCATTACGGTGGAGATCTCTTGTTGATTGATACCTAGCAGTGTCGTAAAGTATAAGCTTTTCCAAAATCAAACCTACCGAAACATTTTAGAAAGAACAAGATTCTTAAGCAATTGAAGGCAAAATGGGCTTAATCGATTCATTTATTCTTAGTGGGCGAATTTCATTTGATTTACTATCAGATCCAGAAAATTGGTAATCTATTTGTCAGAAGCAAAAGCCTGCGCCTTTTTGGAATATTTAATTAAGCTTTCCTTATACACAGCCCACATAAATTCATGCAGACGTAACTGTATATCAAAATACGGTTATATCTATATGTATCAATTTGTGACATTTATTACATTTAAGTAAAATATGTGTGCGTATCCCTTCCAGACTTCTAGGTATATTTTCGTCTAAGGTCGTAAATAAGGGATTCCTTACAAATTCTTTAGTTTATATCAAATTAATATCAAAGATGGATGTTGTGAAATATTTGGAAGATATTGCCGACAAACAGATAATGATATTTCGATATATAAAAGGGCGACTTTTAACGACAAACATATTTGTTTGTAGCAACAATGATCATGTTATTATTGAATAATAATAATAATAATAATAATAATAATAATCCGTGCGATTAGTGAACCAGGCTAGACCTGAGTTCTCACAAGAAACACCGATAATAATAATAATAATAATAATAATAATAACCCTACATAACTTCACCAGACACAGACACAGACACTAATCGTTACTTGATTTTAATCCGTGCGATTAGTTAACCAGGCTAGACCTGAGTTCTCACAAGAAACACCGACAATAATAATAATAATAAAGTCTTTTATTAAATCATGCCACACACACAATTTAACAGGGCGAAGTTCAGATGTTGGGCTACTCACGGCGACCCAACTCTGCTCTTACACTTAACCCTACTATAATGAAAAGAAATCAAAATCTAATTGGGAATTGTACAGAAAAATAACGAATTACTTTGTAATGGGAAAAAAAATAAGTACATAAATAACTTTATGAAAAACAAAATGTATGAAAAAAAATAATAATAAAAATAAATAACTTACAGTCACATGGGTTATAAAATTTAACTCAAATCAAACGTTTGCCTAGCAAAAACAATGTTATGAAGTGCCTTCTTAAATTTCCCGACGGGTATGTTTTTTAAACTATTGCTTAAAGCATTATATTTTTTAGAAATATTGTATGAAAATGATCTTTCATATAATTCCGTTTTATGAATTGGTGGTATAATTAAGTTAACAAATCTAGGGTTGTTACTAAATTGAATTTTGTTATATAAATAAAGAGGTTCATTTATTGTTACCACTTTATGGTATAAGACCATCTCATGCACATATCTACGATTTTTCATGCTTAGCCATCCGGTTCCTTTCAATTTGTGTGATGATGATGCTTTCTTATTCCATAAATTAGTCTCAAACAGGAATTTTGAATTTTTTGGATTCTATTGGAATCATAATCCAAACATGGTCCGTACACATTAGCACAATACACAAACTGTGACAGGACAAGTGAGTTACAAAGCGAAATTTTCATTTGTTGATTAAGTATAGAACGTTGATTAAAAATTAATTTTAAATTTGAGTACGCTTTTCTTATCCTATTTGTAACAAGTGATTTAAATCTCAACTTGGAATCAATTTCTAACCCAAGAACTTTCACATCATCTTTAATTGGTAGAATTTCATCGCCCACTTTTATAATTATATAATCTTTCCAGGCCTCTCTTTCTTTTGCTCCTCCAAAGATGATTACAGAGGATTTTAATGGATTTACTTTTAAGTTAAGTTGTTTCGCCGATTGTAATAAGTCGTTGAGGTCACTATTCATTCTCTCATTCGCAAGGTCTAAATCTTTACTAAAGAAATTATATTGTAACTGCGTATCATCAGCATATTGATAGCACGTTGCATATTTCAGGCAATTGGGGAGGGTGGCAGTGTATATAATGAACAAAAGAGGTCCCAACACCGACCCTTGTGGAACTCCCATTGCTACAGGTGTTGACAATGA
Organism: Photinus pyralis; assembly: GCF_008802855.1. Taxonomy (NCBI): domain Eukaryota; kingdom Metazoa; phylum Arthropoda; class Insecta; order Coleoptera; family Lampyridae; genus Photinus; species Photinus pyralis. Next base: position 13,087,532 of record NW_022170738.1, read on the forward strand.
TTTATTATTATTCAATACTACCTGTTGCGTCCGATCAGTAAGATAGTTCTTAATCAGAGCACACGCATTGTTGCTAAAGCCAAAATAATGCAAAATGCTTATCAATATATTGTGATCTATTAAGTCGAACGCTTTAGTAAAATCTAGTGATACCATCACTGAAGTTTTCCCTGATCTAAGGCTGAAAAAATATCGTCTGTAACATTCAACAACGCGGTGCTGCAGCTATGGTTTTCTCTAAACCCAGATTGTGACTGTGGTAATATATCATTATCAGACAGATGGTATTTTATCTGAGATGCCATAATCTTCTCTAAAATTTTAGAAAGAATTGGTAAAATGCTTATTGGTCGCAATTGAGAATAACTTTCAGGATTACTAACTTTCGGTAGTGGTATAACATTGGCATTTTTCCAAATTTTTGGTACTGTACATGATTTTAAGCAAAAATTTATTATGTAGGTTAAATGTGGTGCAATATAAGGGCAACATAAACACAACATTTTTGTACCAATTCCATCTGATCCAACAGACTTTGTTTTAATACTAAATAACACATTTAAAACATCCATCTCGGTAACTTCACGAAAATGCAACGTACTAACAATTTTCTCACATGTATGCTCGGTGTAATACTTAACTGTATCAGAAGCTATCCCAAGATCAGAATCTACAGAGCTTGTAAAGACTTTATTGATGGCATTCACATCAGATAGATTTGGTGGCACAGTTAATTTATCTTTCGAGTATACATTGAGATCTCTCAAGTTCTTCCAGGGAACTCCCTTTCCTAGCTGTTGGAGTTGGTTTTCCAAAAATGCTTTCTTTTCCCTTCTAATAGCCTGAGTGGTATAATTTCTAATTGCCTTATAATAATTCCAATCTGTGCACGATTTTGATTTTTTAAATTTCATTAAAGCCTTATCACGTAAAAGAATCATCTGACGTATAGTGTCAGTAAGCCAAGGAGCTCTTGGTTTAGTGACTCGCACAGTCTTTATAGGTGCATGGCAATCGAAAATAGTAAGTATATTGTAATTAAGAAAATCAACCATGTGCTCAACGTTATCACAAGTATAAATATAATCCCAGTCAATACTTTGCAAGTCCTTATCGAAATTATTGATTGAAAATGTTGAAAAATCATTATACGTAATTAATGTAGGCACTTTACTTTGCTTAGTAGTCACTGGGTAGTTACAAAAAACTAGAAAATGATCAGTTACTTCATGCAACGAAATAACACCATGGTGGGCAATTTCCTTACTGACAGGAACAATAATAAAATCAATTAAGGTAGCCGTTGCTTTTGTTATCCTAGTCGGTTCGTCAATAATTTGTTTTAACTCGAGCGTCTCGAGTAAATTACTGAATTGAAAAGTTGAGGTACGACCAGTATCACATAAATCTAAATTAAAATCACCGACACATATTAATTCATCGCCCTTTGGCAGAACACAAGCAAGCGAGTCCTCAAACTTACCTAAAAAATCCATGACTGTAAATTCCTGCTTTCTATAAATGACTCCAAAATTAATAACATTATGTACAAGGTTTATGCTTACCCAAATTTGTTCAAAAAAGTCATTGTCACCTACGTCATGTAATACTTTATACCATGCTTAATATAGATTCCAACTCCACCACCACGCTTTCCGGTTTTCCTATCAGAACGTTCAAAATTAAACCCATTTATTGTTATACTAGAATCACTGATACTTGGAACCAGCCATGTTTCAGATACTCCAATAACATCATAATCTAGGACATCTACAGCATATACATGATGAAAGCGAATTTTTGGTAATGTAGATCAGTATTTCACTAGCAAAGTTTAAAATTTTCGATCTCACGAGTAATCTAACCCAAAATAGACTTGAGCCTGCACATCTACCTACACTATAACAGAAGGCTTTTAGTGAAAATTTAAAGTCTCTGGCAATTGTAATTGCTGAGGTTTCAGCCCGACAGCCAGCCAGCCAGCTATAACGAATATAATAGCGTATTTTTTTTTCAAAAATGCGCTAATAATTAAGTTGTTATACCGGTAGAGCTATCTAACGGTAAATTATAGCACCTCCGAAAAACCATATCGAAATTATTTTCTTCAATTATCGATCTCACAAGTAATCCAACTCAAAATAGACGAGAGCGTGCACATCTACACTGCATCAGAAAGCTTTTAGTAAAAATTTGAACTCTCTAGTTATTTCTTTTTCAAAAATGCGCAAATAATTAAGATGTTATACTGGTAGCGCTATCTAACGGTAAAATTATAGCAACTGTCTCTTGATGTATTTATCGTAAAAACATAAAAATAAGGAAGAACCTGTACAAGCGAAATGTCAAATGATAGACGAGAAATTAATGCAAATGCAAGACGTACGTTTTGTACGGGCAATATGAATTGTGCACCGCATACTCAAGTTGCAAATTGCCATCCTTTTCTAACAAGCTGTGGTATGTGTTAGCTGTAAGAGACACAGTGAGCAGTAAGCTAATTATTACGATATACATTGACGGTTCATACCCAAGTGTGGATGGCGCAAACAATATACGTGGTTCATCGGGCCCGCCCATTTCGCCGTGGCCAGTTCGCCGTCGCCAGTCCGCCGTCGCCAGTCGGTCGGCGGGCCTCTTCGCCGTAACCCCGGTTCGCCGGCGCCAGTCCGCGACGGTCAACTGGCCCGCCGGCGGACTGGCGATGGCGAACCGGGTCGACGGCAAAGTGGCTCGACGGTAGACTGGCAACGGCGGACTGGCGACGGCAGAATGGCGACGGCGAAATGGGCTAGACTGGTGGTTCATAGTATAAATAACTACTTGGCAAAGAGACATTGACGAGTTCATTTTTTAAACTTGATTTTGTATTTCAGCCACTAAGCAACGGAACACCCAAGAAAAAATTTTAAAATTTATTAACAATATAGGAAAAATTAGTTAACACTTCATTTCATGGAATATAGGCCTTATTATCAATAAACTGAAAAAAGTCTATAAGGTTGACCCGCGGCCCCTATAAAAAACGACGTTCGATGCGTCTGTTTCCCACACCAAATAACAGCGCTGGCGATCATACAAGCTTATCTTCCTCCTTTATTCAGATTGTTGCTTTTTAACGAAAGAAATACTGGAATTTTTTGGTGTCGTATTTACAAGGAAGAGCACACAGATTCACAGACACAATTAACGATTTCTTAACGATGTAATTTATTATTGAATTTATGTTGTAAAAGAAAAATATGGACATTAGGCCAGTTTTCGTGTCAAAAGTACCAATAGAAGGGTCCATCTCTAAGACGTAATAAATACGACTGGAGTTAAATACAATCTAATTCTAAGCGATAATTTAAACGAAAAAAAGATAGTGTTAGCACTTCTCAACAGTTCATATAAAATGTCTACTCAAAAACCCTATGCGGATATTTACTGGAAAAACGAGGGAGAGAGGTATTATTTACTTTTTTCAATTGCCATGTCTATTAAGAAAGCTGCAATAAAATTGATCAAACAGTAAAATTTCAAACGATTTAGTAGGGTGGTTTTCCCTCATCGGGTAGCTGTAGCAGCGCGAGCAAAAAAAATAGACAGTATACCCCTATCGCTATCATTTTAATATTCACCTGAATAGCGTAGAGCGAAATAGGTTTTAATTCGACCCGATGAAACTGACAAACCATAGGGATAATTATACATCTGGAAGATTAGTAATTACCTCTGCTTTTATTAACAGCGAGCGACCGTAATCAATAAATAAAAGGACCGACCTAAAATTATACTATGGTTTGCGTTACACTAATTACATAACCCGTGATATCTCAATTTCCCTTGTCATTGTATGCGATCAGTTGTAAAATACGTTGAAACAGCACATGTGGAAAATATTGTAGGAAAGTGGAATTGTAACCGCAGACGTGCTTATTAACACACTTAAAGTTTATTTAAATGGAAAAGTAATCTAGCTGAAGTTTATTGGATGATACCCAACCATTACGTTGAAGTAAAATCTACCATATTTAACAATTGATTGAGTGTTAACATAGTTACCACGTCTTTCTATTTTTGGTGGTAACACTACGAGACAGGGTTGTGTACCGTGAACAGGTGCAGTCGTACATAATCTAATATGACAAAGATTATTACATGGGAGCTGTCAATCTTCCGTTTCTTTAGGTAGGTACTCCATTTTGTTTGCGTGTTTTTATAAATTGTTGTTGAGCTGGGATCCGCATTTTTACTTTTCGTTTTGACATTTTTACGTCAACGTCCAACAGGCGAATATTTGGAAAGTGTCTGTGATGGGGTCGCTCACAATGACCATCTGGAGCCATTCACCGTGACCAAGTCGTTGCAGTGGAAAGGATAAATTATACTGGCCAAGTCATGATAATTTTTTACAAAATACACGGTATGTTACCAAGCCAAATTTCGAGAAGAAAAATGATCATGAGCTTTCTTCCAAACATTTTTAGATTGAGAAGTATTTTAGAAATGTCACAATCACTTCAAAAACCATAAGATGGCAACAATGCGATGCCTACGCTATACTCACAGCCGCAATCACACTTCCCGAAACTATAACGCGTTGGGGGGCACTGCAGTTTACTCAGAATACGATAAGAGCTTTCCGACTCTCTTCACCCACAACTGGGAGACAAATCTCAAGTGCTCTTGTTTCGCGTTGTTTGCTCATGTTACATTGCGTGTATTCGATCTTCGTGCGAAATTTTATACCACGTATCATCGAAAGTCTGTATAATGATAACAAATGGAGATGTTATCGTTTACATTGTTGTACCCACCAGCTTGATTAGATAATTTACTGGCTTCCACCAACATGGTAGGCAGTACATTTTTCGTTGAATTGCAGTAAGAACAACCGAGTGAAATATGAGCTTCTTCCAAGCGTGTGCGCCTTTTCTTCTTAATTTACGCACCTTTGCAAAATGTAGCAAAACACATTGGTCTCAGTACAAGAAAATAAAGAGACACGTAAAAAATAAAATTAAGGTACAAAAATTACTTGATCGAAACATTCCAAAAAATGTCTTATCATTATTATACAGAAAATAAACAAATACAACAAAGACAAACTTAACTGCACGCTCGATTTGGAAAATTGTTCTCAGACCTAGGACATTAAACAAAGAAAAAATTTTGATAACATTAATTAGATAATCAGACACCCGAATTGATTTCAAATGTCTTAAAACCAAATACAACCTCCTGACTGACATTGTTTACACAGCACTGCCGTAAACGTTTGTTTCAAAATCTGATTATCTGTTCAAATTTGACGTTTTTGGTTACAGTAATACATTCGCATATAGAAATGAACTGAGCGAGAGAGAAAAAGTAAGAGGCAAGCTCTTTCTCACCTGCAGTATCCGCGAGCTTTGGGACACGCAGTCCAAAGGTATATGTCGATGCAGCAGTGTAATTTTTTATAATAAATATACTTTAGGTGATGAATGATGGCAACCAAGCACTGTTGTCAGCTCGCTACATTTTTTAAATATACATGTAATTGAATAAGTTAGTCATCAACATTAGATAACATTTGAAACTGTAATTGAGATTAAACATACCTTCATATTTATATGTGAGTTCTGGTTTTAGGTAACATATACCTAAAAAAAATTAACAAGTTTGAAAATCGAAAATGAGTAAAGGTAAGGTAAGGATAAAATTTCAGAAACTGAATCATCAAAACATGTTTCTTAATCAGAGTCTCGCAATAATTAATTGAGGACTATGTGCAACTGACAAATTTCCAATATGTTTATCCAATCTGTAGCAATTAATTGTTGACAATGTTTACAAAAATTTTGCCATATTATTCATTATCATAACACATTTTTCTGGTAGTCTTGCTAAAGCAGGAATTAATTAATTGATCGTCCACCTTTGTAATATTATTCCACTCATTGTTTTGTGTTAGGCCCAGTCATTATTCGCTGCATCCAGGGAAAGCTCACATTCTTCCAAAAAACCAAACCGGTACTCTCCATGTAAGATGGTGAATCTTTTGCCTTCACTTCTAATTTTTGAAGGATAGTTTTTTAGGTCTTCGTGAACCCACTGACAGACATTTTATTTTGATATAGAAGAAATTTTCTTTAAAATACCGTTTGATGTCATAAAATGTGTCTGTTTACCAGAATTTCTCGATCATAATTAATTTTATGTCTTATTAACCTATCATAGCACATTTTATATCTGTGATACGCGGGCATAAAGTGGAACATTAAGTATCACCATAGTAACTCATTCATACTTAATGACAAAACTAACAAATATTTTCAGGTCATTGAAAATTAGAAACGTCAATTATTAATTGTCAATACCTACTAAATCACAAGATTGGCCTTATTTCGTATAGTTTCTGGAACTTCTTGCTCATTCACAATGAATTGAATTATTTAAAATTACATTTGACGTTCGGATGGTTTCAATCACATTAGCAAATATAACGCGCGAGCTGCAAAAGGCAAGGCGCTACAAAAAAAATACCATGTGCTTTTTAAATAAAAAAAACACACGCCGCTGACCGGCCAGCTAGCTCTGTTGACAAAAGGGTAAACAGCGGAGAGAGCAAGACAAATATACAGGGACGTAGGTAAAAGAATTCAATACAATTGGTAATGGCTCCGTAGCTATCCTCGATTTCAACTCAATCTTCTCTACTTACGGTTAGAGGTTCTGGTAGAGTCTTTTGGGCGCCACCTAATTCGTCCAATTTCGCTTATCACTACCCGAACTAGGAAAGGTAGCTTAGCTTGAAAAATATGTAACTATAATCCCACAAAAATAATTATTTATTGGGGCGCTCTGCACCTTCAGAAAAGCACAACCAAAACTTCGGTTCCCCAATGGGAATCCCAAAAACTTAGGTCCAACTATGAGGCTTTAAAAAATAAATACTCCAAATTAATTCAAACATAAAACATTTACAAAAAAAAAATTTCCCCCATGAAATACGGAATAAAACCCACCAGAATCTCTGGGGTCAGAACACAAATATTGTTACCGTGGCACAAGTGATGAATTAGATAAAGTGATTTCAATCCCTTAATCGGTAGCTTGGGGGCAATGAAGTGGTTCAAGTCGTTACGAGCTCGTACGTTACATACTGGTTATTACTTCGTACATGGGAGTAATACTTAAGTGATTATCAATTATCGTATCCCAATATTCCAAGCTGACTAATTAACAGTATTACTATTGGCTTTAGTGCATATGCCAATTACCACAATGTGGGTCCAATTCAATACAAACAGATAAATTTATAACATTTACATCACCACAGGATCAAATATTTACGTCTGAATGGCTCCTCTGGGTCCTGGTGTAAGTCTTCTACGTAGTGCAATAAAAAGGTGTCGGTTATTAGAAGAGTTCGGCTTAGCCCGCAAGATCGTAACGTTGCAATGCTAGACTTTACGGCACTGCTCTGCAATATTCTGTCGCCTAGCTTCCCAAGTTCAATCCATCCTCAATAACATCTTTCGGTACGTAGATCGGTACAAGGATTTTATCTAGTACAAGGACTCCTATCCAATACAAGGACTCTCTAAGTAGAGAGTAAACAAAAAAAACTTCGTCAAACAGCAAGTAATGTAAAAGGCGTTATATCGTGGATCGGATCGGTATCGATGAGTGTTTCGGCTTCAAGATTAAAATTCCATTTCGGAAAGTTGCTGTCGATTTAGATTCATTAACGACACAACATTTAAGTTGGCAAGTAAAAATGCTTTCGCAAATGGTTAATTCACCAACGGAACATGAAGATAGTAAAACACACACGTTCCTCTTGCAAGTTCTAGCGAGAAGACCCCACTTTCTTTCCGAATTTCCGGCTAGTGCAACGAAGAAATTTATCTCCAACCAATTAAATCACAGAACGGCCTTTACAATACCATATAAGGAAATCTCCAAAACGCTTATCGAAAACGGAAATGAATTATCACCAATACGAACATAGATAGATATGAAAATAACACCAACGCAAATGCATAAAGTTACTAGATGGGTTGCATTCAGCGCGGCGCCAAAAGTTACACACAGAGTGAATAAAAGTGAAATATAGACAACATGTTGGTATTGTTTTAAAACTGTTACACAAATTCGAACCACGCATACTTAATCAAACATAATGAATTATTTTGTAAACGAATATTTACTTTGACGAAGAAAACTATTTGTAAAACATAAATAACTATTATGTCCGATTGTATAATAATCAATAGTTTATATCTTTTTGCGGCCATAAAGTGGCTCTTTATGGACGACGGCCATAAACAAATGTCACGTGGTCGGTTGTCAAAATAATTTATTTATACATAACAAAATAAGTATAAATGCGAAACACCTGAAGAAACATCTACTTCGGGGAGTGCTTATTCGAGTAGTAATTGTTAATATTAATCACGCAATCTACATTGTTCTTTATAAAGACTTGTCCACTTATTTGATGTCTTTCTTCGATTTCTTTATGATGAGATGAAGGACCCGCTCCACCTAGGATGTTCGTTGCTACGTTGACTTTTGTCATTTCCGACTCTTCGACGTAGCCTTCCGCGACACTAGCCGAGCGCCATCCTCCATGGCGCATGATGTCAGTCATACTTCCACCTGCATTTGCCAGAAGACTTGCAGAAGTTCTTCGAAAAGAATGGCCCGTATAGGAAGAAGCATTTGTTAAATTCAAGAATTTGGCCACCACACTGGGAACACCACCAACTTTGTGAACCCCTACAGGTTGAACCGTGCACTTCCCATTCCGATAATTGATAAAAAATCTGTTGTGTGACGTTACTTTAGGACGAATGGCTATGTATTTTCTAATTATGTGCAGTAAATTGTGTTTTCCTGGTAATATGACAAACGATCTATCTTTTTTAGCGCATTTCCACAAAAATAAAAAAAAAATGCGCTATTGTGGCCACTTTGTCCGTCCGTCCGTCCGTCCGTCCGCTAACTTTGCGACGCTACTAGTTTTTTATCTTAAGAGCTATTGTTCTACTTTTTTCGCTATTTGGTTCGTTATGGTGTCGAGTCTTGTACCAAGGAAGGAATTTTTTCTGTACCGCTTACAAAAGAAGTTATTGTAAAAAAAACAAAAAACCGTTTTTTACATGTTCCATAATTTTACACTTTTGCCGTTTATTAACGATCCTAGAGATCGTTTATAATTTTGCATTGCTATCTGTCGTCTGCCTGTTGGTCTGTCCGTCTGTTCCTTTGTCTGTCTGTCCATCTATCTGTCCGTGTGAACGATAACTTTGTTTAGAAATGTTCGATCGCTTTTACATCTCCGTTAGTTATGAACTGAATTGCATGAAATTCAATATGGGCATAGATTTAGCCATATAATACGCAATGCCAAAAGTTGGATCGAATCGATTCAAAATTCACAGTGCCCTTTTCGCATCTCGACCATTTATAAACCGAATTGCAAACTTTTTTACTTATAAAAGTATTTGAATGAAATTTGATACATAGGCACTTGGAATAAAGGAAAATCAAACGCCAATTTCAAAATTTGGTTTTGCGCATGCGCAGTGCCAACTTTTTTATTTATGGAAGAATTTAAACGAAATTTGATACATAGGCACTTGGGATAAAGGAAAATCAAACGCCAATTTCAAAATTTGGTTTTGCGCATGCGCAGTGCCAACTTTTTTATTTATGGAAGAATTTAAACGAAATGTGATACATAAGCACTTCGAATAAAGGAAAATCAAACGCCAATTTCAAAATTTGGTTTTGCGCATGCGCAGTGCCAACTTTTTTATTTATGGAGAATTTAAACGAAATTTGATACATAGGCACTTGGGATAAAGGAAAATCAAACGCCAATTTCAAAATTTGGTTTTGCGCATGCGCAGTGCCAACTTTTTTATTTATGGAAGAATTTACATACATAGGCACTTGGAATAAAGGAAAATCTAGCGCCAGTTTCAAAATTTTATTTTGCGCATGCGCCGTGGCAACTTTTTTATCTATGGAACTATTTAAGTGAAATTTGATACTTAGGCGCTTGGAACAAAGGAAAATCTAACATTAGTTTTAAAATTTAGGTTTGCGCATGCGCAGTTCCAACTTTCTTATTTAGAAAAGCATTGAAATGAAATTCTTCGCATAAACTGAAATTGTAGTAGCACGTCAACAATGGATTGCCCATGTGCAACGCTATCTTTCATATTTGTGGGCGGATTTTTACGATTTTAACAGAAGTTGCATCTTACAAATGGGAAATGAATGCAAGTGGAAATGCGCTTTATGTAAATCGTTACGATTACTTTTTAACTTGTTGCTGTATGAAACGAGTTGTGCTCTTTTTATTTTTAAGTTCTTCACCGTTTAATAATGTTTAAATTAAATTAAAATTTGAAATTCTTTCCCACGCCCATTTTGTGCCAGTAGTGTGTTACGTTTTTCGTACAATACGAATTTTGTGCTCTTATTCTTTTTGAGAATGCAGCTTGTTGGTCTAGTGAGATTTCGGCTGCAGTGTCTAGTGAGTGGACTAAAACGTGGTCTCTGAAAAATAAAGATTTCCTAAAACCTGTATAATCCATAGATTTAAAAGAATTTATATTTCCTTTACTACAAAAGCTATTAAAAGATATCTTACAAATTTTTGTTTTTTGCACGAACTTTTCAGATTGTATACATTTCAGTCTTTCACAGAATCTTAGAAAGCTTTTCAAATTGCTTGACAACACTTCTATTGATTCATGGCATATCCTTCAAGGGTTACTCAAAGCTTACTTACAGGATTTTCAGAGATTCGTCAGCGGTGCTTCAGTGATCCTAAGAAATTCTGCTCTTCACTGATACTTTTGAGATTCCTAAATCTATCAATGATCGTCTGAGGAAATTAGAAGTCTCTCTAAAATTTTGGAAGGTTTTTTGATAATCTAGAGAAATAAAAAAAATAGAAATTTCTTAATAAAATAGAGAGTGCAGTTGTCTGAATTTGTATATTCTCATATAGTTGCTTATGATTGTATGGGGAATCCCATAGAATGACTGAAAAATCTATGGAAAATCTCTAAGTTATGGCTAAAAACCACACCAGAATCTAAAGACTTTCGAAGGATCTTTCCAAATCTGATTTCTGAAGAATTTGTGGAGAACAGGGTGGAGAATCAATTAGTCTTGGTATGTTAGTATGGTTAGGTGACAAGAATGGCTCTTTCAAGAGATGCAAGGGCTGGTAGTTGGAAGTGGTTAAGAGTGCACCACAATGGGGCATGATGAGACAATACGGACTAAGAGGAACTCGGCCCTCTTTCCCTTCCAGTGATAGGTCACTAATCTTATTCATCAAAGACAGTGATATTTTCAAATTTAAAACTGTCCTGGATAAAATAGAATCAAGTGGTCCAACATCAAAACTCTGGGTGCAGTACGCAATAATGTAGCAACTCTTTCAAGCGGAACGGATGGGGGATTGGGAGCTCCACCAAACCATAGTTGGAAAAATGGAATAAAACCTCTTACCGTTTTCAAAATACGTAATTTTTTAGAAAGTTTGTTATTGTAGGTAGAACAACCGTAACTTCTGGGGTTGTGACTTTCCTGGTACATGTGGCTTTGGTTTCTCTTTACACAAAATAAAACGGTGCAATTGCAAAAATGAAATTTAATAAAGATAAGAAAATGGAACATCCAGCGGTAATTTACATGTCAAAATCTGTAGACGGCGACGACGGCAATTGTCGGGGGAAAACGGTGGAACGGCGGAACGGGAGCGCTTCGGGCGCCACCAGAAGCTTTCGGTCTCTCTTGCTTCTGGACAAAATGCGATCGGCGATGGTAAGCTCCAGCTAACTCGAATGGTGGCCCCGGGAATTCTAAAGGGCAAGTGGTGGGTGGCTACTGGTGAATGCTAAAATAAACTTAAACTGCACAGCAATTTCCCTAAGCGGGATAAGTAAATAGTCAGAAGACACAATATCCCCCCATTATAATTAATGAAACGTAAAGTTTGGAAAAAGCTTACTTTGCAATTAACGGAGCGACAGCAATTACTGTGCAAGAAAAAGCTATAGGTGGGGTACATTTAATGTAAAAGCAAAAATTAGATGGTCTGAATGCAAAATAAATGCGGGGAAACAAGAATTACGGTACACCAAATATTTCATTGCAATTTTCCTTTCCTCCGTACTACATGTTCCTATGCTACTGATAAATTATTGAAAGAAAAACATGAAAATGATAGTTTACGACGAGGAAAAATAACTATACCTACGTAAAGCTACATTTTCATATCCGAATGCGGACATGAACATGGGCCCCTTTTTTACAGTAACCTGTCATTTATAACCCTTTTCCCATATATCAAGCGTCATTATCCTTAGAGTGGCAATAAATTGGAGAGAGAAATATACGAAAATATTTTGTCAAACCATCTTCGAACCATAAATAAAAACGTTAACATTTGGGAGGGTGTAACACTGTAAGGGTGGAACTTTAGACTTATACACGTTGGCTCTACATTACCTAGAATATTTTTTTACTGTAGTTAGGAACACCCAAAGATTAGCATTCCTTGAGTACTGAACTGCAAAAGTGCATGGGAAAAGGTTGTGACATGGTAAGAATAACAACCTCAGTGTGGCTGACTGGATCAATTTAAGTCCATTCTAGACAGTTTTACACCTAACTGAAGAACTATAACAATACATTTGTACATGAGGCAAATTTGGGGCAGAAAGGATATGAAGCTAAAGCTCTATTTTAAGAAGTTGAATAACTCATAAATCTAAGGGGAAAGGATTTCTAATTTTATAATACCCGGTATGCTCGCGAAGTCGCGTTAAAAAGGTGGAATAACTCAAAAACCATAGGTCCCAAACGTCTGTTCACTCTGTGGTACAGAAAGCAAATGTACAAAATAGGGAATACTTCCGAATTCAATTGGAAAATTCAAATCATTCAAATATAACCTTGCTTTCTATGAAGGGGTGTTTAAAAACAAAATTGATGCTAAAGTACAGTTAGATACGATCTACGAAAGTTCACTTTCACTAAGCTTCAATGTCGTGAAAAATAGTAAAATGTGTAAAACTCGTGTACCTTCACAGAAGGTATAGCCTAAAGAAACCATCGGCATGAATAAAAAAAGTGGAACCATTAACCGATCAAAATCAGGTTTAATTCACAAACTTTTTTGGTAAATTTCCTAATAAAATCGAAAGAAGCGTATTTCGTACAAAGCCCCGTTTTAATGTATGTGAGATAAACGCTCATTACCACCGTATAGGCGAAAAATGAACGTCTTATCGTTTTTAAACCGATCAAATCTTGCTCACTTTTTAAGAACCTTATAATTGCATATCAAGTTTCGGATTCCTCGTCAGGTCAGTTGCCCTGGTGTTGAAGATCACCTCGGGCAGTTTTGCGTATGAAGCAATATTGTTTCCTTAAATACCTTATAACGGCACCTGTGATCTAAAAACGCCTAAACGCGTCTTACTATCAAAGAGCTACTAATCGTTTGTCGACACCTAAAAAAAAAATAACGCGAACCCGTATTAAATTTTTGATTGGTGCACGTGCGTGTCATCGTTTTTGTTGGCGAAATCTATTTTCGTACAGAATCAATGGAAGATACTGTTATTTAAGCAAATGGGTAATTGGAAACGACGAGACGGTAGTACTAAAATAGACAGCTGTCAATGTGTAAAGCATCTTGTCAACCGTGTACGACATCGTCGTATTTAAGTACGAGTAGGCATGTAGACCAAACACGCACGATGATGGGATGGCAGGGTGTTAGCGTGAGAGCGGCGGCGCTTCCAACATGCCTTATTATCATTGATTTGCGATCATGTGATCCGCCTCTATTCGATACGTTTAGTTTAGACTTCCTAGTTAACATTTTACAAACACCAATACCATGCAAATTCAATCGAATTCATTAATGCAAGTACACGAACGTGCGAGTTAAAAAAAGAACACCTCGACGACTTCCTCATAGATCTACCAGAAACAATATTGAACTTACTTCAACACTGAATTCATTCACGTGTTGAAATCTCGATCTTTTTGAAGAACCCAAAGCCCCAATTTTTGAGTTTTTTGACAGATTATTGAAATTTTATGAAGTTTTGCAATTCTCAAATTCGAAAATGTTGAAAATTGAGGTCCTTTATGTGAAACTTTCTATTGGAAATTGAAGTATTAGGCAATAAAATGACAATCGAAAACCCGTGGAAGTCACTATTTGATCAAGAGGGCAAGATGAGTTACAGCAAAAGACACCGCCAGAGTTACCTGATGTAGAACGACTGCCAAATACTATGATTAAAATTAGGGTTCACAACACGTCTCCAAGACAATTGTATACCAGTATACCTTATAGTCGTTATACACTCTTTGCTTATAGTTATATGTATATGTTACGCACAAATATCTAAAACGCTCAATGAGCGCAAATAAAGCACAAAACGCGTTTCGGAATCACAAACTTCACGCACTTGTTAGGAAAATGACGATTTTAGGTTATCAAGTTCCCTTGTAACCCACATAGCAGACCTATATGTATACATTGCATATACCATGTACATTCCACGTGGGATATTGTATATCCATAGAATGTGAAAAAGTATGTCGCAAATGTCCGATATATGTGCATGGGGTATAAGTTTGGCAGACTGCACATAATACATAGTATATACGTTTTGGATGTCTTATGTATATGCATATACTGACAACTGGATATACCATGAATATTCCTGTAATATGCAAAAGATGTTCAATAGGATATTCTATGTATGTTGTATACATTCAGAATGGATGTTCTATAGAGATTCCGCGAACATTCGGGAAGTTTACTAGCATCTATACCAGAGCTGGGCAGTATTCGATTTTGTAAATACTTTTTAGTATTCAAATCCTTTAAAGTATTCAAATACTTTGTAATTAAATACTTCTATGGGAGCAGTATTTGTATTTGTAACTCAAATACTTTCACAAATATTTAGTATTCGAATACTTCGCATAGTATTTGAACACTTAACCTTCCTTTTTTACCAAAAATCGACTACACCAAAATTTCTCGGGAAAACACTTTTTCTTATTAATTTTGGTGCGTAGAATCCAAAACAATTCGTACTTTTTCGATCAGACTTCTCAATCAAAAGTTATAGACTAGAAACCAATTTCGAAAGAAAATTCAAAGGGCTGTAACTTTTGAACTAGTAGCCCAATCTTGGAACTGTTTGAAATTATTACTTTTACTCCCCTTAAATTTGTATATAACAATAGAAATATAAAAAAAGCTAACCCCATACAAAGTATAACTTGATTTTTTAAGTAGTATTAAGACTTTTATCTAGTATACTATTTTAAATTTTTAATGTATTTGAGTGACAAGTATTTGAATACTTTTTACTGTATTCGAATACTTTTCAAAGTAAGATAATGAAATACTTTTCAAAGTATTCGAATACTTTTTATAGTATTCGAATACCTTTGATAGTATTAGAATACTTTTGAAAGTATTCGAATACTTTTGAAAGTATTCGAATACATTCTAAAGTATTTGAATACTTATTTTTTTAAGTATTTGAATACTTTTCAATGTATCTGTATCTAGTATTCGCTTGTGCTGGACGTAAAAGTATTTAGTATTCAAATACCTTTGATTTGTGTAAAGTATTTACTATTTAGTATTCAAATACTTTTTGAAAGTATTCTGCCCAGCTCTGGTCTATACCTTCATAAATAAATTCTTTTCACGGAGTGGAGCTGTTTGTTTATTAAGTCTCTTAGTATACAATGGAAAATGTGCTTAAGAAATTATTATTGTTTTATTTAACACTGTAGTCTTGAGTCATTTTGATCGTGTTCTTGTTCAACACTATAATAGCGCGAGTTCATAACAAATAGGTTGCTAACATACCTGCCATTCTTGTCCTTATATTAATTCCCATCCAGTCTTTACATCTCACTAACACATATTTGCAACTTTAGATCATGCACACACGAAATAAAAATCATTACTTTCACTGTCAAAATTAGACAAACAAACTCATTAATAACTCGCAGAATAACACTCCTGATTTTAGAAAAATGAGCTGTATTTGCAATAGCACCTTACTATCTTCATCGCCGTAATTCACAGAAAATGAGACGCTAACGTTTGTAACGTCGGTAATACAGAACACGCATGTATCAAATCCAAAACGCATATACATAACATATAATCCCATGTATATACATAGCATATCCAGAATGTAAATTTATAGAATACCCATACTGAACATAAAATACATATGCCTATCCTATAATGAATATACATAGTATATACATAAGATGGACAGGCTATTCCCTGTACATTATGGATTTAAAATGTATATACGTAAGATATCGAATGCTATGTGGGAAGTACGGTGTTCCGACACTAATTTTTTGAGTTATGCACAAAAAGTTTTGACCCCATCGACGGATGCGTCGCGTCTACATCTATCATATCTTTCCTGTGTGAGTCTCCCCCTTCCTTGACATGTTTGACATAGTCGACTACTACCTTTATTACAAAGATATGGTGGCGTTCAAATTTCACATGCGCACAACCCCACTTTTGACATGCTCATCGCAAAGAATTCCAAAAATATACTCTACAAATAGAAGAGTTGATTCAGTAAATGTTTCTTTTGTTTTAACCTCACCATTAAAAAACTGGTTGTCATTTTCTTCATTTGGGGTTTCCTGAAATGTGGGGGCTTCTCAAATAGAAATGAGCTCAAAATCATCAGGGTTCATCTGGAAGATACAATACTTAGTAATAAAACGTACAAGTTTTTGTATACCAAAGGCTCTCTTGCGGTAACAAAAAATAATCCGATGACGGCAACGACACCGCAATAGAATTTTTTTTCATAAACCACTTTGTGTGTATTTCTCAAGGGGCAATGGGAAAATACAAAGGGAGGCGGAGGTTATATAACCTCAAATTGATAATGCAGATGCGCACGTGGAAAATCCACCTTGTTTCACAAGATAAACAAAAATATATACGAGTATTCCGTTACCCCTTTCCGGTTGTAATAATAACGTCATTTTCAGAATTTCCTCTTGGCCACTTTTATGTAACAAAAAACTCTATTTTTATTATTTTTGGAGGTGTCATTTCTCATTCGCATTTGACCACCATACTTATTTACTGGTCGGCATTTTAAAAGGGTTGGTACATTTGCTTCTGCTTCTCGCAATTGGACCATAAAATAAAATTTTTACTTTCTGAACAAATCGTTCTTGCAAGTTTTCGGCCGTACTGAGGTACTTTTCAGGGTCTAAAAATTTTAATGCTGTGATACTCGGTTCGAGTGAAAAATATAAATTAATTTTATTCCCAGATTTTGTAATTTTGTCATCCAGTTACCAATATTTTCCGGATGAAGATAGAAATTCTCACTTAGTAACCAACAGGAGGTACACTGTTCCCGAGACTATTCCTATTGAAAACTGATTTGTTCTTGAACTATGATCAGAATAGATTTACCGAAAAATTTTAGACATAATTTAAAATCATTTTTAATTACGCATGTTTTTTACGTACGAGTAGTAGAAGAATTCATCGATTCTTCATTTAAAATTTTGTGTATTTGTGTTCGTGTCATTTTCATTCGCAAATATGTCATATGTCTCTTTTATCGATGTTAAATTTATATATACACCCTGACAAGTGTAAAGTACGAAGCGAATAGGACACATAGGAAATTATTTTGTAAATTACAGTTGTAACTGAGAATTATACTAATTTACAGTTGTAACTGTGAATTAGTTTATAATTTACAGTTGTAATTGGGAATTACACTGATTTACAGTTCGAACTGGGAATTATGCGAATTTACAGTTGTAACTGGGAATTATACTAATTTACAGCTACAATGGTAAATTAGTATAATTCCCAGTTACAACTGTAAATTAGCATAATTCCCAGTTACAACTGTAAATTAGTATAATTCCCAATTACAACTGTAAATTATAAACTAATTCCCAGTTACAACTGTAAATTACAAAATAATTTCCTATGTGTCCTATCCAGAGCTTCGTAGTAAAGACTGCGCAGTCTCTCAGCATGATAATAATAGTAATAAATAAATCTAAACAATTTGCGACCGTTACTTATCAAATTTAAGGGATAATGGTTCTAGTACTAATGGGTAAGATCAACAAGTGTGATTTATTAAAAAAGATGTTCCTCTTGAACCTAAAATTGACGTGCTCGAGTGTTTTTTTTTAGATTATTGGTTATTAATTCACAAAAAAATTAATATGATTTCGTTAATAGGAAATTATTGGTAATGGGAATTAATAACGATGTCGCTCGTGTTGCAACTAAGGTAACTTCCCTTTTTAGTACGAAAAACCACTGCTTTCGTTTTCGTTGTTAGAAGCCCAGTCTGATTTAGGCAGCTCACATTACATTGGGATTTGGGAAGTACTAAACTATCATGTAATCGCTAAACGGTCTTATAATAATAAGATAATCTTATAATTAGAGAAAAAATTTAAAGAAGAAACACTGCCCTCGTCATTGGCAGTTCCTATCCTTAGTCTGTAAAAAAATCAGCCTCATTGATGCAACTGTACCTTAGTTCTATCCGTAGAGAGTTCGTGAAAAACCGACTAAGAATTGTTCTTTACGAAGATATCAAATGTTAGCGAGTTTTTAAGAAACTATTATCAACGTTTTCATTAGGTGTATAACTTATTTTCCCAAAAAAAACCATTTACAATTGGTACCGCAAGAAGTACCGCAGAGTATCGTGGCCTGAGGCGACAGACGGTCGATTTTAGCATATGAGGATAGGCCACAGTGGAATTCTATCGGCTAATATGTATCACTCTCATTCAGTTGATTTCGAGTTAGCTCCTCTACTAAAATAAGACCGTATTTAACTCCCTCATTTCGTAGACAATCTATTCGTGGATCCAGAAATTAAAGCTACGCAAAAACTGAAAGCATGCGTTCCATGTCAAAGAAATAAGGGCACTAGACATGCCATTAAAAGAATATGTAGTTTCAAAATTTCGATTTGTGGTGAGCCCCATGCCTTATGCAAGTGGATTCACACATAATTAATATCACTGCTGAAAATGTCGCTAACTAGCGCAATGATTATGAGTTGGATTGTACGTTTTGGTATTTCTGAGCGGATTAAAGGAAAGCAGTTCGAATCAGATTTATTTCAGGATTTATCGAAATGTTTATCTAAGAATTTCAGCATATCACCCTTCAGCAAATGGATTTGTTCAGCGTTTCCACCGCCAAATGAAAGCTGTCCGCCATTGCTATGAAGATGAGGATTGGATCAAAACGTTACCATTAATTTTATTAGGTATGCGTAGCGCTTTGAAAGTGGACATAGAGGCTTCTTCGGCCGAATTAGTTTATGGCATAGGTTACCTGCAGAATTTTTACAGGCCGTTACGCAAAATAATGAGAAATTTCTTTATAGAAAATGAACTGGATTTGATCCGTCCCCAGTATAGAAAAATCTTTGTACATAAAGAATTTTGGTCTTCATCATATATCTTTTTGAGGCACGACGCTTCAAAAACCGGTCTGCGACCAACATATGATGTACCTTATAAAGTTTTAGAAAGAGAAAATAAGCATTTTGTAATTCAAAAAGATTTACGATGAGTTCAATAGACCGACTGAACCCAGCTTTTCTCTTCAATGAGGACCAATCAACAAAGTCCAACCTCTAAGCTATCTCAAAATCCAAGAATTACTAGTTACGGACGCAGGATGTATCATGATCATTGGAAAGGGAGTACGTAGGGAATTTAGTTAGTGAGGGTTGTGTAGCAACTAAAAATAATAGCAAATTAATTAATTTTATGTATAGTTTAATTTACAATCTTCTCCCAAATAAAGTTGTTAATTAGTGAGGTAAAATCTAATAATCTACAGGTGGGATACGCCAAGTCTGGACACATTTTACTCCCAAATTCCAGCACAGAGATGTCGAATGCTTCATGAAATTACACATCTATGCAGCCACTATTTCTTCTACTAAATACCGTAAAAACAACAGCAATTAAATAAAAGATGGCACAATACTTCTTCAATTCAAAAATGAAGCAGTTTGTTTTCCAGTTCACGCGTCTCCTAAACTTTCGTTAGATTCGCATTTTTTCCGTTCGCTAACATCAAAACCCAAATATCTCTAAAATTAATTTTACTTGTTCTACCTTTTCATGGGCTCACACGAACTACTTAAAGTGTATTGCATATTTGAATATAAAAAGCTAGACGCGTACATAGTCATATATGGTAGTGAAAATAATCGATTAATAAGCTTTCTGTTGTTACCGGATCATCAAAGTTCTTTTTTCCCTCTTACATATTTATTCTTTATTACTGGATTATTCGAAGAATGTTGCCCCTTGTCAATGCTCTTCAGCTTCACTAGGGACGCTTGCTGGCGTAATTTTTCTTGCACGAAATTATATAATAAGCTAATTAGTATAAATGCCATGATTTGAAGTTCGCCAGCCGAATTGAATGCGCGCCGTTACAACATTCATTTCGTAAGCAATCGCAGGTATTTGCAGCATCGAGACAGGTACTTTCTTTATTAGACTATGCAGATTTTAAAAATATCATAATTGCGAGAAGGCTTTGTCATGAAATGACGCCATTATTAACCGATATTTATATTAATGGTTTAGATAAAATGGAAATTCCGAACCTCTTTTCTTTGTTTTGGTTATAATAACTTGCATTCGAACCAGGTCATTAATTATGGTTATTATTTGAAATGATGTTTTTGGTGTATTTCTGCTTATCGGTTTTATTCGGGATGCTGACTCAGATCGTTGAACAGGAATTAATGAAATCACAGGGGAGATTGTTGAGGGTTCCCTCTGTTTTGCTACATTCGTCTATGGATTACTAAATTTTCAATATCCTTGCACTTTTCAGATTGCTGTATGTCTGATATTTCCAAATTGTTTACTGAAAAAGTTCCGCGAAATTTCGTTCAAGGTAAGTGCCATTAAATACCTACATATAACAGTATACGGTGTAGTTTCACAATTAAAATGCAAATTTAAATGAGTCATTTACGCTTCTTTGCGTTGGGAAGGACGTGGGGCTTACCCGATACGAAAGAAGATTTCAGCGAGTTTTAGTTTAAATAATTTGCGGTTTGTGATTATGGAAAACAAGCGGTCAACGCGTAACGTTGATCCATAAGGAAGTTTATGTAAAGTTGCGAGAATCTGATTCTTTTAAAGTTTCTGATCCTTTCCAAACTGTTCAAAGCTGAAGAAGCCAAAGAAATTATTCCATTTATACATTAGGTGAATTGAGAAGTAACAACTAGTTTTTTTAATTATAATCGTATTCCTTTCATTGTTTCAAAATATCCAACAGAAGTTCTTTTTCGCCAACTGCTAGAGAACCTTGCGATTTTCATTCATGACAGAAAAGACGAATCACAATTTAATATTTTTCATTGGGTGTTTTCTTTTTAATAAATTATGTTTGCAGTATTTAATAATACTCTTCCCAATGCGTATCAATGAGATTGTAATTTGAATTATCAAGAAACTGATTCTTTTTCTATTCTTTAATTTTATTGTTTTTTATACGTACTTAGGCATTACGATCCGGTAATAATAATAATAATAACTAGAATCTTCTACAAAGTTGCCAACCTTAAAAGCTGGAAACCATATACGTGAGTATATCGTTGTATAAAAACAAGACAAAGAAAGAAGGATAGAAAAAAAGTCTGGTAGGACTTTATAACGTGTCACCCCTAATATTTCTG
This sequence comes from Photinus pyralis, assembly GCF_008802855.1. NCBI lineage: Eukaryota > Metazoa > Arthropoda > Insecta > Coleoptera > Lampyridae > Photinus > Photinus pyralis. Next base: position 13,109,344 of record NW_022170738.1, read on the forward strand.
TCTCTATCGAAAATCCAATGTAGACAAAAACACGTCAAATTTATTTCTACTGGTCTTTGAGCCTCTAGCGGGGTTTGGGAAAATCTCTCCAATTTATATAGGGAAAAGAGGCTTCAAATCGTTCAAATGTAAACTACAACTATTAGGATTTTACTTAATTTCACTAAAAATTTTAAAAAGCTCGTCAAGTATGTGGTGTTGTTGATGAGATTGGAATTTAAAGACTATTGAATTAAAAAATTAAAAAGAATGAAAAAAAGGTGCATTTTCCATGAATTGATCAGTACTTCCCGAAAGGTCACATAACTATTATGTGTACAACGAAATATAAGATAAGGCATAAATATATGCATATGCGCCCATCTGATTTTTACAATATTCGGTATACTTGTCTTTATTAGAAGTATCTGTGGTTAAAATTTCAAAAAAATATCTCTATAAATAAGAACGTGGACATTGCGCAGTCTTTATTTATTTATTTATTTATTTATTGTCCCTCTCTTGTTCTGGGTCCTCAACAGGCTTGCGCCCAATACAGAGTGACCCGCATAATGCTTTTTAGAGGTGCCCTTGGAGAAGGTCTTAAGTTGTTCTATACTACCCCAGTATTTACCTTACGAATTAGGGTAACTGCAGGAAAACCTAATTCGGAGTAGTCGGCAGAATGTTCGAAACTGATCTAAGGAAATTCCCATCTCTGCCACAGAAGAAAAATTCACCTTAGCTCAGGTTTGAACACCCGACTTCCCGGCTCTACCACTCTTGAAATCTGTAGTAGTTAAGGCCACGGACCGACGCACAGACGATGAGAGTCGCCATAATAGCGCCTTCCAACATGAGTTGGAAAATGTTCCAAAAAGTAGGTTAAACTCATTCGTATTGCCGGGTTCGGGAGTCAAGTAATAGTAAACAGTAGTATATTTATTGAAATGTATGTGAGAAACATTTCTAAGAAAAGCCCGAAATTGGGTATGCTATTTCCAAATTTTTGCAAAAATTCTTATTCCAATAAAAAAATTAAAATACAAAAATTTGAATAATCAAATTAAATTTGGTATCTGGGTATCTTTGAATATGAAAATATCAGATCCCTGGTTATTAAAAGGAAAAAAAATTGCTGTGGTAGCACAGATATCACCCGATTCTGCCCAAAAACTTTTTAGCACTTGCTTTTAGGAACATGTGTACGGCATTTGGTTTCAATCGGTTCAGCCGTTTAGCCGGAAATGGGGTCTGACACACTTGCTCATTCGCGATTCTCCCCAAAAGCTTTTCAGCGCGTCCTTTAGTGTCTAAGAATTCGAATGTAGGGAAATTTAAGTAGCTCGTTGGTTTGAAGTTTATGAAACTTGAAATTTGGTTCACAGCCATAATTGATCATTGCGAATTGAAACAGAATAATTTCAAGATCGCGCCGGAAGTTGGCGCCACCTTGGTTTTCTACATAATTATAAACATTAAATGTGCCATTTTATTCTGAATTCAACGCGTACCTATCTGTCATAGTTTTTGACATATTTCAATTTTTCTCTAAATATTTTGTGATGCAATGGGCCATTCAAAAATTCAACCGTTCAAGATACGTGAGTGGTGTTTTCTATAATCGAATACTTAAAGTGTAAAAACTTTTTTTATTGACCTGATCTCACTGCTGAAAGGCTTGAAAAACTTTTCAGGACTGCTGCGATTTTTCAAAATTCGCAATAAAAAAATGTCAAAAATTTCAGTTTATCAAATTGACGTATGGCAGCTCATTGCCCATTAACAGAACTTGGTTTTCCACCTCCATTACAAGACGGTGGTTTGGGCGAACCCAAAAATGCCGATTTCTAAACATCCATCGTTGACAACATTTGGATTCGTCCGCCCAGATGATTTTTTGTAAAAAATTACGAGAGTCACGAATCCTTAACAAAAATTCTTTGCAAAATCTCTCTTTGCCTAATCTCGGGGATGTAGAATTTTGTAGCCTTATAAATTTATAGGGATAGGAACTTATGACGAATTCTGGAAGACTTAGATTGGAACTCCCATTCTGAAAGGAAACCCTTCAGTCGTTTTCAGTTTTCACCTAGTGAATTCTTGCAGGACTATCAGCAGATCACGGCGATTTCTGAGCGTGTGGTACTGTAGGGTGATATGAATTTAAACAATTCAGGATCAATTTGTTTACTGTGCAGTAAACGGTTTAGCTCACAGTAACTTTTTTCCAGTTACATAAAATGTGTAAATTAGAGTTACTTCACTGCAAACGACGTTTGACATAATATTCACACATCCTGTACAAAAAAAAAAACTTCCAATTTTGATTTCTTTTTTTGGAAATACAGGAAATTGTGTGACAAAAGTGAAATCGGTTATTAATTTATAGATCAAATGCCCTGCACCTACTTAAGACACCCATTTCTTTTCTAATTGGGGTCATCGTTGTAATTTCGAATAAATAACATTGTTTAGGTAATGATTGCATAATGTATTTTTCCGGCGCTTCGACTACTTTAACAACAGGCCATGCACCTCCGTTAATTTATTTACAATCTCCTACACCGGTAATAACAATCTTTCCTAATTAATAGAAGTATTTTTATCTGCATTCAAACATTCTAATCCAATCGGTTAAGCCGGACGGAAAAAAATTTCTTGGCCCGCTTGACGACTTAATTTAACGCCGCATAAAAAAAGATTACAATAAATTACATCGATGATAACGCGAACCGTTTGTTTAACCGTTAAAAAATGGGACGATTAATAATTCTTTGTTTTAAAAACAAATTGCGATCGTAATTTAACAAAATAACTCGTAATTAAACTAACTGTTACGTTAAGAGAAGTGCATCATTTACTTACAATTGAATTCATACCTTTCGTGAACTTCTAACATTTTCTGGTTGTGTAGCACCGACTGCGATTCGCTACTTGATGGGAACTATAAATTCTTGCATAATTTTAAATCAGAATCTCACAGTTACTACGCGTATATAATGTATCATTAAACTTTTAGTTTGTACTCTATTATTGCTTTTAATAACGTCTTCTTGTTATTCTATACCGTATGAAAATGCGAGAGTAGTTGCAAGGGTTTTAAAGTAGGTTATTGCATTTTGGATTATCTCCTGTTCAATGCATTTTGGTGGACACCTCACGCTTGTTTCCAATCTACCTTTACCCTTGAAGTAGGATTATACTCCCTTAAAAATCAATGGAATCTCATTCCAATCTCTGATTAGCCTGATTTCAGATTGTACCACGTTGGCTAACTCAAACCGAGAGAATTTAGGAATTGAATTCACTCAATTGAATACAAACCATACTTAGCCTAAATTAGCCTAAGCCTAAAGAAGTTACATCTTGTTAGAGAATTGAATAAGCTTTTAAATGATGTATTACACGACCTCATATGTAATTTAAAAAAATGTGAAACAAAACTTGTTCCCTACACTACTTAAACTGCGGGTTTTCGCTGTATTATATTATACTTGATGTTCTTTTTTCCATTAACAAATGGTGTTTTATACACGCCCGACCGAGGTTGAGATCTCGTAGCATGATTTTCTAATACGTTTTGACGGGTAAGGGCGAGGTAGAAAACAATTGAAAAGGCCATAGAGATGTTTTTCTTTACGAGAAGCATCTATGGTTAAAATTTCAAACAAATGTCTCCATTAATAAGAAAGTTGGAATTGCGTAGTCTGCGCATGTGGACACTAATCGTTAAAGTTTTCCTTGGTGCAGGTGCAAAAGCTATAAGCTACCGAATTAAAAAAGGACAAACTAAATAAATAGAACACTGTAGGAGTGGTTAAGGCCTTGGACAGAGGGACAGATGGACGGACAGAGAAAGTGACTGGAATAGCGCTAAAAAATAGCGGAAGGAATATTACAGGAACATTAAATTTAGGTAAAGAATGCAAGAAAGGAAAAATTGCGTTATCAAAAGAAATCTAAAAAGGGGAGGGGGGGTGTAGAAACATACAGTAGAATATCAAAATTTCAAGATAGTCATTCGAAAGAAGCTGATATTATTTCCAAACCTCTAAGATTTAGAATGGTAGGAGCATTTCAACTAGCAAATAAGTCGCTACTCGACTTTAGAAAGGTCTCACCTTGCATATTTGCCTCTAAGAAAATTCATTGCCGGTTAATTGGTTCCAGTAAATTTTGCCTGCGCCCAATATGCGCAGAAAGACGTTTTCATATCTCGGTCTACCAAGAGAATATTTTGTGTGTGCTTATCTACAGTTTTTACTTGTTTTTTGGTTTTTTCTGTTCATACACCAATTTGTCACACCGCTTCAAGGTGACACTAGGAAAGACTGCAACTGGTGGTTAGTTTGAATCTTTATTGCTCGAATGTAACAACTACACCTAGACCAATTCGGGAATAAATGTGCTATTAATCGATGTTTAAAGTTGCTGACTGAATAAATTTAATGCAAGATATTTGGCCGATGTCCTGATAAAATTCTATCTAAGAAAATCTTAAAGAAAATTCGTCTCTTGGAAAAAATGACGATTAGTAAGATGTGTTACAGAGAGTTTCCTAGAACCTTTTTCTGGAGCGAGGTGTTTGTCTACCGATATTCCGACGGCAACCAATTTTCCCTTGAGCCAGCGTTCCTAGGGAGCGAGGGCTAGTTTTCGTGAATTAATTCACAGGACCGAGCGAGCTAGGAAACCAATAGTCATGGGCGAGTGGACAAATGTTCCGTACGGTAATGCTTTAGGGGTCAATATTCCGGGGACTAATATACTCCCAGCGATCATTCCGAGGGAATATTCGGCTGAAAAATATTCTGGGATTAGTCCGGGGGCAATATTTTAGTGGCGCATATTCCGATAGCGAATTACCTAGGGCCGTGTCTTTTTTACGGCGAAATCATCGCAATTTTTTACCATGTAGACTAGAAAAACAAGAAGCGAGGTTGCCTATTTTTTACTATACCTACACCTGTAATAAAGAAAAATTCGATGCAAACAATAGTCTTTGAATTTTTGAGGATTTACGCTAGATCCTTTTGGGAAAACTGGAAGAAAGTGCGATACATCATTTTTGACGTCACGTCGACGTTATTTCGGTCTAAACACCCAAAATAATTAGGAGACGCCCTGTATATGAGAAACATTTCAATTTATTATTAAAGTAAATCGGGGGGATTATTTACGAAAAAGCCCAGAATTGGTTTATCTCATTTGAGTTTGTATTTTTCTAGTGTTAGATTTTCTTTGGATCGCCCTGTCCTCCCGATTTGATTTATTGAAGGCTGTGCGAAGTTTAAAGCTTGTCTTTATGTCAAATTTTTCTCTTCGTAACCAGGATTTATTTCAGTGGTTCAAATTTGCTTCGGAAGTTTGATCGAGGCCTCTCCACTCCCAAAATTACTAATTTCAATCAATATTGGAATTTTACTTTATGACAGATGCCGGAAGTGTCTAGGTAAATTCTAAGTTTAAAATTCAATTTGTTTGAGCTAGCTGAACATTATGTGGATGGTATAATTGGCCGCATACCACTGGACACAGCATTATTTATTTGGGTCATTCGTCGATTTTAAAGTTGTGTCTTTGTTAAAATTAAAGTTTGTTTGTTTTGTAGAATGATTTATTTTATTTCTGTATGTCATTGTGTGTTACTGTTATTCGTGGGTGATAATGAAGATTTATTTTGTATTCGATCTCAGAAAATTATTAATTAATTCCAGTAATAGTAGAGAAAATCCAGACAAAGTTTGTTTTTGTTGTTCAATGAAAATTTCTCTTGTTTTGGGTTAAGCGATGGTCATTTCCAATATAAGCCAACATTTAATACTGCTGTTTCATTTGAATTACGGATTTCTGGAACTTCAAGGTTTTGATAAATCATATTTGCTAACGTTTCGGGACCCAGCTGGACCCTGAGATTCAATTTTTCTTTAATTATTTCAAAATAAAGTTTGTTGGGAGATAGGGTTTTGTAGTTTTAATTTGTGTAATTTGAGCTAGACACAAGTACTTAAAGAAAGCTTATTGAAAATTTGGGAAGACATTTTAAACTCTTGACATGTTTACAGCTTAAAAATCCTAACATTGCTAAAAAATCAAAAAATTGATATCCAAAATGCTCTCGTTACACGGGCCAGCTAGTGAAACGAAGTAGAAGCACGAAAATTATTCCAGTTTAGACACTAACCATTTTTTTCTTTGCGGCCTTTAAAACCTTCGGTCCGTGCAGCGCGGAAACCACATCATTGTTGTACTTTTCATTGTCTACCGGTCTCCTCAAAAGATTTTATAACTGTTCCGTCTGGTATAAAACTCTCCCACTCCTTCACAGATGAGCCAAGGCCCATTACGTCCCCGTGTACTTACGTTTGCAGTCTCGAGGCCCTCCTCCCATACACATACATACACAAGCGCACAAAGTTACACAGATGGACGGACGGACGGACAGTCCAAAATCATGAACTCGCTTTTTGTCGCTGGTTAACATGTAAACAGAAAAGAAATAAATCGGGTTCAGTTGTTAGCAGACAAATTTAAGCTGGGGTAACCTGCGTTACCCCACTCCGAGGAGTAGGTACGTGATTCTTCAGAACACCGGAGTAAGAGGGATAATGCCGTTGAATAGGAAATCAATATACCCCTTTTTCCATTTGAATGTTTGGAATTAATAATGACCACAACGCCACTTTCCCAAATTCAACAATAATTATCCAAACATGCTACCGTAGGGTTTTGTGATTTCTTTATCTGGTTCAGAAGAGAGTGGGAATAATTTTAGATAGCACAGTATAAGTATTATATATTATAAATAATATAATAATAATATAATATACTGTTGTTCGTTAGAAATTAACTTTTCATACAATTCTGGACTACAATAAACACCTTGAACGTTATGAAAATGAGAAAAAACCACCCTTACATATAAAATTCAAATAATAGTAGGTAAATGCAAGGAATTCACTTATTGACAACGCTTAATATTAATTTAGGGTTTTAGTGTGAAAAAACTATGTTTTGTGGAGACAGCCGAAATACGCCAATTTTCAACTGGCGCTTGAGCCCGAACGGTTTATCGAGGAAAAAAACTAAATAGTGGAATCTGTAGGAAATTTTATGTACTTTAATTTTGAATAGGAAGGTTATTTTCGAAAAGTTGATAGTTTTCCAGTTGTAAGCACAAAACTACCAAAAAATATCTTTTTCAACTTCTTTTGTATTTTTTTCAATGTTGCGTCATGAAATTTTGTTAGCAAACCTCAGATTCGGATTCAGCACCCCAAAAAAACATATAGAATCAAAGAAATCAAAACTACCCCACAACTTTCCTGGTAAAAATACAATTTAACTGGATTAATGTGTGTTTAATAGTTTTTACTTTGATCATTAAAGTTATAAATAACAGTTTTTCCCGTATATTAAAAGCGAGATTATTGTATCTACACTCTTTTCTCAGGGGTTATGAATTAAAATTTAACAAGAACACTCCTAAGCAAATTTCTTGAACCGACCACCAAGGACAAATATTTCAGGGGCGAGACTTGTGGGTGAATCTTACGGATCGAATTTTCTTTGGATTTCGTGAACAAATCTTATGAGCTCGTGTTGTTCGTGAATATTTCAAGGGCGTTTTTGCCCGGAGGTGGATTTTCGGAGGGAAATTTACTATAAAAAGTTTTGTCATAGTCAAACTGCAGCAACGTTATCTATATAGGGTGCTCGTTTTAAATGGGGACCAAGTTGCTAAATTTAATACCTGGCGGATCATAGGTATATTGGAAGTCTTTTTGGGATATGTATAATCATAAGTATTGGTATTGCGTTTTCCTAATCTAGTTCCTAACTCTAAATGAGCAGTCTAAATTAACACCTTTTTAAGAGGAATCAGAATATGACACTGTTTGTAATGTTTCTATGTAACAGCAGAATTATTTTCTATTACCTACATCAATAAAATGGTATTTTTTTCAATACGGGATTTTCTCTGACTAAAGTGGTTTACCATGTACTGTGAATTGTGGTTAATAAATTAAAACAACATATTTTAAATTAAACGAAATTAGGGGTTTGCGCACACAAGGTTTGAGAGCTTGCCAAATAGAGTACTTTATAACGCATTTTATTATTTTGGGTACAGTTCCCTTAGCTTACAATTGGTAAATTGTTTGTTCTGAAAAGGGCCTTATAAACATATTTCATGCAATGAAAACTGTATGCAAACTGTTTCTCAAAATACTATTGCATTTTCTAGAGGCAGCAGTTTTCATGTAAAATTTTCGACAATATTCTTTGCACAATATGTTTAAAAAATGAGTGTTTTGGACTATAGCGCGTTGAACTTTTAGTGATTTATGATGATATAACTAGAAAGTATAACGTTATAACCATTCTTGCGCCCGAAATTACTTTCCATTGCTGCGCTATAGGTTAAATGAGTTTCAAATACCCTTAAGTGGATGACTTGGTGTATCTGGGTAAGTTCTCAACATCATTGGAAAATTGATTTCTTGTTTTACAAATAATCTAATGCAAATTAAAATTGTCTGAAAAGCATTCAAACTGTTACCTTAATTTTGATATGAAGACAGTTTCGTGCAACCAATTTTCTTTGCCACCTCTTAATTTGTGCTTGTTAGTTTTAATCAAATGCAGTGCGATTTAGGACATCGGATTCCAAAAAAATGTATACCCCTTTCATGGAGAGAAGAAAGGGTATTACACCACAAAAATGTGAAATAGAAACATTTCATAACAATCTCTCTTCTGCAGCATGACATTGCATAGTTCATTGAATAAACGAAAAGTTCAAACATTGCGAGTATAATGATAATATATAATAAATAATAAGGTGGTAATTAATATGCAATCCTCCAGTCACCTCAAACTTTACAATTTATAAAAATCCTTTTGTTACGTTTCAAAATCGCGACTGAAGGTTCTAAGTCGAATACAATAACTGGTCCACTTTCTGATTTGTAGATTATTATTTGAGCATAAAGAAGCCGATGGATTTGTGCGAGCAAATTGATTAATTAAATAACATTGTGTTACTAATTAAGTGATGGGTTAATGTCAAAATTGATAACGGCGATGTTGTAACGGCGCGAAAGGTGGTTAATTACCAAACGATTACATTTTTACTAACGGCGGCGACACGTATTTTTCTCTCTCTAATTGTTAACATTTATCATGACCTGAAAGTAAAAATTTTCACCGTGTAGGTAAATGTGTACAATCTGTTATATCCGATAATTGACTTGACGCTTCCAACTTCGTACAAATGACTGTTAAATTAAACTAGACAAGCAGTAGACAAATTATAGGCCATTACTAAAATACCGTCGTCCGTTTTGTATGCAAATAGTAATGGAATCTCCTTTCAATCTCGTATACGCAGTTTTAATTTAATAAAGAAAAGCCACGCCGATTGCAATTTGCAACGCGCATTCAATCACCATACAAATAAAATGGATTTAAAGCGGCTAATTTTACTGCATTATTAATTATTGATTCTGATATGGTCGCTTTTTGTTCGTTGGTAATTGCAACTAACTCATTTTACTGAATTTTCGTTGTACAACATAAAATTTAGGAATGCTAATAGCCGGCAGGTGATCGCGGAAGTTACTAAATCCGATCCGGCCAAAATATTAATTGAATTGAGACTAACTGTGGGAAAAATTTGCTTATTTAAATGCAGAATCTATAGAGCTTATGTCATATAGTTGGGTATTGCAGCAACGCAAAGTTTGGGGCGTTTTGGAGATTCCTAAACAAGAAACGTTTTGGACAGTTCGTTTATTGGAAAACATATTTTTAGTGTCCTCTTTCACACACTGGGTGAGTTTTAATGTTATTCATTTTACCTGTGTTGCTTGACCATTAAATGATTATTTGATTTTAAATGAGCTGCTTTACCATAGACGTTGATGTGCTAAAGCACCCATCTTCGGAACGTTGCGACCGTCCTTGTAAAAGTCCCGTTTTGTTTAGAAAACATATCAAATTTGGCGTTAATATGTTTAATATTAGCTCCAAGAAACTTCCCGTTAATATATTAAGTTTTATAGTCAAAATCGTGCTTTCGTCCCTGTGTCTATTACTCACGTTTTCCTCGAAAACCGTCAATTTTACACAAGTTTCAAGATCAACCCTTGCATTTTTTAAAATACGATTTTTTTTTCAATTGTTGTATTCGCAATTATTGGAAAATCAAGGAAACCTACTAATTTATCTTCTTTATACAGGGTCCTGCAACAGTGCGTCGGTCTTTCCTAGCTCATAGCTGGTAAAAAATATCAAAAAACCTTTTGTGCAAATGTCAACCATAGATGGTTGCGCATCTACAGAAATTATTTTTAAATGTACAGGGTATTCCATTTGTACGGTGTCAATAGACAACTAATTTTTTAATGTTTGTTTCGATGTCATTTTTTAACCTGTGCATGGAAACCTATTTACTTTTTGTTTTTTGTCAATGTTACCAAATTATTAATTTTTTTCCGAAGAATTTGAATTCGACATTCCACGTGTAAAACACTAAACTTGTTTCCGCATTATTTTACTAACATGATGACGATTACGTTTCTTTATTTTTAAAATGGCATATCCGGCTGGAGTACCGGTACAAAATTGGCGCCATAGAGATTTCCGTGCTCTTTCAAAATAACCCGAGACCGCCTTTCATTCTTTCTGTTTAAGCAAAAACCACTTCCTCTAATAAAATTAAGACCCTTATTTCCGAAGACACTCGAAATTCCATCTACGCCGCCAGAACTAATAAAACACCTGCATCGCTTATCTCGCACGTGACAGTGATTGACGATAAACCAATGAATTCTCCGATAACAACTTTTTATCAACACCTGACCAGATTAATTCACAGAAAAATTTCGATTAAACGTTCCCTAAGTAGCTCGTTTAAATTTATCATAAAATAAATACAACAAATAGAATTCAATGAATTAAACAATTACCGATTAAATTTAATTAAAAAACTAACTGTTTTCATTCAATCTCTTTCGAAATTTGCATGTGACGTTAAAAATATTGTCTATCGAGCACTTTTCATTCAATATAATTTGCTTCTTGCAGTCTTAGTTGAATTTTGCCCCATGGTCGAAATGCCCACATTAACACAGGCAAATGCTTTTTTGGGGAGGTTTGCAAAAATTCTCTACTGAAACTGAAAGCTGTTACCCCTTAAATTTTCAAAATTTAAAATTTCTTCGACAACCATACGATAAGACGATAAGAAGAATGGATCAGATGGCGTTTCATTCTCTTTTCCTGTCAATTGTCCAAAACTTTTCCTCAATTAGCAATCAGTGCATTTCAATGACTTGATCTGTGTACATCATGTCCTGGTATTTTTACGTCTGGGGCTCAGGTAAATTGAATTGTAATTTCGAGAGTTTAATTATGACGTTATGTATTTAATTTTAGATCAAATTGATGTGTTTCCCAAAATTTTAATGTATCTTTTTCAATATTTTGTTGATGTATTTGTTCACCAAGAAATGGATGCGTCCACCATTTTGTTAACGACGTGTTTAGTGCACACAATTGTAAGCCTGTCTTTATTTTGCTAACTGTTAACCTTTTACCAGTGGTCCCACTGAGGAAGGACAGCAAACTGCGTCCGAAATATTTGGATTACCAAATAAAAAAACTAAACGAAGTCTGCCTTTGAGCCTACTCACCCTACAAATCTTCACTTCTCTATTCTTTAGTATATGCTACGTTGCAGTTTCCACGATGCTGAAATGCCCTCGTGCTGAATTCGCAGTTGTAATCAAATAGCCCTAATTAAAATAACTGAATATAATCCAAATCTCTGACATCTCGTCTCCAGACATACGGAATCCATTAAAGAAACAATACTCTATAGACATTAAAAGATGCAAAAGGAACAATCTTCCACTCTACCGAATGCTTACAGATTTATTTTTGAAAGTAGCCACATAATTTATTGAAAAATCGGCCCTCTAAATTTCGACACGTCATTTTTCGAAATATGAATGCCCTTCAAATCTAAAAAAAAATTAATATTACGTGTCTTCATGAAAAAAATTCGAAAAAATCAATCCAAATTTAGAGCTACCGTTACAACCTAAATTAATAATTCACGCAGTTCTAGAAACGGCTATGCTGTTGCTAACTTCACCACAGAAGAAGGTTTGTTACGGAAGTAATGAGCTTTCTAAAATTCCATTTTTACAATTAATTTCAATAAGCTTTTATCGTAAATACTTCAAATGAGATTTTTTTAAAAGATTTCTATGACGATTCCTACGATTTTAAAAACGGTCCTGAAACACTATAAGAAGGTTTTCTGAAACATTTCCAAGGAAACCAATCAGAATATTTCCAACAATGTCTTCAAAAGACACAGTTCCTGATACTCAAAAAATATTTCTTCCTAAGGCGATCATTTTTCGTTAATAATGTTACAATTACGAACAATAGGATGTTTTTAACAACGGAAAATTGATATGATGTAATCAATCGCGCAGTGTTCCAAGATAATTAATAAAAAAAAAGGTGAAGATTAGTTTTGTTTTGTAGTAATCACTTTAGAACACCGTAATTTATTAAATTAGTCGGAATAAGTTTGGCGTTGGATATTTGGAATATGACTGCTTAGTCACGTACTTAGTTCCTGTTGTTGAAGCAATTAATTGGTTCTGTTTCTATTATTTTATTCGATGGTCGTATCATGCACGTCATATTAGAGGAGATTTTTACAACTTACTCAACGGACAGCCAGTCAAACCCTAAACCAATAAGGTTCGGCATACCACAGGGATCTACTTTAGGCCCAATTTTTTTGTTAGATAGCACATCAAACTAACGTTACCAAGAGTTTAGTAGTGTTTATTTAATCCTTATTTAGCACAGTCGTGATTTTCGCATTTTTGTTCAGTTTTACGAAAAAAAATGTGTATACCAGGATTTGGGATTCAATTCTGGTATAGACAATTTTGCTTTACTTCAGAATCACATATACTCGATAGGTCGCTCTCCTCTAACTTATTCCTAATTATAAATGATGCATGCTTCTTATAGTTTTAACGCATATAGTGTTACAGCGGGGAGTTCTGCCGAAAGGCTACACTGAATTTACTATATAACTATTTTTAAACCTGCCGAAACAGAATGGCGAATGGATATGTATATTGGGGAGAGACCTCTTAAACTTCTTTTGGATTATTGCCAAATTTCATTGTGGTCCGATAAATATGAAGCACATTATAACGTCAAATACATTTATATAGGTACGTACGTTGAATATGGATCGTCACAGAAGTAGAAGGTAACTATGAGTACATGGTGCTTCCAGTTCAAAGGTGAATTTCAGACGGAGGGTTAATCCATGAGTATATACCGATGGGATAATTTTACAGTACGAGACAGGGTAATTTATCTACGAAATTGCACGTCAATGACGATCACGTTTTTACACAAACAAATTTACTCACCGTGTTATTTAAAGTAGACGAAAGGAGGAAGGCGAGCCATTTTCTGACAAGACCTTACACCATCTCAAAAATAATTTAAACGATTTCTGACAAGATGTAAAAGACAATAGATATTTAATAGTTTAAAGCCGCAGTACATCAAATCACATCTTAAGTAATTAAAGAGAACAATGTGCGGTTGCTGGTTGTCGTTTTTCAATTTGTCTGCATGATTAATAAATTGCATCGTAATTATTACATCACACACAAAACAAATTACATCGTAGGTACAGTTATTTGTTTACAAGCAAAACAATGCCCGAACAATTTACAAGTAATGAATTGTCTTGACGACTTTATTAGCAGGAAGCCAAAAAAATCACTCACCAATCCAAGCTGTTACAATTAAGGGAAGATCATTTACACATATTCCGTCATTGCGTTTGGTCGGACACAAAGAAATCTACTGGACTTCATGTGCATATTTTCAATGTAAGATAATAAATAACCGCATTAGTAGGTATCCGTATAACTTGTTAGTAATATGATAGGTAAATAAAGCTAGATTTCTTCAATAAATTGAAATGTCTGCCTCCGGGTAAATGACATTTCTTTTTTTCTGCCTTAACACGCCACAGATCGTGTACTACATTAATTTTGTATTCTTCCGATTAGCTCACACAACTTCGCGGTGAATGGTGATTTATTGTAGGCAATTCTCTCTCCCGTATAATTGGAAATGAGAGAAATTAAACTAACACGACGTAATAGTAGCTTTGACTTTGTATTTTTGCATCAAAGACGTGGAGAGCTTCATTCAACCTCATTGACTGATGTATACCTATATTCTAGATGCAAGGACATAAATTTATTGGGCGCATGTTCCCTTCCAGTGACATTTAAAATGATCGTTAGGGTAGTCTCTCCATTATTTGAATTCTGATAAAATTTGCAGAAAGGAACTAAAAGTATTTTCACCCTCACCCCCAATTTCATAGTTGGTTGCATGCCGAAGTATACGTCAATGTGCGGCGGCGGCCGTTTCAAAAATTTGGTTTTGAATATTTACACATATACCGCTTTATAGCGAACGTGAACATAAGTATGTCTGGCGATAACAGAAAACGTATTGGGGGAAGCAAGCGCGGTGACCACGATCGTTGCGTTTATTCGACTTGAGCTGGCTAAAAAGCCGAATTGCGGGTTTCCTATTGGTTGTTAGGGCACGCCTCTCGAGGAGCAATTTTATTTCGCGTATTTACGAAGATTTGCGCAACCGCACGCTTGGGGTTGGATATCCCTTTTCAAGACTATCTTTAGGCTTTTGAACAATTTCCAGCTTAAGGTCCTGTCCTTACTTTACAGGAAATAAATGGTAAAACTAAGATCCTGAAAAAAGTGAGTACCAAATTAATCTTACAGTATAATAATTAATTATTAATTTCCCACATTGTAATTGTGTTCAAAATCGTCTTCATCTAATGATCCTCCATCAAAGTAATCTTTCCATTAATGTTAACAGGTATTGATACAGAAAGCGAAATACCAGGACAAGAAGAGTCCAGTCGCTTCCAAAAATGATCAGGAACACTAGAAAAGGTTCTGAAAGGTTTGAAAATCTTCTCTATCTTTTTGGAGAGGATTGGAAAGCTTCAGAAAAAGCCAACTGGTTCTGGGAGAACAGTAAGTGTTCTGAAAAGATATGAGAAGGCTCTAGAAGGCACTTAACGAATGTGTTCCCTATTCAGTATCTCTTAGACCATGTAAAGTTTCCAAGTATGATCCATCGCCACACACGTGGTTTCTAAAACTTCTCTAGAGCATACTTGCTAACGCAATCAGAAAACACGCTACAATGACACTAAATTAGTCACTCTAGAAGACTCAGAACAGCCTTCAGTTGTTCGGGAAAGCTTTTGAATGCCTTCACGTGCATGAAGAGAGAAGTTGAATGAGTTTAAAAGGCGTTCAGGATTCTATAAACTAGCTAGATCGAAAAAAACATGTTGGGAGGGCAATAGAGTACTCTGCAGAGCTTATACAGGGCGTCCCAGATCGAGTGGAATGGCATGAGAACAGATGTCGGCAATAATACTTTGCCTATTTAACTTAAAATCTACTTTCATCACACACCCTGTATAAAAATCATGTCAAGCTACTAGGTCCTTTTAAAAATGTGACTTATGCGCCTTCTGGAGGTTACGGGAACCTAATTTGCTTTTTCCATAGCAAAGTGGGTCTAAGAAGCTCTGTAAAATACCTAGAAAGCTCTAGTAGTGCACATAGCATTGTAGAAAAGGTCTTGAGCTCTTTAAAATAGCCTACAAAGCTGTGAAAATAGGTATCCCTTCGTCTATTCCCGTTGGCCCGTTATTCAACAAATAGGAAAATTTACCAAAATCCACCTGAAAAGCCTTCGATTTAAATAGACTCCTGGTCCTGGGTCGTCATACACCGTCATTTCTAGACCATGTACAAAGTAAAAGGAACCTAGGAAATTGTAAGAATCGCTTAGAATTAGTACCTGGAAGAGACCTAAGGATAAAGTGAAAATCATTAGACTTAAGAAAGCGCTTAACACTTTGGGAAGCCTAAACTAATTCCAGGCCCTCAAAACCTTCAACGGCTTCCTCTCCCAAAAACTATGGGTCGCTTTTCCATAAAGGCTTTTTGGAATCCTTCTCAGAGCTTAGTAAGATTTTCTAATTCAAGAAAGAAGAAATACAGTTTTCAAAAAGGCTTTTAAGCGCGCTTTTCATAAAGTCACTACAAAATTTACAGACGTTTTAAAGCAGTATAGAGCTTTAAAGATTTTCCCTTTCTATACCCTCATAATGAGGCATTTCCCAGAATCCCACCGTCCTACACCTTTATACATGTCGCGAGGGTATTCTATAGCCCTCTTAGAGTTTACGGGGCCTTTCAAGAGCTTTCAAGAGCTAAAAGTTCTAAAAAGGAAGTAGAAGGGATGAGAAGAGATATTTTTTCGGATAATTTAAGGGTTAAAAATGATTCTTCTGAGAGAAAAAATAGCCACCCTGGTCAATTTTTTATTTTTAGATGCCGATCTTGTGATTTCAATTCAAAGTAGAACTTGTTAGTTGTTAATTTTGTTTAAATAATTGCCTTGTTTCTTTTGTTTACTTAATTGTAAAGAAATCACGTGTTATAAGATTAGGTTTACACATCTGGAAAAAAAATTTGCGTAGTTTTTGTAAAAGTTTATCTCATATTTTTCTCCGGTCGTAGATCAAAAGTTTTCTTATCGCTGCGTACGTTAATTAAATTTCAAGATTAGAGCGTGTTATCGTCGTATTGAACATGGCTAAGATCAAAGTGTAGAGATGCAGCGTGATGTTTCGTGATGCGCATTATTTGTTAAGGAAGGAAGAATGGGAATGAAGAACAGTCAGCCTTGTTTAATTGAATTAGCTGGAGAGGTATATGTGGGTGGTTTGGTGACCGTTTGTCATTACATATATCAATATGGAAATAGGTCTATTAATTTCATGATTGCGATTAACGTCTACAGTTACATACACAGGAAAGACCAATGCGCCTCAAAAATTTTTTATTAGGGTTGCACGCGTTCCTTTCGATCTCAATTGGAGAAGATAGAAATTTTGGTATGTCAAAGTTCCAGAATAATGGTAATTTCCAATATTTGTTGCAGTGTGTTGAAGGTTTTTAATGAATTTTTGAAAATTGAGCATTTCTGAGGTTCGGTTTGAATGAACACAACGTTTTCCAGCATTCGTATATTACAAGAAAATATTAATTGAAACTTGTTTTGGGTGAATGACTAATCAAACAAGATTTTATCAAAAACAATATTTGGGTTTATTGTACCCAACGCTTTTACTGGGTATATTGCCCCGTGCTAGGATTATTAAGTCGCAATTTTCCAACATCAAAATACAAAAATCAATTATTTATTTATAGATATGTTTTTGCGTTAAGAATATTTTGCATTTCACGAAGGTTAACAATGTCTAATGTCTAAGAATTCATATATATATGACTCAGGTGACAATTTCGCATGTCTCGATTTAAAGGCGCAAAACCCAAACGGAACATTTCGAGTTGCTTTGAAGATGTGTGACATTAACACGTTTAATAACTCATTTATGCGTCTTAACCTCCCGTTATAATCGTAAAACATGAAAAATTAAAGATGCAAGCGAGCTAATTAAATCGTAAAAAAATTTTAAAGGCTCATTTATTTTTCCGATCGCAGAAACTGAAATAAACCTACAAAAATTGGTTTAATTATCCTGAGTACTTTACGTCCTATAATTATGTAGCCATCAAACTTATTGACGTGCTTTGACTTCATCAATATTAAAGCGTGAGTTTGGCATTTTATGACCGTACCCAGATGCGTAGTATTTCAAAATCATTTTTTTTTCGAACCTGGTCTTGTCTCTATACAGATTTAAATTTTATATAATGTTCATGGGTGAGTATCCGAAGGTAAACCGAGATGTAAATTTTCAATGTATAATCGTTTAAATATTAAAAGAATTTTTATTAATTTCGAACATTAGTGCATGTTTTTTATTTGTTCCCATGTACCTAATGCAAATTTCGGTGTACGATCGCGGATCGGGTTATATTTGTTGAACATACTTTTGATTTATCGCGTTAGGTTTGGGCAGTTCTTTTTAGCGCATTTTTGCAAAAAAATTTTTTTGTAAAAAAGTAGCTTTTAATCTCACTTTGGCTGGCTGGCTGGCTGGCTGGTCGGCTGGCTGGCTGGTCGGCTGGCTGGCTGGCTGGCTGACAGTAAATGCGCGCCCGTAGAAAAACGCTTGTAAAAAGACAAGGAGTGTACATGTAACTATCGGGGCCATGTAATTAAGAACGTTAGGGATGGGGCAACAAGATTTGGAGTCGACGACATCTGGACGCCATCCCCGAGCGTATTATACTAACCTGGAGATTTTTCAGTTTTTATCTATCTTCTTCTACAGTTTTTCTCCGATTGTTTTCAAATTGGTGTCGTCGGGAAGATCTTGTCAACGCGCACAACTCCTGCGTGGCGGAATTTTGTTTTTTTTCCTAGGGGCGAAATAAACCACCTTTTGCGCGGCGCGCTTCGAGGGGTAGTCGACTTTGGGCGCCCAAAAGTTTCTTACATCGCGAATCGCGGTCTCTCTTTCTCGTGTCACTAATAGAAGGTCGAGCTATGTGAAGTACCCAAAAGTTGAATACGATTTTATGCCGGGATTTTAGCGAAATTTACCAAAATGTGAATTACGAATGAACGGGACGTCGGAACTGTGTATCGACAAAGGGAATGTGGTAACCCCCGACGAGATCTTACTGATGGTGGAGTCGAAACTTCAAATCCGAATTGTTGCGGGTGATCAGAAGTGGGTATCGACAAAGGGAATATGGTAACCCCCAAAGGATTTTACTGATGGTGGAGTCAAAACTTCAAACGCGAATTGCGAGTGCACGGTAAGTGAGAAAATGCTACCGACAAAGTGAACGTGGTAGCTTTCGGCAAGATCTTATTGATGGTGGAGTCAATATTGGCTAATAAAACACTGATCTGCCACACAAAAATGCGCTGAAGTCCCTTCGATCTCACACGAGGACTTTGATCATTTTTTTAAATTTATTTATATAGCGTCGGCTTCTGTGGCCATTAGCCATTAGTTGTATGTCACAGTTCGCGCATCTGCGCTCTCTGCTTTTCCCCAGAAGATGTAAATGTGCCATATTAGTATGCCCTATCCTCAGTCCGTTCTCCGGGGTGAGTTTTTCTTTATTTGTGGGGGCGACTAATCCAAGGGAGTGGACTTCTGAGGCCGACTTTACTTCGGGGCGAACAGTTCGGTGAGAATCTTCAAATGCAATCATTGACACTAATCTCTGTTTTTATTTCATAGGAGGAACACCACAAACCAATTTAAGGCACATTAAAACCAAATTAAAGTCTTTTAATTATTTCCGTGAACCGATTGCAAGTCGCATAAAATGAATCCCAAAAAAACGAACCAAAATAAGTTAATTGCTCGCATAAATTCTGTATAGAGAAGATTTGCATATTATGAACTCTACAAATCTAAAATATTATTAAACCGGTCGAATGTTATAGGTACCATTTTGGTCAAGCAGCATACTCATTTGATGCAAATTTTTCCTTTTTAAAGCCACTTAATGCCATTGTCAACGGTATTTGACAAAAGATCGGCAAAATTGTTGGCATAACATTGCAATAAACAATCTGAACTCGGGCCGTAAGGGAAAAAGGACAAGTCGCATTATTTCATTTGAATAAAGACGACAGGGTTCCCTAATTAATTTTCAAAGAAGTAAGGATTATACTTTCCCAATTTATTACCTGCCATTGTTGTATGACAAAACATGACTCTTGTCGGGATCTTTCCATACAAATACCTACGCTAAGTAGACTGTTATCTTAATCTGTACTTTGGTCGCGTTTAACAAATTTAACGAAGTGGTACAAATTATTCGACCACTTCAAAAAGCCATAGTCATAAATTTCGCCTGGCCAAAATTGTACTTGTACGGCACAGTAGGTGTTCAATTTTTGCAAAAAGACTTACAATTTCCTGCAGATAATCGCATACATTTTCCTAACAATTCGAAAGTTCGTGAGAACATTCGTACAATAATTATTATATCGTAATCCTGGCAGTGGACATCTTTATTTTTCGTACAGTTATTTTTCGCGAACTGAAAGTAATTTTCAGTGATATATTCGCGTGTAATTTTGGCGATTTTTATACACTCGCATAAACAGTGCGAGATTATCTCTTAAAGGTGCGGTAAATAATATTTAAGTCAAGCATTTCTTATATTATTAAAAGGAAGTATTCCAGAAAGTTTATTTCAATCGTAACTTTAAAAGCGAGCGATTCTGTTCAAGACCGGAAAATCTGTAGTTGTTTATGTGTAGACAATTGCGGATAATAAATATAAGTTAAACGTTATTATTATTATTAATAACGTAAAATAACGGGTTGTGAATTTTAATGTGCGCGTTATCTTGTAGGAAATTTGAAAAATGTTTCAGTTGCTTGTTTATTAGCATAAATGTTATGTCTTGTAACAAACGAATTGCCCAAAGGATAATATTGTTTGGCTCATTAACCTAGGTTCTTTAACTAGTATAGCCTGCTAGCAATCACAAAAATATGTTACAGGAAGCTGTACTAAAAGCTTTTTTAATGAGTCATCATCCCTCCTATCGTTAGATTTACTGTTACGTAACCTGTATTTAATCAAATACATTAAAAATTTAAAATAGTATACTAGATAAAAGGCTTAATACTACTTAAAAAATTAAGTTATACTTTGTATGGGGTTAGCTTTTTTTATATTTCTATTGTTATATACAAATTTAAAGGGAGTAAAAGCGTATTATTATTATTATATTATTATATATGTAGGACAGTTTGAAGATTGGGCTACTAGATCAAAAGTTACAGCCTTTTGAATTTTTTTTCGAAATTTGTTTTTTGTCCATTAAGTATTTATTGAGAGGTCTAATCGAAAACGTACGAATTGTTTTGGATTCTACGCACCAAAATTAATAAGAAAAAGTGTTTTCCCGAGAAATTTTGGTGTAGTTGATTTTTGGTAAAAAAAACTAAGGTTATACACTGCCTTTTTTTGAGGCCCGAAAAAAAAATTGTCTCAGATCGACCCGGAAGATAAATTTTCTTATAGAATGTGGCCTGTAGAATCCATAATTTCAAACAGTTCCAAGATTGGGCTACTAGTTCAAAAGTTACAGCCCTTTGAATTTTTTTTTCGAAATTGGTTTCTAGTCTGAGAAGTCTAATCGAAAAAGTACGAATTGTTTTGGATTCTACGCACCAAAATTAATAAGAAAAAGTGTTTTCCCGAGAAATTTTGGTGCAGTCGATTTTTGGTAAAAAAGGAAACAAAGGATTGGGCTACTACAAAAGTGTAATTCGAAATACCAATCGAAAAAGTACGAATTGTTTTGGATTCTACGCACCAAAATTAATAAGAAAAAGTGTTTTCCCGAGAAATTTTGGTGCAGTCGATTTTTGGTAAAAAAGGAAACAAAGGAAACTGTATTCTACCAGCTACCGTCCTTCTTTCTAGCCCCTTATCAAAGGGGGGGGTGGTTTTATCTTTCATGGGACTCTAATGAAAGGAAAAAAACTTTTACCAATGAGAGTCTTGCTCTTCGACCCCTTATCGTGATCGATTACTATTACTTATATATCAAAGAGCGGATTATAGGGAAACCGTACTCACAAAAAGCGATTGGTACGCCTGGAAGAAATATCTACATTGGTGTAACTTTAAGAGCGTATATCTCGAAAACGGTTTGTCGGAAGAAGGTACTCGCAAAGGCAAAATGAATCATCTGAACGAAACATACCTATCTATTGGTGAAGTCCAACCGAATATCTTGAAAACGTGTCAAAAGAGAGCATTCATGAAACGCAAATGGAACCTCATGACGAGACATAATCTATTGGTGATGTCAAAACTTGCAGTGCAAATATCTGCAGAACTGTGTGTCGGAAGACTCGCAAGAGGGTAGCCTCAAAGGGCGAAAAGATCATCTAGACGAGACACATCTACCGGCGATGTGAAAATGAAAATGAATAAGTTTAACAAATGTAAAGCATTGCAAATTACATTCCGTCTATTTTTTTATAAGATAATTTTTGAATAGAATAGACTCAAGCTCAAATTTAAACATTAAATAAATAAATTTAGGTATTTATTTCTATATGTATACCTAATCTATTTGTGTAAATTTACTTTAATATATTTTTAAATTCAACAACGTAATAGTATATTAAGATACAAGTGTATAATCAAGTCTTTAAAGCACGCGCAACGAGTTTAAGGGCACGACGCAAAGCGGAGTGCCTTTAACGTTGCAAGTGCATTTTCTCCTACTTCGTCATTTTTCGAAAATTTCGTCATCTTGTTCCCTTAAAACCTTAGTTTTATTATTTCCTTCAGAATTCGCTTCCGCAAAGCTTTTTGTATGACTTTAAATTTCCTCAATGCCTAACGCAATGAGTAGTGGTATTTAAAGAGCGATTTCCCAACATTCCGCTATATTTTTTCATTATTTCCTCGTATTTCCTAAATATTTCCGCTACGTACGATCAGTTATACTCTTATATTCCCACAATATAGCTTTAATTTTCTCAAACTTTTATGTAGGTATTGACTTAAGAATCCCCAACTTTGTACGTATCTACTTTTCCCTTAAAATTTGCCCAAAGTTTCTTTCTTGTTTTCTTAATTTCCTTGTACGCCACTGACTACAAATTTAACGTGGGTTAGTAGAAAACTTTTTATAATTTCGGATACCATAAAAAGCTTCTTTAAGAAAACACTGTTTTGAAGATATATTTAGTGTTCCAGACAAGCTTTTCACCCTGTATAATCCAAAAGTATAAAAAGATAGAGTGGTCTATTTTAGTTTAGAAACTCAACCCCACTTCCAGTCAAGCCGTAATTGAGCAATAAATTCGTTTTACTTACAATATCACCCCCAAGATTTTATATTCATGTCAAAGTTACAAGGGTGGGCCTTTGTTTACACGCGGTAAAGATATTATTGCATTGAATTCATTGTTTTTATAACAGTATTGACGATCCTTCCTTTCACATCAAGATCACGATCAAGAAATCTGTAACTATTTGTGCAGACTAATTTAAAATGATTACGTTATATCGAAGTCAATTTGAGACTGTTCATTGACATTTGTCAACATTGTGCCATTTTTCTCAGCGTTTAATTAACAGATGCTTATGAAAACCGGGCGAGTATTTGCACGAGCAAATTGTGGCAAATAAAGCTAATTATTTTTTACGAGCGACACGCTAAACTAACGCTAACAGAAGAAATAAGCATCAAATTTATCTGATCAAAATTTACATACATTAGTACAAATGCTATCTACGCCCGTAGATTATAAAAAAAGTCGTACGTACATATTCTGAATAATAATGAAGCAATTAATGTAGTTAATTTTTTCTTGGGCACGAAGTGCCATGCCAATAAAACAAACACTTTTTAAAACATTACTATAGACAATATAATTAAACAAGATAAAAGCCTGTTTTTGGCATGACAGCTAAATTACGCTGCATTTTAAAGTTATGGGCGAATTTCGGTCCCTGCGCGAAACGAGATACAACGCCAAAAAAGGATAAGCTTCAGCAATTTTTTTTTAATTATTCTCGTTGCGCTTCCCATAATGGTGGCTAATTGAATTAGTGCCTGTCAGGGGTCTAACTATTAACATTTGCCACATTGCTGTATATTCCGTTTCAAACTACTGACTATCGCGATAGATAAAAGTCTCCCGCATGTAAACATCTTGAGCTTAGAAAGAGTATGCTCTTCACTTTTCATCTGTCATGGGCGAATTGCAGCCGTTTTACACTAAATACCTTATAACTGGTAGGAGGTCCATTTTGAACATTTGGTCCAATATTTTCGGCGCGTCATGATTCTGTTTTGTTGTAAACTGCACGTGTTTCTGTTGATTACGTTCTGCCAACTTCAAATGCCTCAGTAAAGTTTCACGAAAATACAGAAATCCAACACATTTCCACCAGGTTGATAGTTTCAAAGCTTCATATTATAGTGTAATTAGCATTTTAAATTTATTTTTTTGTCAAAACAATCAATAACTAACAATAAACAAACGATAATACTCCTTAGTTACTGGATTTGTTTATTAGGCGAGACTAACTTCACAGACGTTGTAAAGGGTGTAACTTCTGTCGCACACAAAATATTTATGTTTCTTTGCTTGATTTTGTTTAAGTAGCCTACAAACAACCCTTCAAGTGCACATAAAAAGTTTACCTCTCGCGATTTCCCATTTTTAAATTAATTAAATTAATTCTATTAAAACCGTAAAAACTCGGTCACAAATATAAAAGATAGTGTTGCATAGGTGCAATCCATTTTTGACGTGCTACTTCAATTGCAGTTTATAAGAAGAAGTTCATTTCAATGCTTTCATAAATAAAAAAGTTGACACTGCGCATGCGCAAAACAAAATTTTGAAACTGGCGTTAGATTTTCCTTTATTTCATGCGCCAAGCGAAAAAAGTAGAACAATAGCTATGAAGAACTAGTAGCGTCCCAACGGATGGCTAGATGGACAGACGGACGGATGGACGGACAAAGTGGCCACAATAGCGCATTTTTTTATTTTTATGGAAATGCGCTAAAAAGTAGTATTTATCCCCATACCATTAATAATAATTTATCAGGGTATTTTAATTAAAAAATATTATTGCTTAAAATACTACTCATTTCATGTTGTATTTCCATTCCCGAGTTGGGGTGACAAGTGGCAACCACCCCCATGGTAAAAGCGACCTTTGGCATAATATAAATTTTGACCCTGTCAACAATTCGGTCTTACTGATTATGGTCATTTGTATATAAAGGGGTGTAATTTTTGTAGTAAACGAAATATTTCTGTTTCTTTGCGTGAATTTGTTTAAATAG
Organism: Photinus pyralis; assembly: GCF_008802855.1. Taxonomy (NCBI): domain Eukaryota; kingdom Metazoa; phylum Arthropoda; class Insecta; order Coleoptera; family Lampyridae; genus Photinus; species Photinus pyralis. The sequence continues at coordinate 13,134,292 of NW_022170738.1, forward strand.
TCCAAATGCACATATAAATTATTATTTATTAAGAATATATTTTATAAATTCGGTCTTACTGTGTATTAAGAACTTTCTTTTGGAAATTCGGTCCTAAAGTTGTACAGTTTATGAATGGATTCTGCTTAAAGCTTTCTTTATGATTATATTAGGCAATCTCATCCCACAAACGAATATTGTAGAAGATTTGCAAGAACGAAAATATACGGTGGTCCACAACATACGGCAAAAGAAGAAATTTAATGATGAGGGTAAATTCACCCCGAAGATTGAAACAATCGGTTCAAAGTTAAAAAGAAAACTAAGTGTCATTTTATTACCACCAGCCCTCATATGATGGTAGATAGGTTTCATCTCCTTTGTTAGAAAGTAAACGATTTTGTTATTAGTTTGTCACAAGATGAACAATTTAGGGTGGGTCAGATGACATGATTTTTGTGACTACCGTTAAGATGAAATTACTTCCCTTAAGTTGGGCAATGTTAATTAAGTCAGACTCGGATTCTAAATTAAATGCAAGTTTTTTATAAATGTCATATGCCTTTTTATGACTTAATATTTCAAACAATAATTGAAAATTATTCCATCTTTCTTCACTGTAAATAATAAAGTTGTTAAATCAATTGTGACATTCGAGGTAATTGAAGAAATAAGATAATAATGTCTAAAGAAAGAAGTAATTCAAGATGATTGAGAATAAAGGTGCAGCAGAAAATAGATCTGAATCAAACAGAAATGAAAACTGCAGAGAATGAAATGGAAGAAGCATAATTTATAAAAGGAAAGTGAGTTAGAGAAAGAATCTGAATTGAAGAAAAACGAAACAACGGAATATTATGGAAATGAGAAAAAAATGCACCGAAGCAAAATTTTATTCAAAAAGCGAGAGAGGCTGAAAATCTTTTAGTAATAATGTAAAAATTCGGCAGAGTTGGTTGTGGTTAATGAAGGGATGTTAGGAAGTAATTTAAAGATAAAAGAATGAGGAAGTTTAAGTAATAAATTTATGGAAAGCTATGGAAGGAAGGAGGCTACTGGACCCAACAGGAATCATTTTACGGAAAAGGAGAACAAAATTCCATCACAGTTATGGATTTCTTCAAAAATCATTTTCTAATGCAGGAATCAAATTTTTATGCAATATCGAATGTCATTTTTTTAACTTCTCGACTTTGAAGAAATGGTTCTTTCGTAAGAAAGTTTATTTTGCTCTGGAATTAAAATTTAATCAGTTTTCCATCAATCACCGTTAACATCTACGTGGGCAATTTAAAAAAGTTTTGCTGAAAAAACGTTAAAAAAACAATTGAGATTATTGTATCTCCGAGCAATAAATTAAAATGAAATCGACGGAAGACGATCGTAAAATCATAAACGTTAATGCTACAACGCTCTAAAGGTGTATTGACACGTGCTTAAAAGGTTCTAATTGAACTTGGTAGTTTACAAGCGAGAGCAAGGTCAAAAAAGTTGGTGCAAGAAGTGTGGTGAAATCCAGTAGACCTTATAAAGCGCAATGAATAAAGTCCCACTGGTAACGCTTGGAGCCGAGGTGCAGCCAGCCACGTAATACCTGCTAAATTGCTATAAATATCCATCACAAGTGACCTAATGGCACATTAAAAAGTCAACACGTCCATCAACTTTGGGCTGTCAAAAGGATGAAAAATGTGAAACCTTAAAACAAAATTTTGATCGATCCCGTTATCCCACCTTTGACCATGGCTATTTATTCCGCTTTAATCTGAACCGGTCATATTTCCGAGTTAATTACTTTTTTTCCATTTCATTTCGCTACCCACACAATACCAATAGCCATCAGGCTCACAAGGTGGTGTTAGAAACAAATTAATACTTTAAAAGTTTCATAATTGTATTTGCAGTTCTTATTAACAAGTCGACAAAATTGAAGGATATTCTTTTTTCCTCTCGTGCGATCGTAAAAGTAGAAAAAAGTAAAGGTTAGACATTTATCAAATATTTACAAAATGGCTTAGTTCCATCTTAAAGATTATTTAGTTAACGGCATTTATAAATTTGGTTGTCAATTTACATAATTATTATTTATATTTATGATTAGTTCAGTCAACTTTAAGATATTTGAATTAGTTGTGCGTACACGTGGTTCTTTTACTCGAATGAACAAAATTGTCTAGAAAACGTCCAAAATTCACTTCAAAAGCTGAATCACCAGGAACTGGGGATAGAAACTTGTATTACCAGACCTATGGAGGATGATGCAAATGTGAGGTAATTTCCACTACGAGTTTCACAAAACGAATGAAATATTTGTTTATCGGAGCGTATAAACAAATACGTATTTAAACAAAATTTGCAATTGACATTGAACTGGACTACTCTGGGGGTTACCTAATCTTTATTTATGAAGCATTATTGGAGAAGTTCCTTTGATAATCTGATGCAAAAAAAGCCAGGTGCATCATTTTACACATTTCCATCTCTCTCTCCTTGCTTATTCAATAATTTTGTTAGAATCTTCTTGTCTCATTCTGTAATAATTTCCAATGGTTGATCAATTGGTAAATTTCTTTATGGAAGTTTATGAAGATAAGCTCCCTGTTGCAAATAATTCTTCTATTTCTTATTTATTTTTTAGCATGTCTCTTGGAGCCGATGGATGTATTTAATTATATTTGGCCATTAATTAAACACTTTTCACAACAAACTTTCTAATGTAACAATTTCCAATCTCTATACCTATCTATTCCAAATACGAGTATCAGCATTTCCAAAACACTACCACCTTGTGTCATACTAACGATATAGGTAGTTCTGAAGTCTTGTCGGAGTGTTTTACCTGTTTTCCGTATCTCGTTCCCATCACAGGTTCGGTGTTTTCAGTTTTTGACGCCTCTAACTTGGATTTCTTTCTGGTAACTTTTCTTTTGCCTGAGAGTAAAACACATTGTATAGGTTGCATCAGTTCACCATTGCTTGTTTTCACTTTCACGACCATGAAGGACCTGCCATACTGCCACAGCGAGCACTTCAAAAGCTGCCGCATCCCGAACTCGGGCTTCTGGCTAACATATGGCAGGCGTATCTAGTACTTTACCTCGAAATCACTTGCAGAGATTGCATGTGGTTTTCCGAGATTTGAGTATCAAATAACTTTCTCTTAAAATTCGCATCAACGACTGAACACCAACATGTCCATTCCTAATAACATGTTCCTCAAAAAGCAACCGTTTAACCAGAACCACTTTGTGCTTGAATTGTAATACATAAGGCATCTCTTCTGTCTTTCATTTTAGCGCGTAGTCTTCCTCATCATAAAACGGACACAATGATGATCGCTTTGGATCTTCAATTGAATCCAAGCTTTCCTCTTATATCAAACGGACTATCGTTTTTCGCGCCACGTCTAGTTCTTTGGCATTTAGACATTTTGTATGGTTACCTTTTCTTCGATTTTTCGTATTGGTAATAAATCGCCAACTAGACTGACAATTTTTGTAAACTTCGAAAAATATTTGTAATATCATGTAACGGTTTATTTTCATCATTGCAAAGCAGTCAACATTTACTTACTGAAAGACCCTCGTAGCAGTCGTAACCTTGGATGAGATGACTCCATCTGTCGTCGGAATTATAAACACGCATTTTTGCGGCGCTGCGATTAGTGGTTATCGATTATTCACACTCATTTTTCTCTTTCTGTCGAAAACCATACGAAGTGACAGTTTGTTGAAAAAAACAGCTGAGGCGTTAGTTTGAAAACGCATGGAATTTTAATTGCTGGCACCCATATATAAAAAATCTTTGGTGATTGAATTCTTAATTTGGGGATTTCGGTAATATTTTTCAGACGGATCTACCCTTAACTCCGATATAGTGAGGCGTTTTTTTCGGACTTATCGTAAGTAATCGTCGTTTGCATTACATCTACTTCTGTACCTCAGAGGTAAACTGTACTAAGTCCATTTTTCCCCAAAAATTGCTTTTTTGTACTAAGTCACATAAGTTTTGTTGTTCTACACGAAATTTATGGATTTATGTTTGACGATAAACAACAGAGTTAACGAATTGTAAACAGTACTAAGTCACAGTAACATTGCGAGGTAAACTGTACTAAGTGGACTTAGTATCAATAGTTGTATTGTTTTGATGGACTTAGTACATTATAAGGAATATGTTTCAGGTTTTTTAGCGCATTTTTTAAGAATAAAAAAAATGTGCTATTGTTTGCGTTTTGTCCGTCTGTCCGTCCGTCCGTCCGGACCAACTTCTGCCGTTTCGAACTACTTCTAGAGTCCAGGAATTTTTGCAGTAGGTAGCCATATACTTTGAATGTGTTTCAAATGGCCATCAAACTTCGCTGTCTTAAAGGCCCCCTCCCCCCCTTCAATTATTTCCTGAGATGGGAGTGGAACTGGTTTTATCCTTCATGGTGCCCTAATGAAAGGTCTCAACGAAAGGAATTAATTTCTATCAACCATAGTCCTCCTCCTCGACTTCTTATCGTGTTCGGATATATTCTCTTATATCTCCAGGACGGATTATCGGAAGAGGGGACTCACAAAGGGCGATTGGAACATCTGCAAGAAATATATCCATTGGTGATGTCAAAACTTTAAGAGCGAATATCTCGAAAACGGTTTGTCGGAGGAACGTACTCTCAAAGGCAAAATCTGCAGAATGGAGTCTCGGAGAATTTTGAATGTATGCCAGGCGGTCTTTAAATGTTTGTGTGTAAAGAGCCTCCTCCCCTTATAGCCCAACCATTTACTAAGCTATATCGGTTAAACAAAAATCTGCTTTATCTGCACAAGGGTTGTGCACAATTTATACTTGTTTATTTATTATTTTTATAATATCCCATTTATAGCTGTCATTTTTCAATTTAAGTGTCTTATTAAAAATCTGCTTTAATCCTCAAAAAATGTATACTTCTTTCTTATCGTTTATGGAGGAAATTTTCTATAAAATGATGACCATTTCTTTCTTACAACAACGAAGAAGATGAATAGTTGAACAGTATTGATATATTTTTTAATTTCAATAAAATTATTGAATTATAAGTTGTTTATCAAATAAATAGATTTTTTTTTCTAATGTGAGTTGTGATTTCAGACAGGAAAAAAATTCTCCACGCCCTGTACATGCTGAAACATGCTTGCTTTATAACGTTTACAAGTGTTCAACGTGGCCACCGTTGTTCTCAATGCACTTCCTACATCTAGCCAACTATTATTATACTATTGCCATAGTGTTTATTCACTTGATACGTGTCGTTGCAGACGGGATTTCGTGGGTTTAAACAAAATTCTGATCAAGTGTCAGCCACACATCGCCGCCTGAGATCGCTCCGTGTGCACCGCCGGCCGGTTGGGTTGCCTACCTACAGGCGCGAAATTCCAGAAGGTAAATTTGGCTCTGGCACCCTTATTTTAGATTTCCGACCCCAAGTGTCCTATATCAAAATACTCCCCTACGCACCACCTACACGCTCCCAAACGGTGGCAGGTACTATAGGAATCACCCTGTATGTAAACTTACTAGTTATAAGTAACATGGTTCTTCATGATGAAAGTAATCAAATGTATAGGTTAATAAGGTCAAATTATTCCTTTGTGCTTCTTATAATGCGGTTTTCTGTAAACTTTTGAATTTGTGACTTGGTATACTTTACCTCTGAGGTACAGACTTGAAGTGTATCTTTTTTTAGGTTCAGCTAATAGGTATTTGTAAAATATTTTCCATCGACGATTGTTGCATTCATCCATAATTAGCCCTATTAAAAAGGTGTGTACATTTTAAGGATATCAACGAAGAGGGTTACCTTTGATTTTCTTTTATGGTGTAAGTCTAGTTTTAATTTTGGGGTTCAAGTTCTATTTTAATTGTTACCAGCTTAACGGACCAGTACAAATTGAAGACGAGAGACGCTTTACCTGCCAGCCTGTCGACGTACGAGTGCGTAACCTTGGGTTAAATTCACCGTAGCCTGCGCGTGTCCATACCTTTTGACAGCCTTTCCTTCTGCTGATAAGAAACCGCAATTTGCTGAAATTAGGTCACTGGGTCATGCACCAGATTTGATATCAAGGATTTGATCGTTACCCATAAAACAACTTCCGTAATAATTGAAATTGATCATTATTTCCCTATCGCATTCAATTAATTTGTTACCTCGAGTACCTATATTTAGGTATTATCTTTGCGAACTCTGTGAAGTTATGGTCGAGTTTTACACGCAAATGTTATGGTAGCCCTCGAGTTAGTCTCGAACTTGTGATAGAAATTTACTACGAGTAAGGGGAGACCTTTCAGGCATTGTTCAACTCTGCGGCTTGGGAATTTTCTTTTGTTTGCAGGTTCATGGATCCGGGAACTGGGCTCACTTCTCTGGATGGCATCTAATTGAAATTATGGTAAGCGTTGCCTTTTTATGTTTTACTTGTATTTGGCCTACACGTGCGAATTTCTTTGTAGAAACATGTTTTAAAATCAAGCAATCGATAATTAATCGATAATTCATGATTGGAATTTTTGTAAACTAGAAGATTTCAATGGTCATGTTACTAATGGATTTATGTGTGTGGCGTAACTGATAATTTCCAATATTTGTGTATTACGCTATCCCATTGTGGAGTTTATAATTATTTCGCCATTTAATAGTGACAAATCAGCATTAATTTTGGTATTTAAATTGGCTTATACCCATTTTAATCTCCCCGTATCTTCTCAATTTCATACGGGGCCAGGTAAGTTAGAAATTGAGTGGCCTCTAATTTCTTCAACACTATTTCAGGTAAAATATTTCCAATGGTCTTCTCGTTTTATCTACGATAGTACTGTTGAATAATCTTGCACAGATATTTGCGTTTCATAGTTATTCATATACATGTTGAAACATCCTTACTCCAAGGACTGCAGCTAAAAGCTTCAGTCTTAGTGCCGTCAGCTTTTTAACAAGAAATACTCTAGATTTTGCTTCAATCAACCTTAAGGTGACGTCATTTTTGTGTTGGGAAAATGGAAACTGCATAGGCATTCGTCGAAAACTATAAAGTTTGATATCCAACATGGCATTTTGACAGCTCTGGGTAAGGTAACCATTTTATAAAATTTGCTTCAACTTCTCCTTTAATTTCTACGCCCCATCCTAAATCAAGGCAACATACACCTTTTGAAGCAGTAACTTTGAAAATAATGATACTGGGCCTCTAGGGTTTGTGCACTGCAGACAATATGGCTCGCTTGGTGACTGCGCTCATGGCAATCTTGTCAAACCATTCCAGTAAAAATTCCAGTGTTAGCAGTCTGCGGTTCCATATTAGATCCAAAACTTTGCCTTTTTTTGATGTTTTTTAAAGCCTTTTGTGAGAAAAAAAAATTAGATGGCAATGGAGATGACCGTCGATCCATAGCATGCTCGCTTCATATCGACTATCCTCCCGTTGTTCCACATTACTTAAAAAATGTTCCATAACTTCTTGCTCTTTGTCTTGTGTCCATCCCAAAACCGTGTGAATGGCTACTAAACCGCAATCTAGGCTAGTACATCAACTCCGACTAGCACATCTATAGGTCCATCGGTTACATCGGCTATTTTAATACATATCTGCTGCAGTTATTCTAACCAAGGTTCTTTTCTTATAGAACTGACATGGCTACAGATCAGAGGCTGGTCTAGGATTTCAAAATTGCAACTGTATTTTTCTGTCAGACTGTACAAACGAGGTTTATAGCATATGTATTCTTGCTCTCGAATAGGAGTGTAACCCATTTCTTCAGTAAACTTTTTGGTAACGTAAGATTTGTGGAAGCTGGTCAAATTCTGCCCCTCCTTCGATGAATTACCATTGTCAAAAGCTTCGATATTTACAGCTGCTTTTGATTCTTCTTTAAGATATGCTTGCGTAAAAGATTTAACAATTTATATAGGTACTGTCCAATAGATTTGACCGTTTTCACAAACAAACCGGTACAGGCAGAACAGACCACAAGTTTTCCACCTTGAAATTACCAGTTTTAGTGATCACTCTGTAGATGAACACCCGGTATCTAAAAGCGTTTTAAGTTGAACGCTTTGTTACGAAGATTGTCGCTCCCAAAATAATTATTTCTGTGTAGGAGTTGGAAATATAAGGTACAAATTTTTAATTTATAGAGCCACACGTTAAGGAAAATAAGAGGGTGTATGTAATTTGTCGTTTGCAACCGTCGCCGTATGAATATTTAAATTGTTTTCCCAGCCGCCGAAAGCTCTCTTACCAGAGAAGAAGAAAAAGAGTCAATCTTATTAAGTTTTAGGTCGGTTAATTGCCTCTTAAACGATTTTAGTTATCGAATGGTATACGAAAACCCAGGATTAAATTAAAACATTAACGTTATTGGAGACCCCACCGTTTGACTTCACAAGGAATAAAAGGGCATTGCTGGAATGCGGAATTTGGAGATTTCATTCGTACTATTTGAATTATTAGTTGAATAGGTTACAGATAATAGCCTCCGATTAAGACGAGATTACATCCGTTAGATGCACCCTTAAAAACCTCTAATTTTGACACCGGTCCCGTATTTTTAAGACGTCTGCGAAAGACGTAATTAAAGAAGTAATTTTTTGTTGAAGTAAACCGGATACATCGGACGAATTGGAGTTTCCTATGTTTCCTCCATGGCATAGCCGAACTTTATATAAGATAAACGCTTAATTTAGAGAGGATCTTTTGCATGTGGTGGTTAACCGAAACATAAGTTTAACCGAAACGTAAAATCTTCTTCTTCCTTCTGTGTTTTAACCGTGTTTAAATCTTTCTGCCTCTTGCACTTTTATCAGTTTTACGTTTTGTAAGTAGGTACCGTAAATTAAATTTGGATATTTTTCGTAAATTTATTTTGCATTTGCTTTTACATTTGCTTCCTCCTAGAAACCGCTACCGAATCCGATTATTTACTGTTCCCGCTTACCATCGCCGAGCACATCTTGTCTAGAGGCAAGAGAGACCGAAATCTTCAGGTGGCCCCCGAAGCACTCCCGTTCCAGCGATTCCGCCGACTGTCGCCGCCGTCACCGTCTACAGATTTTGACTTGTAAATTACCCTAGGATTGTCCTTTTTCTTACCTTCATTACATTTTTTTTTAGTTATTCCGTTTATTTTTTGTTTAAAGGTGAACCGAAGCCACCATTGGTGCGCGAGCTTCCGGCGAAAGTTCACTTGTCGTGTTGATTAAACTATTTGAACTTAGGGAACTTATGAACATCTTTATTGCATCTTTAGGGAAAGGATACATTCACAATAATGGTGGTCTGCAACTAATGCAATAAAAATCAAATCGGTCCAACATATTCAAGCTATTTCGAATTTGCATAATTTGTAACGGAATAAGTGCCAACCAGCATTTTTACCATATTCGATGGTACCGCTGTTCCTCCAGTGTTTTATTCAAGCCTATATATTTGCAATTAATTTCCCAAAAGTAACTGATAGGTTCCTCATGGGTGCCAATGGCAAATTTCCCAATGTTTACATTAATATAAACTGAAGCTCACGCAATCTGCAATTCCTTATCTGGCCGAGAGGCAAATGTTTAATTCCGATCTCGTCTGAACTGTGAAAAGCGCCTCCATTGGAATATAAATTCCAAAGCGATCTGGCAACGAACAGATCTAGAATACATCTAATTAACGCTGCGAATCAGTCGCGATGAACTGATGAGAATTTCAAGATATGGCAAATTGTGTTAGACTCGGGTAATAAAAAAGCAGCAACGACCTTCTCAAGGCAGTTCATCTTGGGTATAATTACAAAATTCAAAAGGAAGTTTTTATGTAAATGAAGACGCGGTAGCTATCTAAATATAGCGATTTCTTTCTATTTGCAAGGAGTTACAAGAAACTACATAAATCTGTAATAAACCAGTTTCGCTCAAAATACATTAATTTAAATCGCCGCCCGTCCTTGGCAATGCCGTTCATTAAATGCGAAAACTTGAACTTGAAAAACTAATCTCGATCACCGCCCCCTTTCTTTGCCTTCTGCAATTCAGAAACATTAATTAACCTGCGCGGATTCTTGCATAATTGTATTTATTTTTCATTTATAACGTCCGCTTCATATTATTTATATAAATGAGTAAAGGCAGACATAAACAACGCGAAAATCGCATCTAAGGAGGCAGATCCAATTTATTCACCGCGAAACCATGTTTTATCTCCCAGTAATTTTTATTTATGGCCGAAATTTTGTTTTCCTCTTAGAAAATTTTATGCATTATGTATAAGTTGCACTTTATCGTTTCGTATTCCGACAATATAATATTCTAAGTGGAGCTTTATCTTATGAGCTTTCAAAAATATGAGTTTCAAAAGGATTTAAATTAAAACTTCTCCCTTGGTACCCATTCGCATATTTATTAGATGGGCATATGTGAACGTATCCTTATCTCGACTCCGTCATTAATTCTGTCAGTGAAGAATATTAAGCGTCTAGGGGTAGACGACAGATCAGGAGGTCATTTAGTTTCTTTTTCCCTTTCATCTCGGCGCAGAGCTTTTACTTATTGTCAAGACTTGTAAAAAGTGTCATCATTAATAATTACTTTTTTTGGTTTGCCGAGCACCCTCCGTGTGGCGTTAAAACTCCATTAACTTTTTTTGGCAAGAGAAATACTCCTAACTTATGTTAATTACCGTGTCAGTTCTTAATGTTGCCAAAATTATAATGCAACTCTTGTTATTGCATGATAATGCAGTTCAAGTATAATGCAAAAAGCAATCGCCAAGAGTAATGTAATAAGTAAATAAACATCGATACGAAAAATCTGCATTTTTTTAAGGGGTTTCTTTGCAAATATGTGATTTTAGATAATAGACAATACTTCTGTGTTACAGCATTCGAGATGAATAACTATGTGAGTTTCCACCTCTCAGGTTTTATTGTTACCCTTGCATGTGCAGAGCCATCTTTCTTATTGGTAGAGCGATTTTCCTAAAACATTTACAGTAATGAAGTGTATATTGTGGAAGTGCATCTCCCCCATACGTTTCCAAACATTACACCCCCAGAAATTGGAAAATTATAGGGAGGAATGTTTTTATGATATTCACCTGGGTTCTTTTGTATTCGACACTTCACATAAAAATTTAAAAAAAGTATAAGAAATCCTTGTTCCTGTGGTCCACAATCAATGGAGTGTCTTTGTCATTATGAAGCGTGCGACCATGTGTACATTCTAATCCTGGCATTCGTTCGGTTTGAACTTCATTGCAGACCGGAACCAGTTCAACCAGCGACCGGAAATCAAATTTAATCAACTTTCGGGGCATAATAAAACCGTAATCCCAAACAGAATTGGGCATGACCTAAATTCAAAGTACATTGTAATTGGCTAAACATTTTCTCGCAATTAAATTAATTTACTTACAAAAATGAGTATGTGAATGTTATATCATTAGAATCAGTGAAAATGTACCACTTTTTATATCGTTTCCATTAAAAAAACGCATTCGTTTGCTCAAATAATTCTACAAAGTATTAAATTATACATTATGAAGTGCCATAGACTTTATTTCATATGTAATCTCACGGCATCTTTAGCAAATAATTAACTCAAAATTATAGTAGAAGTTAGTTATCGTGTGTATCGCAATGAACTTTGGAAAAATCAATAACTTGTAAATAACAGTTTTTCTGTTTTTAAGGTGACAAATACCAGTCGATATTTCACCTTAAATGTGAAACAAATTACAAAATAATGCTGCATTGGAGGCCACTTACCATAAACAGATTGTATCAAAACTTGAAAACTTGCGGAGCCTCTTACAAAATTTACTTCCGAATCTTTTAGTCGCGGATTAATGACCAATTACCGTATTGCTCGAACAATCTCAATTCAATATTAACGTCGTGTACCCGTGGAATTTACCGGGTTCTTGGCTCATTTAGATAATAAGGCGCCCTCATGGGTACACACCTTTGTCTTTGAACAATTGAACGGAAATTTCATTTAGTTTTTACCCATTTCCACTAATTAACATGTATTTAAAGATACTACCGGAACAGTATGTCAGTATACGGTGAACGGTATGCCCTTGTTAGTAAGGTATTGTTCACGACAGTATTTAGGTCCAGTAGTGATTTCTTGAGCCATGGCTATACAATATTATTGCTTCAACTGTCAGTTTAGTACCTTTGGTGAGTAGGTGCTGACCACACATCTCGACTTAAATGAAATTGGAGCGAGATCTCAATATCTAGGAACATGAAAACTACATTAAAAATGTACTTATATACACGAGACCACACGCGGACCAACCGAAGAATTAAAATTAAATCATACACTGCCGACACTGTACTGTTTATTGTGAGAATTGAACATCTTTTGTTTTATCATGGCACACTTGGGTTCGGAAAAGAACGTTTTTTTTTTACAAATGGAGGTTTTGACGTGGTTTTTCCCTGAAATTTTCTTATGGAATGTGTGGTTTTGTTTATATCAGTGGAAAATTTGTAGTTTTGGCTACCCAGAGGTATAATTTGTTTAGGGGAGTGCCATTTGAAATTTTTAAAAAATATGACATTTAGCGAAGGTCAATCAAAAATATCTTATATATCTTAATCTGTGCATCAGTTCAAAAATTAGCCGCTTGCGCGATTTAGTTTCTCTCAAAATTTTCGAAAAACGCCCCTGATGATCAATTTTAGAAACATGCCGGCGGTAATTGTCCATAATTTTGCTCTAAGACTTTTTTCGATTCTTTTATGGTAAATGAGTTACATCGAGGATGTCCATTAACCTAGCAGAGCAAGGTCAGCAGAACACAATCAAACATATTGCATAATTAGGTGCTAAATCGGTGCTAATTAAGTGCCCTATTTCAGAATTAAATGCTCCTTTTTTTTAATTATTACATGCTCTACCATGCAGGTTCATATGAACTCAGCAGAGCACTACCTTAAAAACCCAAGAAAATGAAAAGTGAACTAACTATTATTAGGTGCTAATTAGGTGCTAATTGAGCGTCCTATTCCCGAATTAAATGCTCCTTTTTTTAAATTATTACATGTTCTGTCAGGTTCATATAAACTGAACATTATGAGGAAATTACTGCCTCCCAAATTCAAAAAGATGTTGTGTACTGTCACTTTTCGTCCCTCATTGCATTTTAATCCTTCTGGAAGAAAAAATGACACTTTAGACCCTTAAACGAATGACAAAACACGTTCATTTAGTCCACGGAGTACAAAAAAGAAATTTAGAATCCGGTAATAGTTTTACTTTTATATTCCAAGTGCCCATTTAAATGCTTTTTTCTCCAACCACCTGAATAAGACGCTATTTTGTGACAGTGTTCGGTACGTAAAATTGGCGTTTTCAGGATTAATCGCTATCACTATGGCAACAGTACAAAAAGTGGATACTTTTGGTCCTAGTACCAAAAAGAAATTGACCTTGAAAGTTGGCCAATTAAAAAATTACAATCACGGAGATATGTCACATTGACATCGTTTTACATTGCAGGTTGTAAGATATTTCTATACATACAAATCAAATATTTTTGCATATTCAATGCAAATAATGCTGTTACCTATACGTATGTACATGTATTGAAAATGATTTACGCTCGCTATTTTTATTTAAACCATGTGTAACGTAATTTACATATTCGTGAACGTAATTTTAATACGTATACAACCCGCCGTCGCGCGTAACGCCATCTACTTCAGACCCATTGCACTATTATCTGTCATTTTGAATTCAAAATTTGAAAAAAGTTGATTGCAATTAATTTTAATTAAAAAACTGTATGGTAAGTTTTTTTTATTTCAATACAAAATATAACAATATTAATTTTGTATACCTACAATGGAAATGACTGAAACTGATAGCGACATGGATTATTGCACTCCGCCAGAAATTATAGAAACGGCAAAACATGCTACTTTAGATTTGCTCCCTACAAAGTCGCGAGAGGTGAGAAATAAGAAGTAAGAACGAATAGGTTATAAGTTAACCTAAAAACTAGAGTGGCATGACACGTGAGGACAAGAAAGCAGAAGTTCTCAAACTAGTAGTGAAACTGTGAACTGAATCTAAATTCGAATATAATTTAAAGTAAAGGGGGTTGGAGAAAAAATTTTATGTTTTATTCGTACAAAAAATGCGTTTTCGGGACTCGGAAGGTTGCTGGACTCCGCTGACGCGTCGTCCAGCAGCTATCTTCCTCGTCCCGAAAACTGACATTTTTTGTACTAATGAAACAAATAACTATTGTAAATAAGAGAGTTGGCATTGCGCATACGCAAAACAATATTTTTATTTGTTACTCAGTTGTAAACGTTGATTAACAAGACAAAACGCAAACGCGTAAACGTCATGTTTAAACGCTACTGACTTGTAAAACTGACAGCAGACTTGTAAAACTGACAGCAGACCTGTAAAAATTTTACAAGTTAGTAATCTAGTAATTTCATTGGCAACAATTAATACGAAGTCTCTGTTACATGGATAACATGATATTTTAGACATTTCTTCATGATTAATTTAAGAACTAATTATTTACGTTTACTATTGTTTACAAATGAGTAACAAATAAAATATTGTACATTATACGCCAGATAATAGTTTTTACTGGCTCTAGGAGATGACAAGCTCGCCTAACGGCTCGCTAGTCAAATTCTCCTATCGCCAGTAAAAACTCGCTTACCTGGCTAATAATGTAAAATACTATTAAAACGTTGCCAGTTTTACTTATATTCGTAGTATCATAGTTTCAATTAAATATCTTCATAAATAAAAAAGGTAGAATCGCACATGCGTTAAACAAAATTTTTGACACTGCGCATGCGCAAAACCACAAAATTGGGTACGCACGGGATCCTTGGACCAAGCCCTTTCAAATGAGCCCCATACACAATAAATTTATTCCGCAGTGACTAATTTTTAGTTTCATTTGATCTTAAGAGAATATTCAAGCATTAAGTTTTTAACAATATCTTAAGTAAGAGCTTTTTAATTCCCAGTCAATTTTCACATGTTGAATAGGCTAAATGTAAAATTATAGAAATCTTGAATTCTTGATATTTTTATCCTACTTTATGCTACTTTGTACATGTTTTAGGTCGCGGATCGCAAAGTGAAGAGAAGTCAAGATCTATTGAGAGTGTATTTATTGAAATGTAGAATGTTGAATTTGGGAGGCAGTAATTTCCCCATAACGTTCAGTTTATATAAACATGTCATAATTTAAAAAAAGGAGCATTTAATTCGGGAATAGGGCAAGTAGGGTAATTAGCACCTAATTAGCACCTAATTATAGTTAGTTCACTTTTCATTTTCTTGGGTTTTAAAGGTAGTGTTCTGCTGAGTTCATATGAACCTGGTAGAACATGTAATAATTTAAAAAAAAGGCGCATTTAATTCGGTGATATGGCATTTAATTAGCACCTAATTCGCATCTAATTATAGTTAATTCACTTTTCATTTTCTTGGTTTTTTGAGGTAGTGCTCTAATGAGTTCATATGAACCTGACAGAACAGGTAATAATTAAAAAAAAAGGAACATTTAATTCGGGAATAGGGCACTTAATTGGCACCTAATTAGCACCTAATTATAGTTAGTTCACTTTTCATTTTCTTGGGTTTTAAAGGTAATGTTCTGCTGAGTTCATATGAACCTGGCAGAACATGTAATAATTTTTTTAAAAAAGCAGCATTTAATTCAGGGATGGGGCACATAATTAGCACCTAATTATAGTTAGTTCACTTTTCATTTTCTTGGGTTTTAAAGGTAGCGTTCTGCTGAGTTCATATGAACCTGGCAGAACATGTAATAATTTAAAAAAAAAGGAGCATTTAATTCGAGAATAGGGTACTTAATTAGCACCTAATTATACAATATGTTTGATTGTGTTCTGCTGACCTTTCTCTGCTAGGTTATACCTTATACTTTAGATCAAACTTGATACATTTGATTCAAATTTTTATTTTTTCTGTGTAGCCTATCCTAGGATCGACCGAACTCGGCTTATACTGTTCAACTGCACACAAAGGACTCCTAAAAGTGGTCGAGCGGTTTATTGTGGGCGCTCGGGAATAGCGCTCGCGAGCGAAAAAAACACTGAGGCGCGAAAAAAGCGCTCGGAAGCGAAAAGAGCTTGTGAGCGAAAAAAAAACGCTCATGAGTGGAAAAAGCGCTCGGGAGCGGAAAAAGCCGCTCGCGAGCGAAAAAAGCACCCACGTGCTGAAAAAGAGCTCTCGAGCGAAAAAAGAGCTTGCGAGCGGAGCGCTCGAGCGCCAAGCATTTTAAGTAAACGCTGGACCAACGAACCCCACCAAAAAGGGCTCGCGAGCACCAGCACTCGCAAGCGCTTTTTCCGCTTGGAGAGCTTTTTCCGCTTGGAGAGCTTTTTCGAGCGAAACGCTCGCTAGCAGTACCCAGTTCTGCCGCAATAGCACATTTTTTTTTGTGGAAATGATGCGCCAACAATAATTCTCTCCCAGATATTTACCAACGAATAAATTTCCTACACAAAACATTTTCATCTAAACTTAATGTTCCATTTATTACTACAATTTTAGACTGACGCTGATGCTAATAGCAAATAAAACATTAAGTTAAGTTTAGATGAAAATGTTATGTGTCGGAAATTTATACCACAATTACCATTTGATTATTATCATTTGCAACCACATTGGAATTCAGCTCGTTCGTGGAATGAATTGTTGTATTACCAAGAAAGGAAATTGTAACATCAAAATCAAAGTAAAAACTTACTCGTGCACCAATTAAACTCTGTTGTGTATTCTGAAGTCTGTACAAATTTGTTTAGAGAACGTGTAATTCTCTTTTGTTCCACTGTTTGAAGTAACCATACTTTGACTGTCTCACTTATTTTCTTTTTTTCATTTCCCATGCCTACGAATATGACAAACTCAGAAAACAGTTAGGGGGTACAATTTCGTTTTACTCATTCATTAAATTTCAAAGAGGCTATAAATGTACACAAAGGTTAGGGGATGTATGAATCGAAAACTACATACCTACCTACATAGTGTGAGCGACGTTAATAAATAAATTGCGAAATTTCTTCAAAATTTAATTATAATCCTATACCTACATCGTTTGAAATAGCTAATTATACATTTTGACTTCATGTTTATGCGTCCACGAAAAGCAGATTAGATCCGCTTATGCGTACAAAAACAAAATTGTCTATAGTTAAGCATCGTCTTCCTTCTAATGCTTTCAATAATTTGAGCCTTTTTTTTCGTCCGCCAAACAAAAGTTATGAATATCTAATTAATATTCTTCAAAGTGTTTTATAATGATGCCTTTGCCTATTTACTCACCTAATTATATTAATTACCTGTGTCTTTGTTTTTACCTCATTTTCGTGTATATTTTCGTTAGCACACTTTTCTTAAGTAACTGTACTTACCGTGTGTTACTCATAAGATTATATTTAGTGTAATGAATAAGAAAGGTTTAATGACATTATGTAAATAAAATTTTTTTCTGTAGACGATCATTATTAAAGAGATTCCGGTTTTTTTACCTATAATATTAGTAATCGCGCAAATATAATGACGCAATCAATAAAATTTGTACCTATTTATAAATCTTACCTCAAATATGCAATTTTCGAGATTTCCTTTTTACTTTGATTGTACCGTAATTGAATATTTCGATTTACTTCTTTTATACTAGGAAGTCAATTTAATGTTTTGCGTACTTACCTGCCTATACAACTCTCGGGTACATCACGAATTTATGAATTCTTTCACGCGATGCTGGCAAATGGAAAATTTGTTAGAAGTACTGGGGTCGTTTATTACACGATTACAGCAATTATTTTCAATTACCAACTTCGTTCTTTGACCAGATTTTTCATAAACTTGCAAACAAAGTTGAATTTAGATAAGTAGGTAGTTGGTTTATGACTTCCTTATTGACCCCAATGTAGGAGTTGTTAAACTCCAGGGGTTATTAGTATAAACAAACTTGGATTTTTTGACGAACTAAGTGAACTTATTTGAATATACACCGCTGCAATTTTTGCAAAAACCTTTATAGGTTCATGGCACTTCTAAGATTGTGTTGTGATCTGACCAGTTCATTAAATAAATGCGGTTTACAGCAAACATCCTTTATGATTCCCAATTGTCCAGACTAGTAAACTGCATATCTTCACTTTCGGACTTTCAGTATTGGAAAAAATACATTCAAACGAAAGACCCAAACTTTTGGAAGTTTTTTGGAAGTTCTGAAGAAGTAAATAAATAAAGGTTATACTATTTTTAAGTTTATAGCCTGATTATTATGGCTATATCGATAGCTTACCGTTCGTCAGTTTCTCTTGAATCATCCGATTAGAATAACTCCTGTAAACCTTTAACCTTCGATACGTTATTCACAATGTACCGAAATAACTTCATTGACCATCACGAGGATTTATTATGGATGATCTTGAATTGCTTTGCTATAAGTTTTATCGAATAGAAAATGAGAGCCTGCTGAGAAAATATTATCTTGACAAAACTCAATTTTGACAATCTTCGTTACTCGGTCAAGAATTACAGTTAAATTTTTTTGAAATTACAAGAAAATGATGTTAGATTCATTACTTTTCTGTTGGGAAAAACCTCCACATACCAAATTGGGTCGTAATCAGATTTATTTGCAAAACAATATAGGAGTGCGATATACAGGGTTAGAAATTTTACAAAAATTCTATAAAATAATATAGAAAAAGCTTATGTGGAAGGAAGCAGTGAAGTACCTGCGAATTCTCTTCTGACTATTATTAATTTATTCATTTTATTTATCAAGCCAGCTTTGTTTGTCATCTAATTCCGTGCTATAAAGCAAAGTGAAGTTCAGAAACAGTCAGCGTTTGTGTGAGTTCAGTGAAAAGTTTAATGGAAAATTTGGAGGAAATATAAGGGGATGAAGTAATTTGTGTGAAACGGTGAAGAAATAAGAGAAAGTTCTGAGGAATTACGAACGAATTCAAGAAAAACGTGGAGGAATATTTTTTAAACGGAAATAAATCTTAAAAACAATAGGGTCAAAAATTACAGCCCACAAAAACCGTCTCGCTAGCATCTTTCGGTATTCAGTTGTATCGGATTTTTTCGTTAGAAATTGGGAAAAATTGAACTGATTCAAGAAGCTATGTATGAAGAAGTTAGTCGGAATCGTGGAGGAAATGTAAGGAGGATTAGGGAATACTAGGGGACGTGTTTTGTTTGCAACGAAGACATTTTCGGGGAACATATTAAAAACAACCATTCAGCTTTCTTGTGTCAGGGTGGTTAAGTAGCCTGAAATTCGGCAATCCTATAATTTTACGGGAGGGATGCGAAAGTGTGATGCAACCTTTAATGCGATGCATCAGGAGGTTTACTTACCTTATATCTTCATATAATTTGTTAGACATATCCAGAGCTGGGCAGTATTCAATTCTGTAAATACTTTTTGGTATTCAAATCCTTTAAAGTATTCAAATACTTTGTAATTAATTAAATACGTTTATGGAAGCAGTATTTGTTTTTGTAACTCAAATACTTTCACAAATATTTAGTATTCGAATACTTCATAAAGTATTTTTATACTTCGTAAAGTATTCGAATACTTCGCAAGGTATTTGAATACTTTGAGAAGTATTCGAATACTTCGCATAGTATTTCAATAATTAACCTTCCTTTTTTACCAAAAATCGAATGCACCAAAAATTTCTCGGGAAAACACTTTTTCTTATTAATTTTGGTGCGTAGAATCCAAAACAATTCGTACTTTTTCGATCAGACTTCTCAATCAAAAGTTATGGACTAGGCACCAATTTCGAAAGAAAATTCAACGAGCTGTAACTTTTGAACTAGTAGCCCAATCTTGGAACTGTATGAAATTATGGATTCTACAGGCCACATTCTATAAGAAAATTTATTTTCCGGGTCGATCTGAGACAATTTTTCTTGCGGGCCTCAAAAAAAGGCAGTGTATAAACCTTCCTTTTTTACCTAAAATCGACTACACCAAAATTTCTCGGGAAAACACTTTTTCTTATTAATTTTGGTGCGTAGAATCCAAAACAATTCGTACTTTTTCGATTAGATTTTCTCAATCAAAAGTTATAGACTAGAAACCAATTTCGAAAGAAAATTCAAAGGGCTGTAACTTTTGAACTAGTAGCCCAATCTTGGAACTGTTTGAAATTATGGATTCTACGCCACATTCTATAAGAAATTTTTTTTCCGGCCTCAAAAAAAGGCAGTACTTTTAAGTTATTCAAATATTTGAGAACAATTTAGAAATGTTTAGGGAAAGTTTCCATTGTCACAAAATCAAATATAAAAATCCGATACATCTGAATACCGAACTCGATAGTCTACGTAACTTAAAAACAATAGGGACCTTTCTTATATCCTTAAGACCATGTGTACCAATTTTCAAAGCATCGCACGTTTCTAAACAAGTTATCATGCACACGGACAAACGGATGGTCAAAAATGGATCTGTTCCAAAATCGCTAGGATTAATTTCAGAAAGGCGTACGTATGATGTGCACGACGTACGATCGCTTTGAAAACTGGTACACGTATTCTTAAGGATATAACTGGTATAAGAAGGTCCTGGTGGGTACCTCCTATATAATAATATAATAATAATAATACGCTTTTACTCCCCTTAAATTTGTATATAACAATAGAAATATAAAAAAAGCTAACCCCATACAAAGTATAACTTGATTTTTTAAGTAGTATTAAGTCTTTTATCTAGTATACTATTTTAAATTTTTAATGTATTTGAGTGACAAGTATTTGAATACTTTTTACTGTATTCGAATACTTTTCAAAGTAAGATAATGAAATACTTTTCAAAGTATTCTAATACTTTTTATAGTATTCGAATACCTTTGATAGCATTCGAATACTTTTGAAAGTATTCGAATATGTTCTAAAGTATTTGAATACTTATTTTTTTAAGTATTTGAATACTTTTCAATGTATGTAGCTGGCCACTAATGACCATATTCTGTTACTTCAGCCAGCGATGGGCGTACATACGAATGAAAAGTTATTTTCTCTACTCCGTCGGACAGCGCGCTTTGCTCCTGAATAGATGCGGAGATTTCAAAAATTTGTATATACCGTATAATATACACGATGTAAGTAATTGCTTCAGATTGACCCCAGCATATGCAATTAAAATGGTAGGTGTTTATGACTTCCTTATGGACTCCATGTGGGCGTTATTAAATGGCAATTGTATACACATGAAAATGTTAACATGTCCCATAAGGATAAATTACATTAAAATAATTGTATCAAGCGTGCTTTAGGAAACGAAGTGTCTTGTACTTCTGGTAGGTACGCGTGATTTATGGATGCAATCTGCACAATCGTGCTTAATTATATACTCAATGAAATTTATTTATTTACGGTTTTGTCGCTAAAAGAGGATTTACATGACGCGGAATAATGGATTACGAAACGAAAATGGTATCAGAATGATGACCGTTCACTTGAGATATTATAAATATGTAAATTACTCTGTCAAGGTATTTTCTGACCTTTCCTTACACTTAAAAGAACCCATAAGTAGCTGAAGTTCCAGCTATGTCTTTCCTTTATGAACTAAACAAAGACGCTACTAAGTCTTTGAGATCATTGTCGGGAAATGTCTTCAATTTTTGATGTCTGGATTTCCACATCCCCCACGCCAAGACGGTCTCTGACGTCATGGGCGTGTAATCACCGTTGATTGTCGGCCGTTCAGAGGAAAGCAGCCGCCACCCCCAAACTTCCTGTGGATTTTAATCTCTATAACCCAGTCGATCTACGTTAAATTTAAAAAAATGTATTGTAAATTTGTCAACATGTTCTTTGGGCCTTCCTCTTGAACATATCCAAAAAACTCATATGTGAGGGGTGCGAATTTTGCCATTTTGAATTTAAGGTCCCTTTTTTTCGGTTTTGCTTCAATATCTCGAAAGCTATTAACTTTTTTATAATCACTTATAGATATTTATAAAATGAAAGCTCTGTGTTTGGGAAATATACAGTGTGGGCATTTGAACACGTACAATGGCTATATTTTTTGTAATAAAAAGTGATAAAAAAAATACTTTTCCTTTAAAAACTAGAGGTAATTACCCATACTGGCGTAAAAATCTTAAATTAAAATACCCCACTTACCTCCCTGGCAAGCTTTTCACTGCCAATAAAAGCAAGCCTACTTTATCACGTTTTTTTCAAATGTAATCTGTTTCTATGTGCATTTTTAAAAATAGTTCTGCGTGGAATAAACAATTGAAATTAATTATTAATTAACAACCACATTTATCATTTTATTGATATTCGCGAAAAAAATTATAGACATTCTACGTTCTAACATATGTGGAGAAAAATGTGTCAAATCTTAGGAAAATGCAAAAAATTAAAACATATTTGGAGTGAGGGCTTAGAATTTTGGAAATATGGTCGCTCTCTGTGATCTATCCTTGGATAGTATAATTGTGTATAAACTAGTTCGGACGTACAGACGAACGGACCACAAACAATAGTGATTTTTTCCATTTTTAAAATCCACAACAAAAATAATTTAGGTACTGAAAATATGTCCCCAATAACTGCTGAGAAAAAGAACAAAAATCAGTAAATTCGCAAATTTTAAAAATAGGCAAAAAAGAACCGTTTTTAACAAATTATCGTGGACATACTGATCTGCGGTGAGATAATATATAAAATATTCCGCAAAAATCAACAATTCGTCTCAGTCATATTGCCAAATTTTTCTCAAGAACCTGCTGTAAAACGATACGTGCACGCGATATTATATTACCTACGAACCTGAAAATGACACTTTTAAACGTAATGTTGCCTTTATTTAAACACGTGAAAAAAAAAAAAAGTTACATAATTAATGAGTGTCTCGCACTTTTGTTGGATAGTATCCGCTTCTATGAATCCGCCGCTATAATCACCTCCTCTGCATGAAACTAATTAAACAACATTCGTTGAATTCACATAATTAGATCAGAAATTAAAATTTGAACCTATTAATTAGACTGCGCGTTTTTAAAGGTGGGAGATTTAATTAAATCTTTCGCATAATACAAGAAGTTAGAGGCGAGTTTCGCAAATAAACAAAATAGCTCATTAATTATTCGGAAACTATACAAACAAATAAATATAAATCATAGGCGTTTATTAAAATCGAAAGTTACAGCTTTCGTTATTTACACAATTTTCGTATATAAAATTTAAATGTTATTACATGCTAATAGTCCTAATACACGCGTACAGGGCACTCAGCGTTAATGGTCTCAAAAACCAGTAGCACGCAGCGTGGCATATAACTGAAGACGTAATCTTCACCATCAATCAGCTTTAAAATGCGTGGCCAAGAATAAATTTGTTTCCGTTAAAAGAAACAATTTTTTGAGAGAGAGATATTAATAGATTAGACGAGCGTATTGACGGATTTTTGATCGATTGACCGTTACAAACCGCGAAAAAAAGTGGATTCGTAATAAAAGAAAAGCAAAGTTTAAATTACAGTTACAAAAATTAAATGTGTTTGGATACACCTGAAGTTTTTTCACCATCAACTAATATGATTAATGGTATTTAAAGAATTTAACCATTTTTAGAGGTTGCCATTTCTATTTTTTATTTCAGCTCATTTCATTATTAGGATGATGTCATCTTCATTTTCCTATCTTCTTTTCGATAATAAACGTCTGACTGGCTTGAAGAAGATAAGTTATTATTTATGTTTTAAATTGTACATAAACTAAACTTATCCAAGTTTGATTTTTCAGTTTTTAATCCTATTTATGTTGTTGTGTAAGGAGGAAATTTTTATCTTTGCGTGATGAGTCAAGTTTGTTAGCATCTGTTTTGTTTACTAGGTAGTTTGTTTACGCTTCATTTGTGTTAATTTAATTTGTTAATGTACCATAACGCTGGGCAGAATGCAAATTTTGACATAAAAAGTTGCGGCTGACTCATTTTCAAAGTTGGTTTGCGGCCTTTTTTCTATTATTAAGCGAAGTATTTGTAAGTCTTCATAAAATCGCGATGTTCCTTCAACTTTATCGTTATTAAAAAACGAACATTCATGGATGAATGCTTAAAATTTTGGTTCAAGATCGTTTATTGTAGGTAGGTCAATCAATGACATTTTTGATGTGGCGCAACAGTGACACCCCTCTTAGTAAAACTAGTTCTAGAATCTTTATGTTAATGTATATGGGGACGCTGGAATCTCATTTAAGGAAATAAGCATTCTTGATGTTCCGCAAAAGCGATTCTCTCGCAAAAGAGACGGCTGCTAGAGACTTCAAAGAGGAACAAAAATATTTGTGTACCGCAAAAGTTACAACCCCCGCAATTGAGTTACAGAGTCAAAAATGTACTCAAAATTATCTCAAATAATCAACATGTAATGTATGTACGTGCATTTTTAAATGGGATATTATGTACAAAGCGCTTATGATGTATTTTTATACCTAGGCTGAAAAATACTGAAGAATGTTTACAACATGACAATTTACATGTAAAAGTTCAACAGAAAGCCACCTTGTGTAGTTTTGTGTGTAAAGACCCACTAAATCCATAAAAATAAAAAATGTCAATTGTGTTCTTGTTCCTAGTTCCCCAAGCATGAATTTTTTAAGGTTAAAAAAAGTTGCAACGACAAAAAGCGCTGAAAGGATTATGTGCACTTGCAACAGATCGCATATTGGCATGATATGTAAAAGTTCTAATTAAACGTTTATTGGCTAACGGTTCCAAATCATACTCTGCACTGCTAGCTTTGGAGCAACTGACTTGAACACCGGCCTCTTAACGTTTTATGACTCTTGGCGAAGTGTTCTGCCTTAAAAATAAAAAAAGTTCAAACTTTCGAACGAAATGACCAAATTTTTAATTGAGACAAGAAATGAACATTTTTGTCCTATGTTCAAAAGTTGAAATTAACACAAATCATAAGCACTAGTGATGACTGGTTTCTGCGGATGAACACTAGGCATTTTTTGAGCTAAGTATACCAACAACTCAACAAGTATAGGAAAAAAAGTAACTATAAATGTAACAAACCGTCGAAAGTGTATTAAAACCGTTTAATGAAAAATTGTAGAGCAGAAAATAAAAGTATGTCAAAAAAAATGAAAGACTTAAAAGTAATGTGAGCCTAAAAAGAGAAATTACGGACAGATGGGTAGAGTGCCATTTTTAACAGAGTTAGTATAGTATAATAAAAGAATGTGAAGCAAATAAAATGAAGAGAACAGTTAATCATGAAAGCAAACTTCGCCTGCAAAAATTAATATCATAGACAAAATAAGAAAAATCCATCAAAAATGAGCGCATACATAGATTTTTCTCGTTTCGCTCTATAAAGTCACGCATTTATACGACAGTTGCATCACAAGTTATAATTGTTACAATATCCATTAATAAAGGCTTATATAATTCCACGCGATGATGAGATAAGAAACAGATTGCAAATGAAATAACTGAATAGTAATTAAATTTACAATAAAACACATTGTATTGTACTGCTATGTAATTCGCGCAAAATTGGGGTAAAAACGGTCTTAAGAAACAGTTGTTAAATGTAGCAGGAACGCCGCGGAAGATTGGCCGAATTGTTTACCGCTGATTAATGTCACTCCACGTTAATTACGCGCAAACTGAGCTAATTTGCATTGGCGAGACACCTGGATTGGATAACGTTTGTGATTCAGCAAACGCCGATCAATAAATTTTATACAAAAGAAATAAATTTTAAAAGTTTATTATAAATGTTCGTGTGTAATCATCGTCAGCGATGGTATCATTGATGACGTTATGATAGTGAAATATTTTTTAGGTATAATCACTTGCATTTATTATAAAATGATGTTTACGATTTTTTGAAGAAGCGCGTCCTTCACCTGTCACGTACCACTTTACGTCACTAAAATCGCTAATTGAAGAAGTTTAATTGCAATGAGGTATTATAGGAAGTCTGTTGCGTCTACATTCCTACACAACTCATTCATATTTTTTCAGAGAAGTTCTAAAAATAAGGTTTGGGTGCATTACATTTTCGAAATATTTTAGAATAACGCCTGAACAAATCCACCACCTTGTTGATAGTTCGGTCCGTCGCGTCGTCTGTCGGTGAATTGGATCGTATTGCAATTGGGGCAAGAATGGCAATCCTTTTTGTTGTATAAACATTGCTTTATTTTCATCTCATGAAGATTACTTATTTTGGAAAGATGCTGACCAAATCTTTCATTATACGTTACTTAAACAGTATCTTTGGTAGTGAATGCTGTAGCTGATGTAGTGTATATCACACTCACACACAGCATAATATCATGTAACTACTCAAGAATTATATAGTACATGTTTTTTCTTTTTTAGTTACAAGTGGAAGGAATTAAGAAATCATTGATTAAGTTCAAAATTTTGAGATAGGGCGACAAGCATTCTCTCCTATACCTAAAGTATATTAGGGGTACTACTTTAGTGTGCGATCTACCAGTGCTATTTTACTTGGGGGAAAACAATTCAAAGTGAGGAAATTTACTCGGGACTTTAACGTTCAAAGTTATTGCCGCGTATTTGTAGTGATTCCTTTTATTTTGACAGTTCTCCCAATTCAAAAGGACACAAACTTTTTGAGTGCGCATATTTCTGGAATATCATTATTACGATACCGTAGAGAGGAATACATCGCGGAAGCAATTCCGAAACCATTTGCGCTAAATCCAGCCTAGTAAACACAAAAAATTCGTCCCCGGAATATTTGTTCCAGATTAATTTGTCCCCGTAAACTCAAACAAGGAAAGACCCACTCTATACACTTTCCCTTAGGAAAACTTGCCCCAGGTAAATCCGACACAAGGTAATTTTCTAATTAGGGTTTTTTTTATATACATATATGGGTTTAATTACATTAAAAAATACCGTACAATAATTACACCGCTTGTCGCTGCATATACCCATTCCCAGATTCCGTCCCCGGACTTATTTGTTTATTTATATATTGTCCCTTTTGTTCTGAGCCCTCAACAGGCTTTCATCCAATTACAGAGTGACCCGCGTAATGCTTTTTAAAGGTGCCTCTGCAGAAGGTCTTAACTTGTTCTATACTACTCCGGTATTTAGGTTACGAATTAGGAAAACTGCAGGAAAACCTAATTCGGAGTAGTGTCATCTCTTCTCATATTTTTATGGCTTTATTTATACCTCCATTCCACGATTTTTAAGGGCGACCCTTTTGTTGCTTCCCGGTGGTTGCCATAAGCATACTTACCTTCGTTTGCCATTTTCTTTCATGACCATCGTAGACCCCTCTTATCTATTCGATCTATTATTGCTTCTATAGCAGACATACTCCTTGTAATATCTTCATATCATCTCCTTTTTATTCTACACAATGTTCGATTACTTCTTCTTAAATAATCCATCTCGACAACTTTATCTTCCTCCTTTATGGTCCACATTTTCGGATCCATATACAATATTAGTACTGCCTCTACCAATTTCGTGCAAATGTAAATAAGAAAAATCAAATTAAAAACATTTTCAATTGCTATAGTTACTATTGAAAAACATTACTTGATTTTTATTGTATGTACCTAAGTACACCAACAACAATAGCTCGGCCTTATCTTCTTTTTATTGGTTTTATTTATTTATTTGCCCCACCAAAGCGAGTTTAAGGCTCTTATTACCTCACGTGCTTCGCCAATCTTAGATTTGTACTGCCTATGCAAAGAATATTCCAGAGATGGACGTTTTGCGGCCAAAAGATCCAATGCCAATTTTACCTGTGGAGAATTCTTCGGAGAATTCCAAAGTCAAATTTATTCAATGAATTTACCTGTAGTTCACGTGCATTGGGGAAAACTACTCCGGGGCGAACACGGGTGAATTTTCTGTCAGTTTCATGGTCAAATTCGCCGATACCAATCTCGATTTAAATTTTGCATTGGAGACACAAGCTCCCTCTACGAAAGCACAGAACGGACAAGGTAGGTCAAATGATATAATCCCGAGATGTAAGTGAGGATTATCTTAATCCCGAGATATAAGTCGGGAGATGTATTATGATTATTATTATTATTATTATTATTGTGCTAGGGGTGGTCCCAATCGATTCCTGCACTACGACCTTCTGGTCTATTGTGCTCCCCGGTAGGGGTTCTCTTCAAAAATACCTGTATCTTTAATACTCTTGTGCAATTTCTTCATTTCCAAGTGTGTAATGGCGGTAAACTCAAGCGGGTTTCATTAGCTGCTACAGGGGTCGTTATCTTTGCTCCCGTAATTCCAAGGCAAGCTCTGCACTGCACTCCCTTGCTTTTCATAGCAGTTTCAGTCGATTCTATACACGATCTGGGGTTGATTTCGGTTGGCTCAGTAATGAACCGCGCTCCTTTCAGTCCCAAACCACAAATTATGCTATTATATTTTCATCTCTATCTGGCGCATGCGAAGAAAAAGAGATAAGTTTTGCAGTGGGCGGTTACCTGCGACTGTTCTTATACGAAACGAGTAGTTCTAGTTTGATCATAAGGAAAATAATAAAAACGTGCCTATTTACTGAAGCGCTTGGTTGGCACAGTTAGTTGTGGTTCCCCTGAGGGCCCCTCAACTTCTGTGGCCTCTTCGCACCCCATGCTTGTCACCTTCACCTTCGTCTTGGAGAGGAGTTGGAACGTCACCCTTGTGAAGTTCACATATGGTCGATGGTTGCAGGAATGTTAGTCTATAAGTTTGTCCCTGCATTCCATACGCCGATCGCTGGTTGTAACCCCCAGCATTTTGTATTTCGATCCCTTTCAGGATCTTCTGCGGTTCTGCTTGAGCCCCGGGGATCCAGGCGTGTGCGCTTATTGGTTTTGGGAGAGTTTCAATTAGATTTCTGTGATAAAATTCAACTTGATAATTATCCCTCTTACATATTCTCTCCCGGAATTTGGGAAGATCAGCAAGTGCTCTGGAAAAAAGTGCTTTCTAGAGCTTTATCAGTACATTCTTGCTAAAGAGATCAGAACACGCGCTTGAACGATCTAGAAAATCAGTCATTCTAAAAGGCTTCAGTTGTTCGGGAAGCTTTTGATTGCTCTGAAGTGCATGAAGAGAGAAGTTGGATCAGGGCTCTACAGA
This sequence comes from Photinus pyralis, assembly GCF_008802855.1. Classification (NCBI taxonomy): domain Eukaryota; kingdom Metazoa; phylum Arthropoda; class Insecta; order Coleoptera; family Lampyridae; genus Photinus; species Photinus pyralis. The sequence continues at coordinate 13,163,444 of NW_022170738.1, forward strand.
CCATCTAGAGCGGAAATGATTTGAACATTTTGGGCGGGCGATAGGGTGCTCTGCCGAGCTTATACAGGGTATCCCTGATCGAATAAAGTTGCACCCTATTTTCATCACACGTCCTGTATAAAAATCTGGAAAGACACTAGGTCGTTTTCAAAATATTTTTATTGCTTTGGAATGTCTTAGAATATATTATGAAAGACACTTATAATTTGTGCGACGTATGCATCTTCTGTAGGTTTCGGGAACCTTATGTGCTTTCCCATAGCAATATGTATCTAAGACGCTCTGGAAAACACATAGAAAGCTCTGGTAGGCCACATAAAATAGTAGAACTGGTTCTGAGAGCTTTAAAAGAGCTTACAAAGCTTTGAAAAAGAGCTATCCCCGTTGGTCCGTTTTTCAACAACAAATATCAAAATTCTTTAAATTGATTGGATTAACAGATTAACGGTAGACATCAAGACGTTAGAAAGCGCACCTGAAAGTCTTCGATTTAAACAGCCTTCTGGGCCACGCGAAAAGTGTGAGAATGGTTGGAAAGTGCATTGAAAAGACCTAAAAATACAGTAAAAATCATCGCTTTTTTAGCGCATTTCCACAATGTTAAACAAAAAGGAAAAAAGCTATTGTTGCCACTTTGTCCATCCGTCCGTCTGTCCGTCTAGATCTTTACCTTAGAAGCTATTCTGCTTTTTTCGCTATTTGGTTCGTTATGGTGTCGAAACTTGGACCATGAAAGGAAAGTGTTTTGTGTATATTAGTAGGAAAGTTATAGTAAAAAATCAATTTTTTTCCTGTACCATAATTTTACACTTTTGCCGTCAATGTCTTGGGGCATTTCCACAAACATAAAAAATTTGCTATTGTGGTCACTACCTACAATACAATAATTAGAATGTTCCATTGATACGGAATAATCTACTAATGACACTAATGTTAATAACAATAATTGTCCTTCAAACCTTTGAACTAGGAAGACAACATTTTGTTTGAAACGGATGTAGTTTTAAATAATCGTACAAATTGTTTATAGTTCGGGCCTGGATTTTCGATGTTGACATTGTGAAGACAATTTAAATGACCCTTAGTTAGTACTTATTGTCGTTTCACTATAAATTAGTGTTATGTTCCAATAATGCTCGGGATATCTAGACCTACCTGGCCTCAGAACTGCTAAACTATTGAGTTTATTATTTTATCTATATGTTTGATTAAACTACTGACGTATTTTCACCCCAAATGTCACACAATAAATGTTAATAGTTAAGACCAACGGAATGACTTATTTATAGATAATTACTGATATTATCTACAATTAATATAATGGCGGCGTGTATTAATTGTACATGAAACTAGTGATTACAACCACTTTCACTATATTCAGTGGTAAAAAATGCTACAAAAACCTAATCTATTATTCGATGTGAGTATCTTCGTCAACAAAAAATTATTTTATAGCATATTTCATTAGCGCAGAGAATGCACGACGTAATAAAGTTATCCCCAATTATTAAAAACATATTTTGAAACGTCCTTCGCGTTGTACTTAACCAATGTCTATTTATAAGTGATTATCCTATCTGTTCTTGATCCACCAAGAGAACAAGGGGAGGAGAAATAATCGGCGTAGTCAAAACAATTCATTACACACTGATAGGATAACCACAGGATCCTGTAATTTGCTTATATTATTCATCTTTATTATAATTAAAGTTAAGAAAGTGATGTAATTTGGAAGTTTTTACTAAAAGAGATGATATGTTTAGCACTAGGATGTAACCTTAGGTACCATCCGCAAGGTCGTTCTCGGATGCTCAGCATCCACGATTTCCGATGAATTAGAGCTTTTCAACGATATTTATTAATTACATGGTAGTCGGCCTGCCCGCTTACCTTATATAATTTAACGAAAATAGCTAATTGTTGGATGACGCCGGAAGGTCAAGTAAATAATTACCAATTGTTGAAATCGCAATGATTGTTATGGTGGTTATTCGTAAATCATTGCAATAAGTATTACAGTTCAATGTCAAGTTACTCGCTTTAGTACCTGAGCACAGTAGGAGGCTGTGTTAATTTCCGGTCGTTTTTACGATTAATGCCAAGAAACGATTTAATTGTTACAATTTTTTATGGTTAAAACTACTCAGGGGGCAAAATTATTCAACCGCAATTGTGAAGACTCCTTCCGCTAATGCAAATGTAGAAGGTCCCCGAAATTCACTGATTCTTCCAACTTTGTCTTGCTTTTATAATTCACAGGGCGAATTTCTAGGATCCAGATCCAGTAGGAAGAGTTGTCGTCAGCACGTTGTAATAAAGAATTTTTCATAGTTTGTATCACAAAAAGAAATTACAAATGTAGTTCGGAAGCGTGTGGATATCGCACATTGCAACAATTTTGTTTTAAAAAATCATAAACCAATACCACACCAATATGGTTGACAGTACTGTACCAGAAAGATTTCGTTTGCTAACCAGACAAACATAGTTTCAATTTCACCGACGCTTTTCCAAATTGAAATTGAAATATGGGTATTTTTTAAGTTTTGTTTGTCTATCCAGACTTAATTCTGCAGTTTTGAACTATTCTGCCACAACAGGACACACTGTTCAATTTTAACCATACAAGACTAGCAAAGGATATATGTATATTCAGTGGTGGTTTTGATCAAATTTTCGAGATAATTCTAATTAATTGAAAATTAAGAAACTGTTTTTAACTTTAAGCAAACATCTAGAACACATTATAGGTAATAGGTTCAATCTGGTATGATGTACCAGAAAGATTCGCTAGGGACCCTTCCATTTGCATGTATTATAATTAATTACATGCCAATATGAAAACCGTTAAAGTTAAATATGAACTATCGCCATTAAATCGACGTAATTAACTAATCGGAATCAAGAAAAAACAAATCCAATTTGTTTTCTACACGTAAGAATTTACATTAGCTATATTGATGTATAACTTTTATCGTTAATTAGATGTCCAATTGTTAGTTTAACACAAAGTTTATTTATACCTTTTTAACAAAATTCGCCACGGATCTGTACATTTAGTGTTAGTAGATTTAGGACGTCTGCTAATTGTACGCATTTAGGATAATGAAGGATTGATTGATCTACGTCACCTACCGTGGTTTCTGTACTTCAATTATTCACCTCCTGGCCGGCAAAAAAATTAGATCCGCTTCAGCACACGTGCATTCTGCGAAATTATTCGGATGGAATGGTCTCCTCTAAATGATCTTGGTACGTCATGTATTGAATTTTTGCCTTTTCATCAATGCCAGTTTAATTAAGGTGGTCATAAGTGTTAGTCGATATAAAGAAAGACAGATCCACTTATTTTATGCTGCTCTACAAACTCCACTTATTATACACTTAATGGGTTTCGAACCCTTTAAATTTAAAAGACCCGGAGATATCGAGGACCATGGAAAATAGAGCACTGGGCGAGAAGCTGTAGCTGAAGCTTCTCCGATTTTTGTGCTCCCTTGGTTTTTTTCAACATCTTTGGGTTCTTCATCTTTTCCGTTTTCTTCCGATTTGCTTCCTAGACTTTAAGGTCCACCCTGTACCCCAAAATAAGCATAAATTGTTAGACATATACAATATACATGCATAAGTACGATCTTGCTTCGCACTTCGGACATATGTTTATCTGACAATGTATATGCTTATTTTCAACTTGAGCTTGAGGACCTTTAAATTTGGGACACCCTGTATGTTTACATCGTTCCGATTCAATTGTATTCTTGACGCTATGTTACGCTGACGTTTGTAGGCATAATTATGAGAATGTACTGGAGACGTTCAAAGATACCGTGTGAAAAAAAGTAATTAAGATTTCGGCATAATTCGAGTAATTTAACTTCATATATTACCATTCAATTTGAATTTGTCAGACGGCTACGATCTATAAATAACAACAGGTGCATCTCCCGTACTTCGCAGAATAACGTATCATTATGTAAGCAGAACTCCCATAAGAAATCGCCGATTACTTTTTTTGTATAGGGACCGGACATACCGACGATGCCCTCCGCCATACGCGTACGTATCTCGGAGTTACATCAATAAATTTCTGCCGATTTTTTTTGCTGCACGGTGGTGCAACGTACTGTAAAATTATGCAGAAGATGATTCAACTGCACGATGGTGCATATCGGAAAAGTCCAAAGCTTCACAAGTAATACTGTCTTTAATTGCAAGTAATACATATCCACATCCACCCCTAGTTTGTTTAGTGAGTTCGTAATTACGGTCACATCTAAAAACATTATCATTGGAATGAGGATTGTCCGTTGGTAAATATGTCAATGGTGAGTGCAGTTTCTGTGAGACCAGCTACTTTATAGTACGTTGGGTACGCCAAAAAAAAACTGCACTTTTTGATTGGAATATGCCACTTTCTGTGGTAATAGTTAATACCAAAAGGCAACTTTTGAGATAGGGAGCCACTCGAAAATCCGTGCAGGAAACCAAAATGGTGGCCGTCAAAATGGCGCCATTAGCCGCAATATATTTTTTTGTATCTCTGCTCCTAATAGTCCGATTTTAATTTTCTTTTTTTTTTATTGAAAGCTCTTGTGACGAGGAAACTTTTTTGCTATATAACATTTATCTCTAAAACTGAAGGATTTAGCACAATTTTAGTGTTTTTTTTACGAATTTGAATCACAAGTAAGCTCAACCCGATTTTTATGTGTAACTTGTCTACGTCAATGTTAATATGTAAGGATTTCTGCACAATATTCTGACTCTTAAGGTCTGATGATGAATCGGTCTATACGATTCGAAGTCGATTAGCTAAAGAAATATTAAAATTCAATTATTTGAAAAACGAGTTTTATTGTATCAATTTGTATCGACAAATAATTCACTACGTCAATAAAATAGTGGTTGCTATTTCCCCCTTTGACTGTGCAGAAGTATGCTACTGACCCCAAATTGAATGTATGTGGATTGGTAGCAAACTTTTTATAATTATGGATGTCATAAAAAGCTTCTTTAAAAAATATTTTGAAGATAAATTTCACCCTGTATAAAATGCATATCCGGAAAACGGTTAGCCTCGCGGTTAGCATTACGAAAAAAACCGATAAGACCTACAAAAATAATTCTTTTGTTAAGGGATACTCGGGGATACCTCTAAAAAATATCAAAATGTATAGGCTGCCCTCGAGAACACCCTATATACCTAAAAATACGTTTTAGGCTTCCCCTCAGGCTTCTCGTACCAACAAACCGTTACCATTAATCTCAACCATTGAGGCTCTATCGTCCGCTTAGAGAAAGTGGATTCCCTGTATAATAAAAATGATTCAACTTATATGAATAGGTATTTAAAACTTGGAAACCATAATATTCCGTTAATATTCTTAAAGAAAATCCGAGAGAAAACCCTCGAAAAAACCCATGATTTGATAAATAAGCACTCCAAATTTCACATTCGTCGTATCTTAAACCAACTAGTTAAATAAAATAGGATAATTGTTTCTTTAATCACTTTAAAAGCAGTGTATTTTCTGTTTTTCAGAGAAAAAAATGTACGAGGCTTTTCCTTTCAATTTCCATAATGCTCGATCTCGTGCTGGTGAAACAGATATGGCGCATTTTTTCAAAAAAAAAACATGGGGATTGAAATTTTCCGAACTTGCAGGGTAGATACAAGGAGTTTTGGGGTCGATTGAATTTCTAAACGATGGCCTTTTTTGTCGAAAAGACCGGGATATTGCACAATTAAGAACTTACTTGTGATTCACATTCGTAAAAAAAACACTTTTTTAAAATTGTGCTAAATCCTTAAGTTTTAGAGATAAATGTTAAATAGCAAAAAAGTTTCCTCGTCACAAGAGCTTTCAATAAAAAAAAAGAAAATTAAAATCGAACTATTAAGAGCAGAGATACAAAAAAATATATTGCGGCTAATGGCGCCATTTTGACGGCCACCATTTTGGTTTCCTGCACGGATTTTCGAGTGGCTCCCTATCTCAAAAGTTGCCTTTTGGTATTAAGTATTACCACAGAAAGTGGCATATTCCAATCAAAAAGTGCAGTATTTTCCCCATTCTAGCCATGTACCCGACGTACTATTATAATCATCACCACATACAAAGGAGTATAACACTGCTGAGCTTTAGTCCGAAGTCCCCCCACGTTTTGATAGTAAATTTGTTTATATTTATTGTTTTATTAGTAACGTGGATTTTAATTTTTTGCAGACACCATTTTTGGGGTTCCTTTCTAAAATATAAATTGAGTACATTGCAGCACACCGTTTTAACATATGCTATAAAATAAAGTAAAATACTTTTTTGTACTCCTTAGCTGTGGTACGATACTGTTTTTTCATGATAAATTAAGACGACTCGCTGTCACTCATACAACCTTCACAACTTAATATACAGAGTGGCCATTTGAAAACGAAACAGAGCCTATTTTAGGGACCTCAAAACATTTATGAAAAAATTCTCGGACCCGTCAATTTTTGATTCAAGGGGGAACCATTTTTTTTTACTAGTTTCGCCCCCACGAGGGCAAAGCCATAGCCGGGGTGAAAGCGTTCCCGAAATTTTAAATCGAATGGGGGGGTCGAGTGATACCTTATTTTGAAGGTATTTTTATGTGCTTTCAGTGCTTAAAACTAAAATCAATCAAGTAAATGTTGAAAATGTTGGCCGGTAGCTCCTCTTCTTCCAATCCATTGTCCTGGAAAGGCTCATTGTCTGTGCCAACTGCTAAGGGAGCTGTTTTAACTTTCCATCAATCCTAGCAGAAGATGAAGAGGACGTAGACGATCTTCATGGATACGTACATCGTACATCTGAATTAGACATTATCTTCGCTCACAAAATTTTACTTCATCTTTGTTGTAGGTAAAGCCAAATTGTCGAAGCATTAACACAACACATCTCAAAAAATCCTGAAGGAAATTTAATTCCCTACTGGTAATGAACTGAAGAAAAGTAAAAGGTTCGACCGAAAAGGTGACTGTTTTGAAAATTGCTCACCTTAACTTGAAAACCATGTCTTTTTTGGAAAAAAACGTATAGAAATAAAGTTGTAGAAAATTTTATGAGCTTTCGAGTTTGATAAGACAACCGCAAAACTGTACCTTCAAGCCCCTCCCTCCCCACCTCCGGAAGCACTCAAATCGCTGGGGTACTTTATTACACAATCATGAGGGGAGCCGAGTTTAAAAATCGACCGGTTGAGTTTTACGTCGAACGTTTGAATTGTAAAAGACAACGGATCGAGAAAAGAGTTAATTTTAACGTGGAACTTCTTTTGAATCCAAAGAGATAACTTTTTTTAAGATTTGTAACCAATAACTATTTTTTCACACGTAACTCAGACCTCCAGAATTTTTCTCTTGAAACCTTCTGAATGTTAGAACTGGGCCAGTGAAACGGTACCAGAGCGGGAATTTGAAATCCGAACCCGAACACCACCCAGAATGATCTTTGAGACATTACGCGTCATCATTTAAACCATGCTGAATATTTGCGATTTCTTTTTGCATTTTCCTTTCTTTTAACATGTGCATGAGATTCATTGCAAATGGTGCATATAATTATAATTGTAGACTAAATTTAACAAACATTACTCTAAAACGTATGGGAGTATGACAAGGATTCCTGCAGAGCACTTCGGAAAAACCTATAAGGAGAACTGATGAACGGCAGTGCTACATTACTATATTCAATGAATATCGACAATGTTTACGTTATGGTCCAGGAAGAAAAACTGAGGTGATTTGCAACTGGAATTTTCTCGTGGACGTCGTGTGTGTGTAATAAAGGCAGGTCGTTAATCATTATTAACGAGTTTCTCAAGACTGAATGGGTGACCGAAGGTAATCCATTGATTATACGTAAAACTTTAATCGCTCTCGTATCTATTATCTTTAATGGTCTGCTTTTGAAAAACGGCTCTGCGCCTTTGCGCGCGAATTTCATGATCGGAATGGTGCAAATTTGCAGCTTCGATTTACTTCTTATTTATATTCTTATTTATAGTAGTTGTTGTTTCAACGGAATGCTTGGTTTCCTTCTTCGCATAATAAAATTCGAGGTGCGTTAATTATTACATACAAAAGTTGTATTTTTAAATTATGTAGCGATGCAAATTTAGTGCGTAGGTGAGCTAGCAAATTGTCAGAATTTACTATTGTAACTTGTCCTCTGATAACGTTACAGGTTACAGAGGTATTACCTATCGACCACCCTATGCTTGCCGTTAGTTATGTCGAAAACAATATAATTTTCGCCAAAACTTCAAGGTGGTCTAAACTCTAAAATTTCTTTTCACTGTATAGAAAAATGAGGATTCGGTCATAAATAGATATCAGTTTAGGACCCCCACGATGTTAAGCAAGTTTATGGTAATGTTATTTCCACGTTCTGAAATTAAAGAAGTCTGTTTTTTCGTAAAATTGAAGTTACTGCAACATTAAGATAATCCACAGATATCAAATAGACAAGTTTTGATTGCTTCCTTATAAAAAATCAAACAGCAAATATATTATTTAAGTGCATTTCGCTTACAGAGCCTTTTGACACTCATCTCGTGCAACGCGAATATCCGACCGACTGATCGAAGCTCGAAGGACCAGTGTGTTCTGAGCCATACACCTAATTCTGTCTAATTCACTGTTCTCAACCTTTTTATAAATTAGCGCCCCTTGCAAGATTCCCTGAACTCTGTTCTTTTATGAGCTGGAGGTTGCAATCTTTCAGAACTAAACCAATGGCTACTTATTTTTGTTATATTAAATCACTTCAAATTTCTGGTGATGTGTTCTGAAAGACTCAAATATTACACAAAATGGAAAAATTGGTCCCTTATATTTGCTGACTTTTCTCGTAAGAACAATGTTGATCCAGGAATAAATTGGACTCCGGTCTGTAGCAATAACTATCCCCAAACGCTAAGCGATGCCTGACGCAGTTTGAATTTTTCCCCGAAATTCAATTAATGGAAACCCCGTTGATTTCTGGTACACCTTCGTGTTTGGAGGTACAAACAAGTCACAATAGTAATGAAAGTAACTGTTGTAATGAAGCGATATAGGGTCAAGTGTGTCCCAGATCGCGTGGGATTACATGGGTAACTTTGCTATTATTAGGTACACATAGAGAATTGGTTAATTGGAAAATGTTTTGCAGTTTTATATGCTTATTTAAAATTTCCTTAAGGACATTCAAAATCTCGCACAGGTTCGACGTAAATTTAAAAAAAACTAAAATTGGTCATTTCCTTGAATGTCTTATATCATCGAAAGTATAAGATATATAAAAAAGTTTTATATAAAAGTTACTGTCTTTGATACGCTTAATTTAGAATTGATGTCAAAAACAAATGTATTGTTGTTATGTCTTGATAATGGTCGAAGGACCACTCCGATTAAGGAGAATAATATGCAAATTTGATCAACTAAATGAACTGTACTGAATTTACTAACTGTACGTTGTGACATTTTTATTTATATTCAAAACAAACTCTAATAATGAAAACTAAATTAAATTAGTGCAAATTGCCCTTATTTTAACGCATATGCGATTATACTTTCGACCACAAATTTCTTTGCACCCTTGTAGGATAATAATCACGTGAAGCATAGCAAATAATAAAGATGGGTAATATTCATCCCCAATACGAAAATCCTTCGCCGACAGCATGTGCTACAAGACAACTTCTTTTATTTTAATGTAAATTCCCTGTAGGAAATATGCGAAACACGTCTTTCAGATTTATACGCCAATACAAACACGTCTCCAGCACCACATTTCATATGAGTTTTGAAGTTTCCATATAGAAAGTTGAGTGAAAGACGGAAACTTCGAAAATCCCCCTAGACTTACATATTCTAACCGTATTTTTGTAAACGATAAAAAACTCTCTTGGAAAATTTGCAAATATATTGCATATGGCAGTCGAAGCTGTTGTCGTCTGATTTATTTTCCCGACAATGAACCACTACTAATTATGTCTTAAAAAGCTTTGTTTTTGACGAACGTATAATTTTCCTGTAAACTCTTTTACAACATTGATTCCCATCACGAAAATATTAATAACAGTTAGTAGTTGTATAATAAATTACGTCGAGCAAATTTGTACACATTAAATAATAGTAAGAAAGGTCTATGTCAGAAGTAAGCGTATTTGAGATTGCAAATTTATGAGAAATGCATAAAACCGTTATGAATTATGCAATTTATATTTGTTATCTATCGATGCCTATACGATTTAAAAGCAATTCACATAAAGTAATACGATCGAAGATAGGCGTAAATAAGTTATTGATGAAAATTATATTTATAAATGTGATCTCACCAGGATATCACCCCGACCATTTTTCTTTGGCGAGCACGACCTCTACCTCGTGAGTAATTATTAGGTCACCCTCGATACCTGCTCGTCCTTAATCATCGGATCCTAGTGAAATATTATCAAAATTGTGGGAATTTAATTTGCTAAATGGATGTTCAGGGAATTTGTTTACTCACACTACATTTCTTACGTTTTTTACTGCCGACAGACGAGAAATAGGTTAACCAGTTTTGTACATCCAGAAATATCTTCTTAATGGTGATCTGATCGATTTACGTCAAAAGCTGTAGATCACGCATTAATTGACGATTTTATTTTAAGTGTCATTAGTAATCATTAGTGTTTTTCTAACACGGATCTACATATAAAAAGGCGCATTTCCATATGATCAAATATATTTTAGAAAAAAATTTACGCAATTTTTAAGGTTATTTACAATGCTATACTACTCGAGGTCCATAACTTAAACAACTCGAAAATATCATAATATTTGTTTCTTGTCCATCGAAGACCATTAATTGGTGAACTGCAGATTGTCAAAAAACTTCTTGATCTTCTGATGATCAAAGGGCTAATTTATATATTGAGTGGTTTCCTATTGGAAAAAGGGGACTTAGTTACCATCGCTGATATGCGTTTCTGGTTTAAATTGTTTCTCAAAGAAAAATATAAATCTATTTCATTCATCCTCGAGCACGCTGTCACCTTACGATTTCGGGATAAATTGGGAGACGATGAAAAGGTAGTCAGGATGGAAGGATGTTGGGTAGGAATCTAAGAAGAGGTGGTTGGATTCGCCTCTCCCAATCCCCAGGGCCAACTCTAATCCCAAACAGGGAGAACGAATATTGATTATAATTGATTTTAAGTGATTTAGTTTCTTTAAATAACATTAGGTACTTTAATAATTAATCGCATTCGTGTGAAGATGAAAATCGTTTTCAAATATGTACACAAAAAATAAATTCCTACTTCCTACTGACCATGCTTAACTGTTGATGAAATGTTTGAAATGTTCATAGCTGGTCATTAAATAAATTCTCTGAAGAACTTTATTAATGCACTTTTAGTGATTATACTTTTTATAGAAAAAATTTCTTTCTGGACAGGACTAGAACTCCAGTCATTTTGGTAAATTCTTTACCAATTTATTGCCAAAAGATACTTATGGCATGTTATAAATCTTGATATTTTAGTCTTCCAGTTTATAAATTTGCTAATTTCCATTTTCATGTCTTTATTAAAACTAAGATTTTTTTCCTTACCGTAGATTCTCGATATTTATAGGAGGATTTGTGTAAAATTGTACATTCAGGGCCACTTAGTATGCATGAAATGCACCAGTGATTTTCGCATGAGCATGGGCCTAATACCGCATTTTCGAAAACATCTTTAAAAATACGGAATGACTATCAGACGTCTTGGTGTAGGTAAATGGAAAAATGGTAGGTACCTTAGTTGCATTGTGTATGTTGAATTTTCAGAAAATTTACAGAAAATGTAGCAGTAACACTTTGCCTGGAAAAACACATGATACTTAAAGTGTCTCATTTTTAATTTCAAGGAAACTTTACAAGAAGAGTTTTACTTCTAGAAAGGTGCGCAAAACCGGCTTCTATTAAATAACTACGAGTTATTACGTTATTTTGCCTTTAGTTTAAGTGTATGGGATTTCCAAGACCCATCAGCCTATTTTCATCACCGAATCCGGATTCAAACCAAAGACCCTTAGAAAGTGTGGTTTCTAAAGTTTCAAAATGAAGTTGGAAAATTTCTAAGGGTTTCCAAAAAAATTCTTGAGACCTAAAGGATTCTCAATGTGCAAGTAGTGTTTTTCTAATCTGATTTCGAGGGGATATTACAATGTTTCCTATAAAATTACTAAAGGTTTCCCAGAAGGCCGCGTTCTAAAGTGAGATATTTGTGTAGGACTAATTTTTGTGTTGAATAAGGTTTCATTTATTCGTGTTTAATTCACGGATTACAATAAAGTAAGTACTAAGTTTCTAAATGGTTAGTGGTACTAGCAAAGACTATCGAGGATAGTCTTTGGTACTAGTCAATTTTAATGCTTTGATGTGCGGGTTAATTTAAAGGGTGCATAGGTAAATTCTTTGTATATTTTGATCGTAAATGGAACGAGGTGCCGATATCGATACTGAAACAGAATCATACCCAAAAATAGAAACATATTTTGGCGCCGCACCTAATTAAAATAGAATTTTTATTGTAATTACATTCTTAGGTAATAATTGCTTTAAAAATGATGTCGATATTTCGTTACATGATCAATAAATTAGGATGCGCAACTCGTTTTATGACAAAAAAGTGCTCAATGGTCAATAATTGAACTTTGTTTTGGCGCTCTCTCCACCATGCATAAACATGGCCTTCTTAATTTGCCGGAAATTTTAAGATTACAATTGATAGGCCTTTACTTGGGCGAATTATGTAACAAGATCATTAGGGAGCTTCCCAAGATTCCTAGAAAATGTTATTACGTAAGATTTCAATAAACTGGCGGATGAGGAAAGACTTCCAATGAGTTAAGAAGACTTTTAAAAAGATTTCTATGATAATTACCAAGGGTCCAAAGAAGGTTTCTGAAAACCTTCCATTATTATATGGGAAAATTTTAACTGGCTAATCCATCTACTTCTGTTCAATTTGTACAAAATTGTATAAGTTGTGATTATACACAAGGGCGCTAAGCGTTTAGCCGTCATTTTCTTTTTCTAAATATCTCCGAAACAGAGGAGCAGAGACTGTGAGAGTGGAAGCACAATATAGAAGTACCTACTATGCAGTGCCGTCCTTCCAGTGGGAAGGAGTTTAATTTTTGGGGAGGCTAAGGAGAGTTTACGTTTATTAGTGTATTATTCTGGAAGGATTATTTATAGGTAAAGGTCCTGTCTAACAAAATTTTATCGGGCCATAAAATTATTCGGAAATTTACGTTTTAACACAAAATACAAAACATATAGTCCATTCGTTATTGCTATTCCGATATGTAATTAACCCCACTAAATGCAGCGTTAACTTTTTTTTACCTCACCTCGTCGATTAAACATAAACAATTCTGTCGAATAAACTGCAACGCGTTATTGTTGACGTGCAGGATAAAAATGAACAAATTAAGCTTTTGTTTACACTAATGTTGTTTACGCCTACCGGAGGTCAATTAAACTGCAGTTCTAAAAATTTTATGGAATGATTTATGGATGAATTTGTATCGGGTTCGAGTATTAAACAGGTCACTTGAGTTTTAGGTACATCTGTAAGATGATTATTTTTAAATTTTAAAATTGGTGAAATTGCTAATTAGTTTGTAATGCCGTTGTATTCCTACACTAGAGCTACAATATTATTTGCTGGGGAGCCAGTATGCAAACATTCAGACTTTCATTCTGCAAAAAGCATAATAACCCCTTCAAAAAGCTGAAGGTCTGCATTTACATTCTAAGACTGCCATATCATGGGCATGACAACATTCAAAAATTTAATAAATTAAGACAAACGCATGACCACGACACAAGTACATAATATTAAGTTCGTATTTAAATTTTCGGAAGGAGAAACATATTGTCTACTCTTTTCTGAAGTCGAACTTTCCAAAGGTGGGTACTTCAGCCGAATTTGTCGGAAACGATTTTCCTTGGAAAAATATTGCGGGGGCGAAGCTTCTAGAGCGAACTTGCAGTTAGTGACGAATATTCTGGGGGTAAAGGATGATGCACAATTAATAGGTTGTTTAGTTATCAGTCCAACAAAATGTAATATTTGGTTCAACAGAAGAAAATGATTGTTTGCCACGGCAACCTCCACAGTCAGGTTCTGTCTTGTGCGCTTACATTCCATTCTAGGCATTTTCTCTAAAAATTACAGAAATTCCCATAAAACAAAAAACTTAAAGAATTCGAAATTCGCATAATTAATAATTGACGACATATCGCATCACGCTACTTAGTTATAACTGTTTGTTAGTTAAAAATATAATAACTGGATTTTTTTTCATCGACAGCGAACTACTTCCGGTCGGTCCGTTTGAAAATCGGTGGGCCGTAGGGAGCAGTTCCAAAAATTACTACCGTCATAAATTATACGGTACGCCAACGTATAATACACATGTATTATAAATCAATAAGTATTTTATGCGATATAAATAATTTAAGATTATGGAGTAGAGGGCGCGTTACGCGGTCACCGTTAGAGCGAAATTAGAATAATGGCATATAATTAATACATTTTTAAAGGACGTCAATTACAAAACCAAACAAGTGCACATCAGTGTCTATAAGGCTAATGAACCATCTTTGAGATCTCAGTTTGAATTCTTTCAATGATGTAATCTGAGCAATAATGATTATGGTTTATCTTCTTCGTGCAATCAAATTATAATTATCGTAAGGTATGTCTATTAGAAGCGCTATCTATAAACTAACTTGCTTGAGGTATTTTTCTCTCAATTGTAAATATTCATTAATACCCGGCCAATTAATACAGCTTTACATGCGATTTGAATATTATTTATTCCATATTCTCGTGAAACCCTCTTGCAAGCGGGAGTCTCATTATAAACCGACTGCGAGACCTTTCGTGACATTGCTTAAATTAATGCAAGCGCGATGTTGTTAAATTGGAATCGAATTAATTAGTTATTCGTGTTTAACGTGCGCCTAAATTCCAAACAAAATAGCTCATGTGCATGTCGATTAAATAATCACCGTAGTAGAGATTTTCGTTGAATTTGACTTGGCCGCAAGTGAACCAACTCTTATTTATAAGCACCCTGAACTGTTTAAAAGAAAATCTTACTTCTTATTCATTGCATACCGAAATAAGAATAAGTTTTGAATAACAAACGCCCAGTGCGTAGCACTTCAATTAATTTAAAAACTAAATGTTACTAAAATAATTACTAAATTGCAAGAAAAATAGTACGGATACATGGCTAGAATGGGGAAAATACTGCACTTTTTCATTGGAATATGCCACTTTCTGTGGTAATAGTTAATACCAAAAGGCAACTTTTGAGATAGGGAGCCACTCGAAAATCCGTGCAGGAAACCAAAATGGTGGCCGTCAAAATGGCGCCATTAGCCGCAATATATTTTTTTGTACCTATCTCTGCTCCTAATTGTCCAAAATTTTAATTTTCTTTTTTTTATTGAAAGCTCTTGTGACGAGGAAACTTTTTTGCTATATAACATTTATCTCTAAAACTTAAGGATTTAGCACAATTTTAAAAAAAGTGTTTTCTTTACGAATTTGAATCACAATGCAATATCCCGGTGTTTTCGACAAAAAAGGCCGTCGTTTAGAAATTCGATCGATTCAACCCCAAAACTCCTTGTATCTACCCTTGCAAGTTCGGAAAATTTCTATCCGCCATGTTTTTGTTTTTGAAAAAAATGCGCAATATTTGTTTCATCAGGCACGAGATCAAGCATTATGAAAATTGAAAGGAAAAGCCTCAATTTTTTTCTCTGAAAAACAGAAAATACACTCTGCTTTTAAAGTAATTAAAGAAACGCTCAGTATATCAACTTTAACTCTTACTCTCGCTCTTGCTTATCCTATTTTATTTAACTAGTTGGTTTAAGCTACGACGAATGTGAAATTTCGAGTGCTTATTTATCAGATCATGGGTTTTTTCGAGGGTTTTCTCTCGGATTTTCTTTAAGAATTATAATATTAACGGAATATTATGATTTCCAAGTTTTAGATACCTATTCATATAAGTTGAATCATTTTTATTATACAGGGAATCCACCTTCTGTAAGCGGACGATAGAGCCTCAATGGTTGAGATTATGGTAACTGTTTCTTGGTACGAGAAGCGTGAGGGGAAGCCTACAACGTATTTTTAGGTATATAGGGTGTTCTCGAGGGCAGCCTATGCATTTTGATATTTTTTATAGGTATCCCCGGGTATCCCTTAACAAAAGAATTATTTTTGTAGGTCTTAGCGGTTTTTTTTCGTAATGCTAACCGCGAGGCTAACCGTTTTCCGGATATGCTTTTTATACAAGGTGAAAATGTTATCTTCAAAACGTTTTTTAAAGAAGCTTTTTATGACATCCATAGGTAATTATAAAAAGTTTGCTACCAATCCACGTACATTCAATTTGGGGTCAGTAGCATACTTCTGCACGGTCAAAGGGGGCATACTGTTTTTAAATAGCAACTACTATTTTCTTGACGTAGTGAATTATTTGTCGATACAAATTGAAACAATAAAACTCGTTTTTCAAATAATTGAATTTTAATATTTCTTTAGCTAATCGATTTCGAATCGTATAGACCGATTTATCATCAGACCTTAAGAGTCAAATCCTTACATATTAACATTTGACGTGGACAAGTTACACATAAAAATCGAGTTGAGCTTACTTGTGATTCAAATTTGTAAAGAAAACACTTTTTTAAAATTGTGCTAAATTCTTAAGTTTTAGAGATACATATTATATAGCAAAAAAGTTTCCTCGTCACAAGAGCTTTCAATAAAAAAAAGAAAATTAAAATCGGACTATTAGGAGCAGAGATACAAAAAATATATTGCGGCTATTGGCGCCATTTTGACGGCCACCATTTTGGTTTCCTGCACGGATTTTCGAGTGGCTCCCTATCTCAAAAGTTGTCTTTTGGTATTAACTATTACCACAGAAAGTAGCATATTCCAATCCAAAAGTGCAGTTTTTTTGGCGTACCCAACGTACTAAAATAGCACCAGTTCTAAATAAGAAAATTTCAGAATGTCTTGCAGCAATAATTTCAGCAAGAACTTGCACATGCAATTTTGACAATACACGGAGCAATTTTTCGTACAATTTCTTGCGGCAATGAATTGCTGCAAGAATTGCAATAAAAATTGCATCGTCTAATACGGCCTTTATACTAGCGAAAATATCCTAACGCGTTAAATTAGATTGTCTTTGCCCGTATGCTATTTGACTTTATGCGACCTGTTGGATAGTATTCGTCACTTTTTATGAATCTTTTTGCAATAATCCGCATTTTTGCAACCATTAACGGAACTCGTGGTGTTAAATTGTAGGTTCCCAAACACAAATATTAGTGGCGACAAATTTTACTAGGGAAAACAACACTTTATTATCGTAATCTTGATGCGAATGGAAAACTCTACTGCAACATTTATTTCTCGTATCTAAAGACCGAATAAATCCAAAATGTTTCCCCCTTCGCCCCTTTTTTCATTATCAACTCAGACGACCATGTCTAATCATTTTGCTACTTAAATCAGGCTCTACGAATTCAAGTTGAGTTAGGATGAAAATCATCAGCCACATATTTCTCTGTAGATTTGCGGTACGTATTAAAAAGGTGAAATACCATAGAAATTCCAGACTTTATGTCGCTACCGGCTTCCTAAAGTAATTAAGGAATAAAGACCTATGGAAAACAAACACGCAGAAAAACATACACGTCTGTTGTACTGTTGCCCTATCTCACGATCTTTGGACAAAAACAGAACATGAAAATTCCGAAACGAAATTTTTGAAAATTGTACGTATAGTTACAAGACCCACTCCAAGACTGCCAGGAGCAACATGTTCCTACCAGATTTAATTTAGACTATTTAAGTGTCATTTTCTTTTCATTTGCTAGGCAAGCTCAGAAAAATGAGCTTCATCGACCTCCTAGTAGGCTATGTAAGTTTATAAATTTGCAAAATTACAACTCTTAACCTTTTACTTTCACGTGTAATTGGCATGGAGTACTAATTCTACTTATTAACGAGCTCCTAAGCAGGTTTGTGATTTTGTTACGTCCGTCCGTCTATGTAAATGGCAACTAGCGAACGAATTTTCCAATTCTGTTTTCATTAGTACGTTTTTCGTCAGCCAAGAAAGAACTAATTAAATTTTTAGTGATCCAAGAGCGCGTTTGCTGTATTTGTTACAAGTTTATTATCTAGTAGTCCTCTGACTTGGATATTGCCACACGCCACAGGAAATATATGCCACGCACGCTTCTGAAACGCTTAAAAGGTGCGATTACGGCATTCTCAAAAGTCAAATGAATTAATATATTGACATTCAAGGAAAGCTCAACTGCGTATTAGCAGTAAGGAATTTAGTGAAATGTCAATTATGTATGCAAAAGCCCTTACGAAATACATCGGTTCCCTTTGCAAAGACATTCGTGAGATATCTCCCCCATTTGTCATGGTTTCAGTAGTGGAATCTAATCTTAATAAGAATTTTGAAATACCTTAGTCGGCTAATAAGATAAACGAAAAGTTGTTACATGGAACTTATTTATGTTACACGATTATAATTAATATTATCTATCTACTCAGAATAAAATATGGTCATTTTATTAATGAACAAAAATGAAGATTTAAAAATTATAATAATGACATAGGCACGCGACGGGCAGGTTTAGCTTTTCAACGTGCCGAGAACGCCTGCATTTGCATTTTTTAGATTTATCGCAGGTCATATGGGCGTGAAGAACAAATCGAAAAGCAGATGAAGAATACTTTTTGGAAAAAAGCCGTCTTTGCTGATATGGACATTTTTGATTTTCCTACACAGCGGTAAATCTTAACCAGTTTAGTATTATTAAGCGATTTACAGGAAATCTAACTGGTAATTAATAAATATTAAGAAAAAATGTCATAAATTTTATCGCGGCTATCTATAATTCATATGTAACATATATGGTAGATGCTTAATTAGTACCGTGTTATATTAATTGAATTATAACTTAAAATGAAAACTGTTCGGCACGTTAAACTAGAATAGACTTGGCGAGACGTTCGTTGCAAGGATACGTTAATTTTATGTGCATGTTTACGGCCTTTTTAGTTTCATTATTAACCGCAGAGAAGAGTGGAAGACAAACCACTCGTCCAGAAATGCGCACTTTCGCAATTTATTACCTTCCCCTTTGCCTTGAGACAAATATAATCTTCTGCACTAAAGACGATTTAGTTAAAGAACGAAGTACTTAACGCCTTGCTTCCATTTCTTTGGAACAGAAAGTGTTAGGGTACATAAAGCATGCGGCTTGCACAAATGACTCGCAAATAGTCGCCCGCGAATAGGAGTCTATTTCTACATTTATTATCTGCTTTAATCCTCTTGGGTGATTTTAACGGGATAATTTAAAGTCATAAAGTTCTACGCGAGAGCATTTTCCAAAATTTCCCTCTCGCGGCCTCCGACTAGGGAGTTTTTGATATTCGCAGATGATCGAATGCAAATAATCTCATATCCACATCTTTAAAATTGATGGAGTGTTGGAAGAAGCCAATAAAAAGGGATCAATTACAATTTACAGTTAAGCAAAGGGTGCTAGAAAGTAAAATACTCATGTGAATATTAAATTTTTTATGGCTGTGAATAAGCAATAAGCCAATAGTGAAAAATAGGGCTAGAAGGAGGTTATTCGTCTTTTATGAGAGCATTGAGTAGTACTATGCAATCAAAAATGAGTTGCTGTTGAGTCAGCTTTGGACGTACTTAACTTGAACTTCCAAAGGCGACTCGACAGCAACTCATTTTTGATCGTCCGTTACAAGAGCCGAAATTCGCATATGATTTTGAGCAGGGCTTTTTTGACACGACATGACTTCTAATCCGGCTCACATTCAATAGCACTGATCCTTGAAATCAAAGAAATCGATTGGCGATGGTCTAACATCGCTGTCCCTTGGCGTTCTCGGGTAAGACGAGGAGCAGACGAACATACGGACGGACAAAATCACCACATAAGAAGAAAAATTCCCTCAAGAATTTATTGGTGAGATCTAAGTGAGCGAATTTCATAAGGATATCGTAAAAAAATTCGAAAGAAGAGTCCAAAGGATATTTTGAAGAAAATTTCGGCATTTCGAAGATGTATAAATATCTTCCTTGTAAATTTGAAGCAGTAATATCGTTTCCGAGAGCACGTTTCCACGAAAAATTCGACACTCCACAAAATCTTCTCTCGAAATTCCCACGGGAGCGGGAAAAACGAGATTTTACGTTTTACAGTCGAAACTGCGGCAGATAAAGACTTGACATTTAGAACGTCGGTTTCTTTGAAGGTTTACCAAGTCCTCCGAAAGCACTTCCTGAAATTGCCACGGGAAATAGATATACGGCACTGACTAATACGGTACGAAATCGCCGGGAACGGCTATAAAGAATAGTAGGATATAACAATAGTTTTAATACGGAAGAGTTTTATGGAATTATAATAGGTCCCAATAGGTTGTCCAAAAATGCATGCAAAAAGCAATTTTTAAAAATAATGGCGATTTTTTAATTGATTCATAAACTACACGATAGGATTATGCATGGAACACCATATCGGATAAGTGGCCTCCTCAGCTCTACTGGCACTCGCTCCCAGAACTTCCTCGGGGTGACCCAATCACATAAAACGGCGACCTTTCAAGTGAGTCCAAAAACGTGGAAATCGCCTTTCCCTATAGAATATTCCCCACAAGTAAATTTGCATCCGATGCTTTTGGCACTAAAACTCCATCTAAAGAATATTCTCCTCCCTAAACATTCACACGCAAATATATTGGTCTCTGGAGGAACATCTGTAACACTTTTAAGAGTTTAGTAAATACTTTACACAAATCATTTGAATACTAAATACTTTTACGTCCAGCACAAGCGAATACTAGATACAGATACATTGAAAAGTATTCAAATACTTAAGAAAATAAGTATTCAAATACTTTAGAATGTGTTCGAATACTTTCAAAGGAATTCGAATACTTTCAAAAGTATTCTAATACTATCAAAGGTACTATAAAAAGTATTCGAATACTTTGAAAAGTATTTCATTAACTTACTTTGAAAAGTATTCGAATACAATAAAAAGTATTCAAATACTTGTCACTCAAATACATTAAAAATTTAAAATAGTATACTAGATAAAAGGCTTAATACTACTTAAAAAATCAAGTTATACTTTGTATGGGGTTAGCTTTTTTTATATTTCTATTGTTATATACAAATTTAAGGGGAGTAAAAGCGTATTATTATTATTATATTAGGTTATATAGGAGGTACCTACCAGGACCTTTCTTATACCAGTTATATCCTTAAGAATACGTGTACCAGTTTTCAAAGCGATCGTACGTCGTGCACATGATACGTACGCCTTTCTGAAATTAATCCTAGCGATTTTGGAACAGATCCATTTTTGACCATCCGTTTGTCCGTGTGCATGATAACTTGTTTAGAAACGTGCGATCGCTTTGAAAATTGGTACACATGGTCTTAAGGATATAAGAAAGGCCCCTATTGTTTTTAAGTTGTTTTTAAGTTTCACCCCAGGATCGTTCGGTATTCAGCTGTATCGGATTTTTATATTTGATTTTGTGACAATGGAAACTTTCCCTAAACATTTCTAAATTGTTCTCAAATATTTGAATAACTTAAAAGTACTGCCTTTTTTTGAGGCCGGAAAAAAAATTGTCTGAGATCGACCGGGAAAAAACATTTTCTTATAGAATTTGACCCGTAGAATCCATAATTTCAAACAGTTCCAAAATTGGGCTACTAATTCAAAAGTTACAGCCCTTTGAATTTTCTTTCGAAATTGGTTTCTAGTCCATAACTTTGGATTGAGAAGTCTAATCGAGAAAGTACGAATTGTCTTGGATTCTACGCACCAAAATTAATAAGAAAACGTGTTTTCCCGAGAAATTTTGGTGTAACCGATTTTTGGTAAAAAAGGAAGGTTATTATACATTGTCTTTTTTTGAGGCCCGAAAAAAAATTGTCTCAGATCGACCCGGAAAAAAAATTTTCTTATAGAATGTGGCCTGTAGAATCCGTAATTTCAAACAGTTCCAAGATTGGGCTACTAGTTCAAAAGTTACATCCCTTTGAATTTTCTCTCGAAATTGGTTTCTGGTCCAAAGCTTTTGATTGAGAAGTCTAATCGAAAAAGTACGAATTGCTTTGGATTCTACGCACCAAAATTAATAAGAAAAAGTGTTTTCCCGAGAAATTTTGGTGTAGTCGATTTTTGGTAAAAAAGAAAGGTTGTAGTAACACTACCTTTTTTTGAGACCCGAAGAAAAAATTGTCTCAAATCCATCCGGAAAAAAAATTTTCTTATTGAATGTGGCCTGTAGAATCCATAATTTCAAACAGTTCCAAGATTGGGCTACTAGTTCAAAAGTTACAGCCCTTTGAATTTTCTTTCGAAATTGGTTTCTAGCTCCTAACTTTTGATTGAGAAGTCTAATCGAAAAAGTACGAATCGTTTTGGATTATACGCACCAAAATTGCTATACTCTACAAAATCAAATCCACAATTACAGTACCAGGGGTGGTGAACTGGTGAGGCATCAATATATGAGATTGCAATGTAGTAGATATGGGGCCAATTATTACAGTCCTCGCTTTTTAAACAAATTACCGAGCGACGTAGTAAAAGGCTACCATCCAAAATTTTCAGAAATAAAATTAAAACATTTTTAAAAAAACAAAGTTTTTACGACATTAACGAATTTTTGAATTGTCGATGGTCTTCATCCGATTTCAATGTAAGTTAATCATTAAATGTATTTGTCCCTTGTTTTTTATCCTTTTCTAAACTGACGTTTGTAAACAAAAAAATGTTTTTGTCTTAACAACAATAAAGATTATTATTAAAATTAATAAGAAAAATTGTTTTCCCGAGAAATTTTGGAGTAGTCAATTTTTGGTAAAAAAGGAAAGTTAAGTATTCAAATACTACGCGAAGTATTTGAATACTTCTCAAAGTATTCAAATACCTTGCGAAGTATTCGAATACTAAATATTTGTGAAAGTATTTAAGTTACAAAAACAAATACTGCTTCCATAATAGTATATTAAGATACAAGTGTATAATCAAGTCTTTAAAGCACGCGTAACGAGTTTAAGGGCACGACGCAAAGCGGAGTGCCTTTAACGTTGCAAGTGCTTTAAAGGCCAATTATACACGTGTATCTTACAGTATTTTTTATTATACCTGCAGTATAATTTAAAAATAGGAAATACAATGAAATCATATTGACGTTATACTCGGTCTAATTTCTGGGTGTTTGCTATGGTCAAAAAAAATTCAATTAAACGATTTCCGTTGAAAAAGACACCGTCCATTAAATCGGTTGTAAAATCTAAACAAACGTTGGTAGGTGTAAAATCCAAATCCAGTAAAGCCTATTAAAAAGAATATGAAAAGTTGTTTCCATGGATGGAATAGGAAGTTACTTACGAATAAAGTCTTAATGCATCCATAATGCTGGCATATATGAAGGAAATGTCAAAGGTATTTAAATCTCTATATTTTGGTGCATTCATTCAAAACTTTAAAGCAATGCTGCGATTAAAAAGTGAACAGATTTGAAAGCATACCCTAAATTACGCGCGTTTGTGAAAGCTTCAACCAAAGGATAGGTACAAAAGCCAAAGAAATGTTGCCATTTACAGAAAGCGACCTAAGAGGAATTTTTATTTCATCAGATGACAGTTTCAAAAGTCATACTTGAAGTATCGTTACTTAGCAACTTTAAAAGCGTGTGTTTTAAAGGCCTTTTTTCGCACGCATTTGAGTGTTTAAAACGGAGATTGTGATTCAGGTATAAAAATAGTTTTTATATAACAAGAGCGCGAAGTTCAATTTCGCGCATTGAGACTGAAGGTATTTTGACGAGGCGAAGCCGAGTCAAAATATCAGTCAAATGCGAAATAACTTCGCGCTAGCGTTATATACAATATTTTTTCTACACTGAACCGATTGTTAATTAAATTGCTGTTTAAGTTCACTTTGTCACGTGCGAAATACTTTTTTTCACTGTTGACGATTTCGCGCACGTTGTCAATAGCAACCTTACTTATTAATTAACCGTTTAAAAATCTAGTACTTCGCGTTTCGAAATCCGTCAGAAAATGACAGGTTTTTTTGACAGTTGTAGAAAAAAGTATTTAATTACAAAGTATTTGACTACTTTAATGGATTTGAATACTAAAAAGTATTTACAAAATCGAATACTGCCCGGCTCTGGGTGTTGCTAGGTCAAAATTCAGAACTGGGATGGATATCGTGTCAGGGCATATTTACACATCTAAAAGGCCAAAGGTAGAGGTAGTCAGCCTGTTATCTCGAGCAGAAAGGGTCTAGGGAAGTTCATCTGAAAAAATTCCGAGCTCTCGAAGAAATTCCAAAAGTAGTGAAAAAGTCCCAACAAGAAGAAGACTGAAGAGCACTACCACCAAACCACTGTGACTAATCCTGATGCAATATACACAGTGACAATGCCAGTCAAAGAAGACCCAAACCATTGGCAGTTGCAAGACCACAAGAAATGGAGAAGAAATTTGTAAAGGACAACAAACTGGAGACAGATTCCAAGAAGCTTATGGTCATTTCTCGTCTTGACTTGCAAGGAACACTAGTCGCTTCTAAGAACATCCGTGAACAAGTGCAGCACAGGCTTAAGCACCCCAATGATCCACATAAGTGCGACATACAACAGTTCTATCACACTTTTGTAACATCCTAATAAAATGGTTGTGTGAAATTTTTTTATGAGCGGACGCCTGCAGGCGGCAAATGTCGAATCCGCCTCTGATCAAAAGGTAATTGTAAATGTGAGTATAAAGCAATTATTTCAAAGCCGAGTATTCTGAACAGCAATTCTTTGGGGGTCGAGCTTTTATAAACGTGAATGTTGCTGGGAAAATACCCTAGTCAGCGAATTTTTCGGGGAGGATAGAGGGGGCGAATCTTTCAGAAAACTTCAAAGGACGCGATCTTCAAGATCGGAATTTTAATATTGTTGCAGTTAATCTAAAGATGAGCTTTTGTAATCTCAATTCTTTAGAGGTGATCTTTTCTGAACGCACTGTCCTTACGAACGGCAGGCAAATTCTGGGGCGATTTCGATACAATAAAAAAACAGACAAGGGAAAATGAGGATCGGTGGCGTGTAGAAAGATGCTGAAAAGATCGCGGAAAAGAAAAATAAGTACCGAAGGGCAATGAAAATCCCTCCAAATACTCCCCCTCCCAGGATAGACAGCCACATGACACAAAACAGCTTTCCTATTAACAACACTCTTGAAAATGAAAACGCGCATATTTAAAAAACGTTGCAACAAAATTAATAGGTTTGTAATAAAAAAGATCTACGATGTGGAATACTATAGACAAACAAACCGCAAACAATAATAAATAACGCAATTCAATTGTTAATTTAAACCGCAACGATAATTGCCGAGCTGGTAACCTGTAATTTATTGTGCGAATGTTACAACCCCTAAACGTAGAATATTAACTACGGTATGCAGAATGTTATAATTCCGTGTAAAACTTAATTTCCATACGCATGTGAACGCTTACAGTAAGGGAGGTGCTCATCTCTTTTTACGACCGTATCATAAAATTGCACGTAAACTGCTGTGATATGCATTCCTCCTGCAAAAAAATAATTCAGTAAATCAAAGCGAATCGTAATATAATTAGCGATCACGTTCGACTTTAAGGAAAGTCGAGTAAAAAGCATTTACCGTACGTACATTTGCGGCATTGAAATTAAACTAAAATTTTTTTCGTGTTACCAAGTTCTGTTAGGCGCGTCTTACTCTTAACTAGACATTATAAATAGATGAGGTACTTAATGTATCCTACTTAACCCTATATGGTTTTAAGGTCTAACAAGAAGTACCATAGTCATCCGGAAGAGAATTGCAGAGACAAATTGATTTTGCGGTCCTGTGCACTAGAGAGATGAGGTCATTAGCTCCATGACCGCGGGTTCGAGAGGTCAGGGGCAGTAGAATGCGGCGCCACGTTGCACCAGGTCCAGCATCTTCAATCGCGTAAAGAATTCACTTTTGTTAATAGAGGATTCGCGAAAATAACCGCATTCCTCGGACAAGTGATTTCGCACGTTTTTATACGGGCTTATAAGAATCATAAACGTATTGTCCACATTCGAAAAAAATTACGAGCGCGTAGGGGCGGTACGCGACCGGTTTAGCAACATAAACGTCAATTCTCAAATTACCACCGAAGAATATACCACCACGACGCGGACGTCAAGAGGATTGAAACACGCTTTTTATCGAGCACCGAACAACCCTTGACGTTAATTTTGATTTTACATCGTACTCTCATGGCAGGATCCACTTCTTATATTATCAATTAAACTTAATGAACGTTCATACAGGACTCAAGAATTTTTATTGATTGTATCGCGAAATTGAAAGACCACCCAATTAAGGACGAACAATAGTTGAAAAAAAAACGTCAAAGTGGTTTTTGGTAACTCGCTTTTCGCGTACTGCTTTTTAAAGTGTCTAAAACATTTTCGATGCACATCTTGATTATGGGTTAAATTTCAGATAAGTAAGGTAATGGAATTAATTTCCATACTAATCCCCTTATTTTTTTCACTGTATAATTACTGAATTGAATAATACAGATCCAACGATTAATTCAGTGAAACGTTGACGTGGTCAGTGTTCTGATTACTATAAACATAAAAACCTCCCTAGCCCTACGCAGACGTATCTAATTGGATACCTGAAAAATCCCTAGACTTGACTATGACATAGAGAAAAAGTCCTGGTTTGTATGCATATATGTTAATAAAATTTAGGGAAAAGAAAAAGAATCTATGCAACTAGGTCTATCATACCAATGACCTAACGCCAATTTTGTCGATAAAACTTCTGAGCTTTGAAACGAGCGAAGAAAGACATCTAAAAATTTCGCGATCAATAAAACACTAACCTCTTTAATGGTTTAAAATTTTCATACCCTGGGGAGTAAAAAATATAAAAGAATGTGTAAGGAAAAAAAGAAACAGAAAGAATATGAAGAAGAAACCAGGCAATAAAAACAGAGGACTTTTCGAAGGTGATAACCAGAGAAAAAGGGAAAACACATTTAGTTGGGGAGAAACATAGGACTGGAAGCAGCACTTATATGAAGGTATTACAAGGAAAGCAAGAGAGTGGGAATGGGGAAGAGGAAAGAGAGGAGGTGGAGGGCGAAATATAAACAGAAGAGGTGGAGCAGCAGTTGATTTATGGAAAGGAGAAGGACTCCCGATTTACATAAATGGTGACAAGGACTGTATGGAAAGTATAGGGGTATCACGATCATGGTACTGAATGCAACATTGGAATGAGAAATGGAAGAGAAGAGGATATTCGAGGAAACACAAATGGGCTTTAGAAAAGGGAGGAGAAGAGTACGTATTACACAGGCTGGTGAAAAAGCAAAGATACCACACCTACGCATGTGCGTTCTACCCAAAAACTTTCAAGCTCTATATTTTATGTCTAGCCGAAAATTAGAGTACAGGCCGACATCATCGAGATTTTGTTTGATTCGGATTCCTGGTGCTTTCAAAACTTGTGTTTCCGTCAAAAAGTGGGGAGGGGGGGGGCATTTTTTACCCCAATGCAATACCTCTCTTACTGACGTGCGGGTGGTAAAAAAGGACAAAATGATGATAGTGTTTTTCTAAGGGTAGCGTTTGATAGACTACAAAGAAAAAAAGTATGGGCAATGACGGAGGATGGAAAAATAGACGAAAAGACAAGGTCAAAGTGGAGGAATCGTGATGGGAACAAGGAAGTTACGCGGACTACACTTTAGGAACAGAGGAAAAACAGATGAAGGAAAAAATAGGAAAGAAAGGGAATGAAATTAAATGCGGAACATTCGAAGATCATGAGATTTAGGAAGGAATGGCGATAATACACGTGCGGGGAATATGAGGGAGGAATTTTAATAGTTTTTTATACAACTACAGAAGAAAGTGAAGTTTTTCAATTGTATGAAAGTTGAAAATCACTTTCTTCTCAAGTTTCACACATAATTTTTTCTGAAACTACAGTCAAAATTGATTGTATACAATAATAACATTTGATACATAGCGATCTAGATATGAGTATGTTTCAATTTTAAATGTCATTATTAAGATTAACGCGGCAATTGTTTTTTTACTTTCCTCACTAGAGAGGAAAATCACATTTTCTTCGCCCTTTTTAGAGACGAAAGTATTGTTTCTAATAAAGTAATTTCAGAAAAAAATGTAGTCAGATTAAGAAAAAACATTTTTGACATGATAAGAGGGGTGCTGATGTACGGAACGGAGCATGAGGATAGCCGGAATGGGATGAATTAGACGGAATACAAAAAAGCTACTATAAATGGGTACTGGGACTAAACGAAAGGACACCAAATTACATATTAAGGAAATAAAAATAGAGACTATAAGGATCGGGACGCTTGGCAATAAGATTTCAGGAAAGGAGAGAAAGGGAAAGAATTGGTGAAAGAAGCGTTAGCGACGAGGATGAAAAAATAAGAGATTTGGTGAGAAGAAAGGACATTTTTTTACGAAAGAAAGGGATAGGGAGAGGCAAAGGTCGAAAGAAGGGGAGAAATAGGGGAAACGATGGAAGGAGAACTTGCAAAAAGGGACTAAGGGTACAAGTTCAGACGATGAGATTTGGGAAGAGTACTAAATTAAGGAAAAAGGGGGTGGTGGCGATGAGATAAGTGTGGGGAAAAGGGGGGTTCAATAATAAGTGTAGAACCAAAAAGTACCTCTCTGATGCAATGGTAAGAGGGGTGCTCGTGTACGGAACGGAGATATGGGAGTGGAAGGAATAGGAGGAAATGAAAAAAGTGCAAAGAAGATAGAAAGAAACAAAATGGAAAAGATAAGGATGAGGTCTAGGCGCAGAGGCGATAGAGGAAGCGGATGCTTGACAAACTATGATGAACGCAAAAGGGACGTGAGAAGAACAAAGAAACTATTACGAATAAAATGAATACCTAATACGTAAGTGCTGAGGTCTAAAAGAAGAGAGAAGTAGGAGAAAAGATAGAAAATGAGATAGCAAAAAGAGATCTGAATGCACAAATACAACAAAAGAGGGTGGACATAGAGAGCGCACCCGAAAGTAGTACCTAGTTATAAAGAGCTAATACTGGAGTGCCATTGTGAGAAGGAAGACAAAATATTGACACAATAGCGAGATTCAAATGCGGAATAGGAGAGAAAGGGAAAGAGGAATGGAGACAAAAGAAGAAAGAAAATGCAGAATATGCGGAGAGGAGAAAAAGACATAGAACACCTATGGAACTATGGAACTGTACGGAAGTGGGAATGACCGGGATAATTACTAGGAGGGAGGTACTGGATAAGGATGAAGGAGGTGACAAGTGGTTGAGGGGAATCCTAAAGAAAAAATCGCATCAAATAACGATTCATTGAAGAATAATATGTGACATCTCCTTTGCGTAGATAAATTTGAAGACCTCTTCAATTAACTCAACTTGAGAACGGCTGAAGATGTTGGAGTCGAAAAATGTTTCAATGAAATGTTAAAAATGTGGAAAATGTGGAATCTTCAAGAAGAAAACAAATCACATACACGATCCATATTTGACTTCGGTAACTGTTTAACCAAATATGGCGGAACGAGGTGCTAACGTTATTTCTTCAAGTGTGAAAACGGAGTATCAATATGTATACAATACATGGCCATGTGGTAATTATTTTCTGCCTCAATTAAATACGCGAACCACAGATCTAATAGGAGAATGAAATAACATCCCTATTTCTCTCACCACCCCATTTTGTAAAGGGTTCACTTTCGACAAACTATTATAGTTTGCATATTATTTCCGTATACGCTAAAGACGTGAAGGTAAAAAAAGCTGAATTTCATATTTTCTAAAGGTTCCTAAATCATCATGATCAAAATTCGCAAAAGCAGAAAAACGTCCGAAAAATTTCATTAATTTTGCCAACTGGGTCTAAATATGAACGCTCATGTCGCATGATTTAGTATAAATAAAAAGGTATAGGTAACAAATATATTTTTAAAAAAACCCCCAGCAGACAAACAGAGCGATTGCTAAAAGCTCACTTCATTCATCTGGAAGAAAATCACTCCATGAGTATAAACAGTATATGATTATACCTCTTCCTGAATAAAACACCTTTCCTGAAATTTAAGTTGAAATATTCCCATACTACCTAGGTATGTTTGATCCAGGGTTTGATCTGTTACATCCACATCTTAATTCCGGCTTGAACGGAACTGATGCTGTTCTGAGTAGCGTTGATCTCCCAAAAATTGAATTGAATGCAGGTTCATTAACTCCGGTAACGTCACAAGAATTCCATCCCTAAGGAAATTTGTTTCTCAAAGTCGAATCGAAAAGATCGAATATCTCGTCGGGGAGGAAATTTTTTTGTACATATATCTTTGGGGCGGTCGAATAGTCCTTGGAAGGATTACTATACAAGGGTAAGCCTTCGAGGTGAAAAGAATATTGGGGATGCGTATAACCTAAGGGACAAATTTTGCGAGGGTGGATATTTCGATATTAAATTTACCTGTGGTCGAATTTTTAGTTTTAGGAGGAAATCGTTTTACGATTTATGCGACAGAACTTTTTGTGGGAAAAAAGGAAAACTATTACGCTGACAAGAATAGGTACACCAATTTTATGCACAACTTCCCCCTAAGGATTGTAATATTTTAAAGGAAGTGGACAGCGAAAGACGCCTTGCATTTAATGCAATTCCTTAAATCGCTCGGTTGGAGCATGTCCCATTGAGGAAATTTCACGGATTTACAGTTTGTAAGTTAATTAAAGAGCACTGACTTTCAATTTGCATATTATTTAAGAAAATGTCGTGCTTCAGAGCGTTTATTATAAAGATTAATCCTTAATTTGAGAATTTACCGAAGGGGAAAGGACCAACAGCAGTGAACGTATGCGGTAATTAAAAACACCCGCCGCTAGTGATATATAAAATTAGATCTGGACCGGGCACATAAAAAACAAGCGGTTCCAGATAAAGAAGTGCCTTCAGATTCCATTGATGGGTTCGATGCAAATTTGCTTTGTTTACAATTGCAAATGGAGTGGTGAATTTACATTACTGGTCCACCTTTTAATACCATCACTGTCTTGTAATTCCAGACGTCAGTTGCAGATCGTAGATTAGGAATAAATGTTTTATGTGTTAAACAGTATATAAATGTTGTTTACGCAAAGCGCGCACATGAAAAATGTATGATCATTTATTTCATTACAATAGATACGTTTGCAAGAACATCGAATGTCCATATACGAACGCCTTTTTTTCGCAATTTACGCCGGACGCACTGGCCTTTGCATTTCAACCAGTAAATCACGAAGAATACCTTACCTTGTATACCATATTCGTGTAATTAAGAATCCGATGAATCGTCGCGTTAGAGAAGACAATTCGACTTTAATTGCCAAGCTCGTAAAGGGGGAAACTCCTCGAAGCATTCCTCCGACGTTCGTCAGCAGGTGTTTTTGTTTTGGTATCCGTCGGCTTAGATGCAGCTTTTTTGTACCGTAAAAACAGGCAGCCTCGACTATTCGCATGGCATTCCAGCGTTTAGTGTATCAGAGAGGGCAATAAGCTTAGAATTTTTAGCATTGACATTTTGATACGCCAGCTGCGTGATTGACAGTTTTTGTCGGATAAGCGCAATTATCCAAACTCAAAAAGCATATCCCTCGTACCTCAAATAATAAATAAAGATTTATCTTGATGCTCGATTAATTGTTGCTAAATCGAGTTTCTTCTTTGTACCGAGACGACGGACATTAACGATGTAATTTCGTACGAGAAATTAATATATGCCGAATTGAATTACATCTATCTCATCTTGGCGTCTACTACCACGTACCACTTTAAAAACGTATAATCTTGATTTCACTTTTGAATTCTTCAGTGTCCAGTCCATCTTTCGGATCGAAAAAAGTTCACAACAAAACCTCTTGTCATGTAAATGCACGGATATTCTTTTTCGGCGCATACAAATTCTGGCAGGCGAAGATAAGATGATGATGGTGGCAGCTCGATAAAATGAATTCAGAATTTCGATTCGTTGCTCTCAAAACTCGATCTTAATAAAAGCTCAGACATGAAAGGAATCCAATTCACATCTGTATATTATTTTATGGATTACTGTATACATTTACTTCCCAATCCTCAAATATTTTTTATTCGAATAGGTACCACAAGCGAGAGAAACAGTATGAAGACCACCTTTGGTATTCTTTTCTTTGATAACAGTTTCCCTTTCTTCCACTTATTCATCTCTTTTTGTATCATCGCCGTATTATTTTTATTTGTCTATTCTGAGTGTACTATGCTTTCATTTGTTTACGACGTGGAAGGTATTGTTTTATAATTTATAAGAATGAAACATCATTTGTCCCAAATAACATGTAAAGAAAATCCAAATCAGCATCTTAATTGGAAGGAAAAAGCAGCCCTTTAGAGATATGCCGGAATATATTGACGAGGTAACACACGACTCATTTCAATGTCACTTTGGTATCATTTCGGAAATTTAATATTAACAATGTAAATACGTTTGAATGTTACTACAATAGTTTGTAAATCACCCCTTAACGTACGAATTTGAGATAGAAAAGATATGATTTATGTAGAAAGTTTGTTACGGTACACAATAACTCGTGTTCCATACTGAAAAATAGAGTTCCAATAACTTTGTTTGATATCAGAAAATCACACAGAATGGTCGTAAATCATAAGGAACTTAATTTAGGGGTTAGAAGGAAAGCGACTTTTAATAATTATTCATGGTCATTTGCACCCTCAAATGGAAGGATAACTTAATTCATGAAAATGATTGTTAGGACAATAGTGGCTCTCTGTCTATGTTCACTTAACAACTTTCAAGTAATGTTAAATCATACTAAAGAACGGCCAGTGTAATGGGTTTATACGTGGAAAATGTGTAGCACATAAGACTGTAGACCATATCAGTGGGCCTTTAGGTAAACACACTTACATTATGACATATTTTCAATAAGCAATTTGTAAAACTTGGCACCGTTCAGTGAAAACACTATTTAACGAATTCCACCAAAATCAATTTAAATTTACAAAAACCTTTTCTATTTCTATGTTGAGGTTTGAGGTCCTTAACGAACTAAGTTTTTTCTGTAAAATGAAAATCGGCCTTGCAATTTGAAGCTCCTGGCCCCTGGGAAACTTTTAAGGACAACGAGTCGTTGGAGTTGCTTTAGCGTTTATTATTATTGACCAGGAACTTTCGTCATTTTGTGCAACTTTTTACACGCACAAAATTTATTGAATACAGTCAAAATAGCACTGATAATCCTACTGATTTTTACAAATCGGTGAGCTTTCGCTTCTTCGCAGTACATACTTATTCCTATTTTCCTAATTAACGACAAAAAATGTTGCTTGGCGAATATGATGTGTTTATACTCGTAGTTAGCTTCGCCTTGAATTTGTTCATGTAACTATACTCCACGAGATAATGGGATTATTTTTCGTTCGAAGCAAAGCTGGGCAGAATACTTTCAAAAAGTATTTGAATACTAAACAGTAAATACTTTACACAAATCAAAGGTATTTTAATACTAAAAACTTTTAGGTCTAGCACCTATTCAAATACTTAAAAAAATAAGTATTCAAATACTTTAGAATGTATTCAAATACTTTCAAAAGTATTCTAATACTTTGAAAAGTATTTCATTATCTTACTTTGAAAAGTATTCAAATACTTGTCACTCAAATACATTAAAAATCTAAAATAGTATACTAGATAAAAGGCTTAATAATAAATCAAGTTATACTTTGTATGGGGTTAGCTTTTTTATATTTCTATTGTTATATACAAATTTAAGAGGGGTAAAAGCGTATTATTATTATTATATTATTATATAGGAGGTACCTACCAGGACCTTTCTTATACCGGTTATATCCTTAAAAATACGTGTACCAGTGTTTAAAGCGTCGTGCACATGATACGTACGCCTTTCTGAAATTAATCCTAGAGATTTTGGAACAGATCCATTTTTGACCATCCGTTTGTCCGTGTGCATGATAACTTGTTTAGAAACGTGCGATCGCTTTGAAAATTGGTACACATGGTCTTAAGGATATAAGAAAGGTCCCTATTGTTTCTAAGTTACGTAGACTATCGAGTTAGGTATTCAGATGTATCGGATTTTTATATTTGATTTTGTGACAATGGAAACTTTCCCTAAACATTTCTAAATTGTTCTCAAATATTTGAATAACTTAAAAGAACTGCCTTTTTTGAGGCCGGAAAAAAAAATTGTCTGAGATCGAGATCGATCGAGAGTCCATAATTTCAAACAGTTTGAAGATTGGGCTACTAGATCAAAAGTTACAGCCCTTTGAATTTTTTTTCGAAATTCGTTTTTTGTCCATAACTTTTTATTGAGAGGTCTAATCGAAAACGTACGAATTGTTTTGGATTCTACGCACCAAAATTAATAAGAAAAAGTGTTTTCCCGAGAAATTTTGGTGTAGTTGATTTTTGGTAAAAAAGGAAGGTTATACACTGCCTTTTTTGAGGCCCGCAAAAAAAATTGTCTCAGATCGACCCGGAAAAAAAATTTTCTTGTTGAATGTGGCCAGTAGAATCCATAATTTCAAACAGTTCCAAGATTGGGCTACTAGTTCAAAAGTTACAGCCCTTTGAATTTTCTTTCAAAATTGGTTTCTAGTCTATAACTTTTGATTGAGAAGTCTGATCGAAAAAGTACGAATTGTTTTGGATTTTACGCACCAAAATTAATCAGAAAAAGTGTTTTCCCGAGAAATTTTGGTGTAGTTGATTTTTGGTAAAAAAGGAAGGTTATACACTGCCTTTTTTTGAGGTCCGCAAAAAAATTTCTCAGATCGACCCGGAAAAACATTTTCTTATAGAGTGTGGCCTGTAGAATCCATAATTTCAAACAGTTCCAAGATTGGGCTACCTACTATTTCAAAAGTTACAGCCCTTTGAATTTTCTTTCGAAATTGGTTTCTAGTCTATAACTTTTGGTTGAGAAGTCTGATCGAAAAAGTACGAATTGTTTTGGATTTTACGCACCAAAATTAATAAGAAAAAGTGTTTTCCCGAGAAATTTTGGAGTAGTTGATTTTTGGTAAAAAAAAAGGTTAAAAGTTGCTGTCGAGTCGCCTTTGGAAGTTCAAGTTAAATACGAATTCTCATGCAAACAAAAATTCCAAAGGTGACTCGACAGCAACTCATATTTGATCGCATTGTATTCAAATACTATGCGAAGTATTCGAATACTTCTCAAAGTATTCAAATACCTTACGAAGTATTCGAATACTTTACGAAGTATCCAAATACTTTGCGAAGTATTCGAATACTTTACGAAGTATCCAAATACTTTGCGAAGTATTCGAACACTTTACGAAGTATCCAAATACTTTGCGAAGTATTCGAATACTAAGTATTTGTGAAAATGTTTGTGATGCGACACATTTACAGGATACCAGATTTGTATGATGTTTTTTTTAAATTGCGTTACCCGAAACTTAGATCTCGTGTTTGAATTATAATACTGTCTCCTTATACTTTTATCGTCAATTTCTCATCTAAATTTCTAGCTTTCTAGAAACTAGAACTTGAACTAGAAAAGATCGCCAAAAAAGTACAATTTCTAGTCAAGTCGACTTTTTCAAAACCACTTCCAGGCCTGTTTTTATTGGATGCTTCGTCAAGTTTACATGCGCGTTTTTTTAATAATTACGTTTGTAGTAGCAGCAGTTTTTATTTTTTATCGAAATCGGGGGTCGTGAGCAATTTTAGCTTTAAGAAAGGGGGCGCCATGAAAATAAGTTTGGGAACCGCTGCCCTAAATCGATTGGAAAAAAATCTTTTCTAAAGGATTGTATAGCTCGGATGTGTGGCAAAAGTGAGAATATGAAAATGAAAACTTTTACGTAAATATTAATTTTTTTATGTTTTTCAGTGGAGACACACAAGACCGACAATGAAGTTAGGGAGTGATATATAATAATAATAATAATAATAATATATATTCATTGTGCTAGTACATTAAAAGTAATGTTTACACGCATCATAAAAGCAGAACAATACATATAAATATAAAACACAGAGACTTGCTATAGCATAAAACATAAAACGTAAACTCTAAGAAATATTAAAATTTATAATTTAACGTCAATGTTAATAATGTGATATATCTTCACGTACGACAAAGAAACATTAATCTTCAAATAATAAAAGACAGTCCTGTGCGCCCAGTTATGTATCTTATTATTCCGCCATTTATTTATTTGTTTAATAATATACAAGCCTATAACCTTGTATAGCAATTTAGACAATCATATGCTACGTTTCTATTATTATCTCCATGGTTTAAAAAAATGGTGTTGGTGTTGCGTTCTTTCTAAGTAATATAAATGGTACTGTCAATCACAATAACGAGCGTTTTTTTTATCGTTACTCTTTGTACACAACATCCCGCATCATGATGACATACCTAGTTCTTTTTCCTCACCGGCAATCAGATTGGAGGAATGCATCGTTGATAGAGAACCTAACCGATATTTTGATTTTTTGGGATCTGCATTCTTCATCTTTTTACGGAAACCTGTACGATTGGTAGATATCTTAACTAATAATTTAATTTGGAGAATCTTGAGCACTGTCCGACATCCACCGCTCAGATATCCAGAGATGTTGTGTCACTGTCTCCATGATAAAAAAAGTCACTTTCACTCTCCATATCCACTTGGAACTGGAATATCAAGATTTTCCGTACTGATGCATATGATTTTAAATTATTAATTAAAATCAAGGCAGGTAGACAAGTATCATAATATGGAAATGAACCATTTCGTTTTTAATCTCGCCCACTGCATAAGTAAACAATGAATAAGGCGTGAAAATGCAGCTTAATAACGAGTATCCTTAACATTATGCAAAGTACTGCTACTGTGGTAGCTTTCCCATTATTTTAAAAGTCCCCTCGGGGTAAGTTATTTAGTCACAGTCTTCAATTTCTGTTACAGGTACGTGCTCTTTGACGAAAAAAATGCCTTTGAGACTGAAGCCAAATATACATACTATGTACTACAGAAGAGGATGTCGCTACAAACCGTTCGAAATAAATTTCATTTCTTGCACAAATAAAAAGTCATATTTTCACGTGTAATTGGATGTCGCTGCATTCTCACTACGTTTTTTCCTAATTAACGTTTTTAGTAACTTTCCCTGCCCGTAATAATTGCATTCACCGATTCCGGCAACTGAGACAGAAGCAGACAAAATCTGTTGGCAGGTGCACGCAAATTGAAAGCGTTAAAGAAATCTCTGACAGCCATCTCTTATCATTCATAAGTGTCGTGCCGTGAATAGATTAAAGACTGAGAATATATCTGCGGCTAATTTAAGAACGGAAGTTAAGAGACCTACTAAAACAGATAGAGAAACCAATTTCCGAAGTGTCTAGCAAGATGAGGGTGGGCTGTCTAAAATTAGCATCTGATGCTGTCGAGGAAGTTTTGAAGCATTTGCAATATTAATTCGAAACAGTAACCTCTCGATTTAGGAAAAGATGGAGTGGTTCTGAAAATATTTGTCAATTGCAGATGGAGGACATGGTATGTGAGGTCTTCCGGAACATATCCATAATGGCACCTTGCACTACCTAACATTTCTATTGTAAAGACTAACGAGGGTTTAATTAGTCAACTGACGCCAACTCCATCCGTGGAAGCAATTACATCTAATAGTAGTAGCTTCTCAGATATCCCACATACAAACAATTTTGTAATTGAAATTACTTTTCACGATTTATTATTATGACACGGAATGTTTTGTTGCAAATGTACCTGATTACACACATAGTGGTTAGTAAATTAATGAAAACCTAATTTACGCAAGGTCGGCCTGGTAGGTAATAATTTTATGCACGACCTTCTCAAGGCCCAATCCACAATTAGAAAAAAAAAGGTGTACTAATATATCATGGTACCGTAATTTATTATAATGTAAGCAGGTAACTTTTATTTTCGTATAACAAAAAGTCTCGTTCGACAACCGCAACAATTTCCGTTACATCAAAATAAAGACGGAATCAAAGCAGCGTAATGGTGCGGTGTTTCAGTTTCTTTGGGTGATGTTTTTGACACAAACAACAGGATAAAGCAATACGGTGCCAATCTCGCTCGCCCAATAAGCATTTCTAAATTGTGTATGAATGAGACACACAAATGGTTTCGGTAAGAGTTCCGGAAATTCCAGCTTCCAATCCAACTATGATAGTTCATGAGACAAAAACAGAAATTGTGCCCCCATTTCTATAATGGTAGTATCTAATAACGTCAGGTTTTTTGATCTATTAACGGTCAGACACTTGTAAATAATAAATACGTAGACCAAGGGCACACTAATGAAAGGACAGCAGATCGAGTATGTCGAAGACTAACAGCATATAAACTAACAGAGACAACACACTATGGTGGAAGGTCCACATTGCAAAAACATGCCCCAAGCTCGTACCCCACAACAAAGTCGGAGGTCAAAATCAAAGCATTACACCTATCTGAAAGCAGCATTACCAATGCAGATGGGAAAACATCAAAGAAGAAAATCCATCAAGTGGTACCAAGCGAGGAAACAACGGCAGACGAATTAACAATCATCCTCAGAATATTAGCAATGAAACTAGAGGCAGCACAAACCGACTCCCGACTCCCTTGGGCCAACTTAATGACCATGTCTGGCAACAGCGCTAATTTTCTTTTTCCCCATCACTGCAATGAAGGGCTTCCTAAATAAAATTGTTCTTTAGATCAAAATGTTGCGTGTCTCTGTTATAAAATGATCACTAAACCTGAGCAAGCTTCATGTTTGTCGATCGAAAACTGATTTGTAACAGTTTTATTGAAGTACGAATTTTTCTAAAATGTTAGGCTCTTGGGAGTGAGAAAAATAAATTAGGTACACAAACAACAGATAAATTGAAAAAAAACATTCAAACCAATCGAAAAACGACTTGTCACAAATCCATCACAAAATATTTTTTCTTATTGTTTAAGCCATTAGTGAAAAAATTTTCCAATGAATCTGAGAAGTCGTTTTTTTAACAACTTAGACTTACCTACCTATATATAGTCAAATAAAGGAGGCGGGGAGTTTCATCTTGAAAGTTTTTATGGTCAAAGTTTCCGTTTATC
Source organism: Photinus pyralis (assembly GCF_008802855.1). NCBI lineage: Eukaryota > Metazoa > Arthropoda > Insecta > Coleoptera > Lampyridae > Photinus > Photinus pyralis. The sequence continues at coordinate 13,202,840 of NW_022170738.1, forward strand.
TTAAACGTTTAACTTAACGTCTTTCCTAGATAAATGTTGGGCTTCCATTGCTTCAGTAGTTTTCTTTGCAATTGCAAGCTTAAAAATTACTGCTGAAGTGGAGGATTTCATTAGCTTTGCGTAATACATGAATATGAACGAGAATTTATATCCAAGCTCCCAAGATGCGCAATATACCTAAGCACCTGATGTGTATATAGTGTATAGGTACAACAAAAACGTTGTGCCTAATTTTTAAGCCCAAACAATCAGTGTGTCACCTGTATACTCGTATGCGTGCTATTAAGCAAGTCATTTTGTATCTCGACAATTTGCACTTGATTGCGTGTTTTCGTATAAGAATTCCTCGCCGACAAAAAAAGTAAAGGTGATTTTAATTTAAAAACCGAAAGTCATCAAGTCGTATAGATATCTTTTTTTTCTTACGAAGAACAAAGGGACCATAATATAAAAACAAATGGCGCAATTAGATTGTGATTGATTTGATATTAATAATAAATATGAGATAAAACGCGTTGCAACATTTTTTGACGAAAGAAAATTTTTGCACAAACCTGACCTTTTCGAATAATGTTAATAACTTATTTTAAATGTTTTTAAACGTAAACTTTAAATACATAATTGTCAATCTTCCTCCACGATTTAATAGACCACCATTTGATCTCTTGAATATAATGAAGACTAACGACCGTGAATTATGGAAATAATCAATTAGTCAAATGAAAGCAACCTATTTTACAAGCAGCCTCGGGATATTATTATTAATTTTTGATTAACTCGCATATTGCAAAATTAACTGCATCACAATGATATTTCATCACCGAAAAATGGCTATACCGAGAAACGCTTCCTAGTCTATTATTAAAGAATTTTAGAAGAAAAGATGCCACCACGCCATTTTTATTGGCATTATTAAAAATAATTAGCGAAGGTTTTTGGACTTGATGTACAGAAGTTTTGTGGTTCAACGAACGACCCCGTGACTATCGCTTTTGAATTTGCACTAACTTTGCACAATGATGGCCGATTGCAACCATAAAGTCGCAGATATCTCGTCGATAAAAACATCACTTTCCTTGTGTCGAAATCCTACCCAGATCCCTTACAAGGATCCCGCTGCGCGATTTACTTGTCTGCAACGTACAGGGTTGTACAGCACACTACACCATTTTTACAAGATCGACATTCAGTAGTTACGGTTTTTATTGCGTTTGCAACAACAAAGTCGTTGACGGCTCGCCTGTTACAAAAAAGTTTCCTGTAAACTTTAACCACATCTTTATTCGGAGAATACGGCGCAGTTCCCCGAAAAAATTCGGTGCTTCTTATCGTAAGTAGTGTGCGATTAATTATTTTTTTTAGTTCACCGTCAATTAGTGAATTCGCATGCAATGGATTCTTCGGAAAGGGGAATGGACCTCTAGTTTTTCGGAATGCCCAAATCTTCTGTAATTTACAGATTATGATTCATTAATTTTTTTTCTACTGGCATTTTTGGTCACAAAACAAACAACAAATGCAATAATTTACGTTTTTTAGAGGCGGTATTTTGTTTACATGGGGATTCCCCATTTGTCATTTGTTCAACCCCCCAATTACAAATAATACCATTGTAAATTAACTACAAATTATTGAGTTTTCCCTAAAGTACGTTTACTAAATAATGCTGTTTCTTTTCGACCATCCATTACCAAAGAAAAAAGGATAAAGTTTTCAAACATTCCCTAGATGCAATTAGGACGAGTGTAATAAATTTTAAAAAAATCATTTTTTTTCCTTAAGACGCGCATTTAAATATTCCCGAATCCGCCCCTGGCCGCAACGAAAGAATTCAGGATTGTGAATTTGTCTCAAGTAAAGAGCGAAGGATCCCAATCAGATGAAATTTACTCAGTTTACATAAATAAAGTTTGTTTTACCGTTTACGCAACGAAATTGGGGTATAGGTAACAACTTTGAGCATTTTGAGTGCGAGAGCAGCACTAAAACTTCAAATTTGTATCGTTTACATGCAGCAATCAAAATAAAATGGGGTTGCATGAGCTAAGTAGATATAAAAAGACAACAGTACAAAATCTACTGCCAAGTAGCTTGTTAATAAAATGACCAAGAAGAATTGATTCCTTGGTGTAAGCCTTGAGGCAATGCAATTGGAACGTGCATGACACAAGTGTGTGTATAGTGGTAGGGAATATTTTAAAAAGGAAGTTTTGAAAGATAGGTTATAATTTAATGACTGTTTTATAAATCTGGATTACCGAAATTTCATGTGAAATATTAGGACAAAAATCTCAAATTGTTTATTCCATAACTCCGACCATTTTTTTTATGTAGATACAGTGTGTCCTATTAATAAAGATCACTGGCCATGTGTATGGAACCGCTAATTGCATAGCTTGAGGAAAAAGATTTTGTTAACAAAAGAGACCAAGAGAAATCTCTGGAAATTATTTTCAAGTTTCTAGGTTTGCCACTAGAGGGCGTATGGTTAAGTAGAAACGTTATTTTTTTCCTAGAATATACCCAACAAACATGCATCGCAATTTTGTGTGAATTTTGCATGACTTATTGCCTATACTGCATTCATTATAAGAAGGTAGTAGATGGCGCTGTGTTTGAAGATAAACACACACAAGAAAAATATAAAACGGCACCAAATTATTGTAAAGTAGAAATATTCAGCACTGCGAACAGAAATAAACCTATGACAATATCAGCTAATGACATTTCGGCAGTTTAGTTGACAACATAAACTACCACCTTACAAAATTCACCAGTCGTTTTATGTTTCATTGTAATACTGACTCATTTTTTAACCAATCACAGTGAAGGTCAAAGCTTCCCTATGCTTTCTACCGCTACCTTCTTAAAATGAATACAGTATAGCTCATAAAATATGAGGGGTGGGGCCTTACTTCGGTTAGCTTTTTTTATATTTTTATTGTTATATACAAATTTAAGGAGAGTAAAAGCGTAATATTATTATTATATTATTATATAGGAGGTACCTACCAGGACAACAATTTGAAGATTGGGCTACTAGAAGTTACAGCCCTTTGAATTTTTTTTCGACATTTGTTTTTTCTACATAACTTTATATTGAGAGGTCTAATCGAAAAAGCACGAATTGTTTTGGATTCTACGCACCTAAATTAATAAGAAAAAGTGTTTTCCCGAGAAATTTTGGTGCAGTCGATTTTTTGTAAAAAAGGAAGGTTATACACTGTCTTTTTTTGGGGCCCGAAAAAAATTGTCTCAGATCGACCCGGAAAAAAAATTTTCTTATAGAATGTGGCCTGTAGAATCAATCATTTCAAACAGTTCCAAGATTGGGCTACTAGTTCAAAAGTTACAGTCCTTTGAATTTTTTTTTCGAAATTGGTTTCTAGTCTATAACTTTTGATTGAGAAGTCTGATCGAAAAAGTACGAATTGTTTTGGATTCTAAGCACCAAAATTAATAAGAAAAAGTGTTTTCCCGAGAAATTTTGGTGCAGTCGATTTTTGGTAAAAAAGGAAGGTTATACACTGTCTTTTTTTGGGGGCCAAAAAAAAAATTGTCTCAGATGGATCCGGAAAAAAAATTTTCTTATAGAATGTGGCCTGTAGAATCCATGTTTTGAAACAGTTCCAAGATTGGGCTACTAGTTCAAAAGTTACAGCCCTTTGAATTTTCTTTCGAAAATGGTTTCTAGTCTATATCTTTTGATTGGGAAGTTAAGTATTCAAATACTATGCGAAGTATTCAAATACTTCTCAAAGTATTCAAATACCTTGCGAAGTATTCGAATACTAAATATATGTGAAAGTATTTGAGTTACAAATACAAATATTGCTTCCATAAAAGTATTTAATTACAAAGTATTTGAATACTTTAAACTTAAAGGATTTGAATTTTGAAAAAGTATTTACAAAATCGAATACTGCCCAGCTCTACTTATATTGAGCGTTAATTGTAATTATTATTTTAATTATCGCTGGTTATGTGTTCTTTTGTTTCAAAGCCAACTTGGATGAAAATAAATATTGCAATTGCGTATTTTCCCCATACCTCTGCTTAGGAAACAGATACCAAAATGCGGTTTTTACTGATATTTTCACTTGTTCATCTTATTTAATTACATCATATAATCATTGAGATTTATATTCATTTTTTCTTGCTTTATATAAACGTATTTGCAAACGTCAACATAGCTATGCTTACACATCGTGCTTGTGATTTAAATATTCCTATAATGATTACATCCGTTTATTCGTACAAGATTGGGATGCATGTGTTTTTGATGCATGTTTGTTGGGTATATTTTAGGAAAGAAAATCATTTTTCGTACACCATTTAGCGGTAAACCTAGAAACTTGAAAATAACAGGGCCTTTTTTGTTGACAAAATCTTTTCCCCCAAGCTGTGAAACCAACGATTCCATAGATATGGCCTGTGACCTTTGTTAATAGGACACCCAGTACAACATGTTTGGACTCAATCATGTAGTGGCCAGTTCCCTGTTCAAACTAACCTTTTTTCCATGAAAAATATTGAATATACACTTTCACTCTCGTTTAACTAATTTGTTCCGACAGCATTATAGTCTACTCTTAGCGGAGAAGGGAAGGTTGCGAAAATAGCTTAAAGGGTATCTTAAATTTTCAGTTGCAAGTCAAAGGTATTTCGGGGGCAAAACTTTTTCAGTTAAAATCTCAAGTTCTAACCCGACGCACTTTCCAGTTTTAACGTACCTTATCTATTGAAAAGTTTTGAGTTATAAAGTTTTAAAGTTTCGACGAGTGTTGGTTAAAAAAACATTGAAGATTGCCAGATCCGCTGGACTTTTTTCAGATCAATACTAGCCTAAATTTTGAAATATATTCAGCCGATTACCCCTCTTGCTAAAATATACTGTTGAACTCCTTAGATAACAACTTGGGAAACCAACTTGTGATAAAAACACACACAAATGCCTAAGGTCTACTTTCATACAGATCCAACGTGTTCAAAAAATTACTCTACCAATGGTAGACCATTTTTAAGAAATTTCGGAGATAATTCTGATCATTTAAAAGAAGTTCTTCACATTGATTTAACAAGTGCTTTATCACATACGACGTATTCAGCGATCAATGATTAAAATTTATGCTCGTCCTTTTTGGTGTCTAAATGTGGAGTGTTACACTGCGTGAAACCTCATCTTGAAATTCATTATTTCTGAATATCGTCAACGAGCAACTAGAAGCTTTTACTTCCCTTTCCTAGTCCTTTACTTTATTATATCTAAAGACAAACAAGTCTGATTTTGTTAAAACACCTCATAAAATGAAAACCACAATGAGATCAAATTCACCAAAACAACCTTAGTTTTTTTGAAATTTTGCTTTTGCTGCTAAACTTTAAAGAACTGAGTTGGGTTGCACACAGTTTTTTATTTCAAATATTCCTCAAGAAGAGGTTCGTTAGAAGTCATTCTATATCAACATCCTGTACCTGCTTACGTTTAGGGGTGAATTTGTAAAAAATTAAATTTCTGGTTCTATTAGAAATGCCATTAAAATAAACTGTTATTGGTTTACGGTGAATTGATAGTTACGGCTATTTTATGTACCATTGAGATTTCGGAAACGGTAAGAGGTATTAATAGAAGTATGGGTTTAATGCAAGGTTAAATTGCACTTTTCAGGTCAATTAGGGTGTGATGTCATTTGTTTAAGGTCATATACCAAATATTTCATTTATTAATAAAGTTGTTCAAAAAACCATTCGGATAAAAATGCACATTCACTTATTTTGTTTCGTAGAAATGCGATTAACATAATATCATCAGCCTTAGATTATTCTTTGCCCTCTCCAACTAAACTTTATGCTGCCTAATCTAAGAGTGTCATGAAACAATTGCGGTTCTGTGTGAAGGAAATATAAATAGTGAATTTCAATTTTTTCCATGCCCATCTATGATTTTCATTATTTTTTCGTGTAAATAAGAAATGTGACTTATACGATACATTGTTGGCAAGAATAAAGTATTTCAATAATAGCAAGACTTACAATAGTTTCAATTAAAAAAATTAAGCCTAATCAAAGTGCTAATAAACCATATATTGAGAATTACTCATTTTTCTTGTACCTTGAAAAATAGGTGAAGTATTGAGCTTCAGAGAAAAATGGCACCTTTCAGTTTTCAATTCATATTTCAATTGTGGAAATGCACAAGATTTTCCCGTAAAACATGGGACTACCCTAACCAAATTAAAGTGTAGGTATCATACTGCAACTTTTCCCTATTTTAACCGCACTTCTATTTTCTAGCATTCCCAGCGGTGACACTATGAATAATCGCAAATAACTATATACTATCTAATGCTAATATATAGATGGCGTCCCTAATATCCTCTGAGGTGAGATGCTTTTTGTGATCATTTGCTGTAAGGAACAATGGTCCTACATGACGTATAGCGTAACTTTTTAGAAAATTTATTGTGTAAAAGAGAGAAGATGTCGTTTACATCGAATGAGCTGGTTATAAATGAATTGTCCAGATGGCCAGGTCTCAAAAATTAAAAAGCGAGTTTTGAAAAATTTTACAGGAGAACATAACACGCCCACTACTATTGTAGTTGAAATGACAATAAATTTGCCAGTTTTAGAAAGAGTATTATTGAACAAAGAAGATTATCTCATTCGACGTTGATTACACACGTGTACGAAATCGTTAAAATCTTAGCACGTTTACAGGATTAGTTAGCATTAAAATGGCAGATGAAATAGTTGTTTGGACAGAATAGATTTTATATATATATACGTAGGTGTTTATAAAAAATTCGCCGGTAACTCGTAAAAATCGGCAACATCACGAAGTGCTTGTTGTGATATCGATATCTCGCAGTATGTTTCAAAGTAACATGTCGAAGATGCTAGATAGAAGAAGATCGAACAGAGAACAGGTACGATAATTCTAATCTCCATCGGCGTAAACATACCGTGGCTACGTAAATAAGCAATTGACGAGTGAGCTAAAGGATCGCACGGCACCGCACGGGATGAACAATATCTGAAGAAGAAGAGGCTCAAGGCCGAAGAAGGACTGCCATTGCCCTTTCCGAAGAAGAGAGTAATTTAATATTATCGTTATAAAACATGATTGCCGGTATTTCGAAAGACATCATTACATTACACTGGCGCCCGACTACCGCGAATATCGCTACTACCAACATAGTATAACGGGTATCTACTTCGTCGATCGGTGTATCGATTACCTACCCTAAAATCCTGCAGGAAAGTTGCCGGATGACCGCGTGCGAATTTTTCTGTGGACATTTCAATAACCACAAATGAGTCATAGTTGACGCAAGATGATAGTATCTGTACGTAATTACCGAAGAATGTTGTACGTTCTTTTCTTAGTAAAAACTATTAAAATAGGTTGTTGGGGTAGTTATCTGTCAATTACGCGTGATACTAAGTAAATCTCATTGATTATTAGGAAAGACATTGTTTTTGCAATTTTTAACCATTTGACAAGGGTAGGTACGTCATGTAAGGGTTACATTTTGGCAGTGTTGTGACATACTTTTATTTGAGTATCTAGAAAGATACAGATACAGGTACATTTGAACAACTGTATCTAGATACAGATACTTACACTAGATGTGACCGAAAAAAAGAAGTCTCGTTACTGCGAATCGGAATCAATGAACTTGGATTTGCCCACATCATGTATTCAAATTCCATTTTATGACGCGGTATACAAAATTTACCTCTCCACGGACTCACTAGCACACTTTATTTTCCACAAAGAAGGGCGTCCAGCTAAAGACTGCTCAGAGATCAACAGCAAAACGCAAGAACAAAACAATCACCTCTCTCCAAAAGAGCCCACCCCAGCAAACGCTGTAATCATCAATAACAACCCCCTCTACAAGACTCGAACAAAACAATTTCCAACGATACAAACATAATTTTATCCCAAACTCCCTCCACAAAAACACAAAAAGCTCTACCTGAAGTACAATCCACAACCCCTCATCGACAAACTCTGAAACTTCAGTGGATATAATCCATAATCAAATTTGCCAGACCGGCAGGCCCACTAAAACTAAAAACGCCGCTAAGAATTAGGTAATTTGGCCGGTAAGAAAATTAAATCCGATAGAGACTACTGCTCGGCTACTAAATTTACAATCCCGAGAATAGTACACGAAGAAATCCACAACAGAAAACAACAGAACAGAAAACTAGGTTCACAAAACTCAGTAGTATTTTAGAAATACTTGACAAATGCTTGACATCTGTTGTCAATGATATACAGAGTGGCGGAAAAGTATGGAATCAGCGAGCTACAACCTTAACCATTCGTTATATTGAAAAACGTGTGAGATGACAGTTGTTTGATATTATATTATGCATGTTTTTACGTACAGAGATATTTTTTCGAATGATGTCATTTCAAGTTATGTCATGTTGAGTATATTTTTTAAATTGAACGCCCTGTATTTTTTAGTTTTTTATGATCCTCTAGACGAGGTGCTTGAAAATGGTATATAGTCTAGGCCAGCGGTTCTCAAAGTGTGCTCCGCGGAGCCCTGGGGCTCCGCGAACGGTTTACAGGGGCTCCGCGTAACCATTCACATGTAAACAAAATTTTAAAAATAAGGTAGGTACTAAAAATAAGTAGAAGAAAATAACTACTGAAGACTAAACCTTCACTGCAATATTTTAAAATATATAGAATATTGAAGTTAATAACTAACAATTAAAAGAGCAACGATATTGTTTCTGGTGGCAGTTGCCTGAGAGAGGAATATTAGCGCAAGCGCATCGTCAACTTATGAACCGTCTGAACCTACTAATGTGTACGTAGTTAGCAGTATGAGTTGAATGACGACGTGTTGTAGATGGTGTCACTTATTTTCATTGTGTTGTAGTCTGCACAGCATAAACCCGATATCAAGAAACTATGCGCTACAAAGAAACAATATCATTCATCCCCACTAATAATCGTGGTTTTCTTATATACCTATATACATATACTGTTGTAAAAAGTAAAGATAATACATGTCTTTGAGTAAAATTTTTTTTTCCACTTCAATAAGAATCAAAATCATAGGGCTCCGCGACGTAATCGGAAGTAGGGTTAGGGCTCCGCGTTGAAAAAAGTTTGAGAACCGCTGGTCTAGGCGATAGCGACTGTAAAATTGGCAAAGTGGACATTTTGAGGTGAAAAAGAAAAAATGGTGGAATATGTTCAGTTAGGTGTCAGAAACAACATATTAAAAATCCCACCCCCCAGACCCTGTGCTAAAGGCTCCAGCCACCCCACCATCTCCCAAAAGCCGTGTTTTCGCTCTTTTTGGCTGATATCTCGCGATCTATGAGGTCTATATGAAATATTTTTAGCTGAAAATATTTCGCGGGAAATTTCATACAAGGTACAATACTCAGAAGTTAGCCTAGGTGTATCTCTTAGCCTAGGAAATTCATAAAAGAGGCGAAAATCATCAATTTTCGTGGCTTTTTGCAAATATATCGCGACCTTTAGGGCTAGATGAAATATTTTTAGGTGAAAATGCCCCTCGTGAAATTTCTTACAAGGTAGATACTCAGAAGTTAGCCTAGGTGTACCTCTTAGCCTAGAAAATTCATAAAAGGAGGCGAAAATCATCATTTTCGTGTTTTTTTTTGCGGTTTTTTGCAAATATATCGCGACCTTCAGGGCTAGATGAAATATGTTTAGCTGAAAATGCTCTTCGTGCAATTTCATACGAGATAGGTAACTGAAGAGTTGGCGTAAAGTCACCTTTCACCTTCAACTTTCATGTGTGAGGAAATATTTATTGTAAAAAAACAAAGTATTTCTATGTACCATTTATTCACGTAAAAACAGTATTTTCATATTAAAATATTCACACATTCGTTTATACCTCAACGTAATCATTATCCTCTGCAGATTCCACTTCTTCAGGCTCTTCGACGACCTCTAGTGCTAGTGGGTCGTCTGAAATTACCGACTCGTAGTTCTCCTCGCCTTCCGCTTTACCTGCATGGGTACCCTGAAACGACAACGTCACATTTAGGCACGATGTTCCATGACACTGGACGCAGAATTCGTTCTTCAGACCTACACAAGAAGTATTATGTCAAAAAAAAATTTATAATTAAGTATACGAATATAATATACTCTCGTGTGTCCTAACTTCTAAGTGTCCGGTGGAAGGTGAAGGTTTACCTGATTTTCTGAAACTGCAAGCAGTCATTGCAACCACGTTCACAGCCACATGAAATAAGTTTGAGGAGACTTTCCTGGGCTGGATCCGAAGTCGTTGTGATAGGCATCAGGAAAGTCTCCTCAAACTTATTTCATGTGGCTGTGAACGTGGTTGCAATGACTGCTTGCAGTTTCAGAAAATCAGGTAAACCTTCTCCACCGGACACTTAGGAGTTAGGACACACGAGAGAATATTATATTCATATACTTAATTATTAAATTTTTTTTGATATAATACTTCTTGTTGTAGGGCTGAAGAACGAATTCTGCGTCCAGTGTCATGGAACATCGTGCCTAAATGCGACGTAGTCGTTTCAGGGTACCCATGCAGGTAAAACGGAAGACGAGGAGAACTACGAGTCGGTAATTTCGAACGACCCACTAGCACTAGAGGACGTCGAAGAGCCTGAAGAAGTGGAATCTGCAGAGGATAATGATTACATTGAGGTATAAATGAATGTGTGAATATTTTGATATGAAAATACTGTTTTTACGTGAATAAATGGTACATAGAAATACTTTGTTTTACAATGAATATTTCCTCACACATGAAAGTTGAAGGTGAAAGGTGACTTTACGCCAACTCTTCAGTTACCTATCTCGTATGAAATTGCACGAAGAGCATTTTCAGCTAAATATATATCATCTAGCCCTGAAGGTCGCGATATATTTGCAAAAAACCGCAAAAAAAAACACGAAAATGATGATTTTCGCCTCCTTTTATGAATTTTCTAGGCTAAGAGGTACACCTAGGTTAACTTCTGAGTATCTACCTTGTAAGAAATTTCACGAGGAGCATTTTCAGCTCAAAATATTTCATCTAGCCCTAAAGGTCGCGATATATTTGCAAAAAGCCACGAAAATTGATGATTTTCGCCTCTTTTATGAAATTCCTAGGCTAAGAGGTACACCTAGGCTAACTTCTGAGTATCTACCTTGAATAACATTTCCCGAGAAATATTTTCAGCTAAAAATATTTCATATAGACTTCATAGATCGCGAGATATCAGCCAAAAAGAGCGAAAACATGGTTTTTGGGGGATGGTGGGGTGGCTGGAGCCTTTAGCACAGGGTCTGGGGGGTGGGATTTTTAATATGTTGTTTCTGACACCTAACTGAACATATTCCACTATTTTTTCTTTTCCACCTCAAAATGTCCAGTTAGATGTCTTTATCGCCTAGACTAATAGGGCTTTATCACTCTGAAGTTCTCAGATTTCAAGATATTTGAGTTTTTATATCAATAATTGGCTCATCAAAAATGCCTCAATAACGTCTAAAGTGTCAGTTATCAGTGTGTCAGTTTTAGTAAAATGGTTCATTTAGCCGAGTAAGAGCGAATAACAATTTTAATGATGGTTGGGTATGGAGATCGATCGGATGAGAACCCAACGCGAAGTTTGTGCGCTTTTTAACGCAACGCACGCGTTTTACACAAACTGGCCATGTTGCAAAAATCTATCGTCCCAAGAGTGCAACAAATGAAGATACGCATTTCTCAATGTTTTGATTTAATTACATTAGAACTAAAATATCTTGAAATCTGAGAACTTCAGATTGTTAAAACCGAGGTTAAAACCCTATACCATTTTGAAGCACCTCGTCTAGAGGATCATAAAAAACCAAAAAAATACAGGGTGTTCAATTTAAAAAATTTGCTCATGACATAACTTGAAATGACGTCAATCGAAAAAAAATCCGTGTACTTTTTTCAATATAACGAATGGTTAAAGCTGTAGCTCGCTGATTCCATACTTTTCCGCCACTCTGTATAGATTTTATCGTTTATTGAATCTCATGAAATTTTCTTCTTTACGGGTTGTTGCAGCCGTACATAAAGCTTTGTATATATCCACGTCCATAAATAGGCCTTATGTGGACTCGCCATGTTCATTTGCGCCTCGCTCGCATAACAGACTCATTCATTATAAATTAGCCTTAATCATATCGTTTGTCAAAACAGACATACATAATCTGGGAACGTGTTCAATTTGTTCGGAACTTATGTTTCCCTTACTATGGTCATATTGCTACAATTTTTTATTAATGTTGTTCTTGACTACTGATCTACTGATCTTTGACTGAAATTAATCAGAAAACTGCTTTTAAAAGCTTTTCAGGGTGAATTAGTCTGGGAAGTGATTGTCATAAAAAAGTATACCTAATTGTCAAAAACGAAGTTTGGCGTAAAGTACATTTTGAGGTAACACATCGGCATAATATGCCTGGTGCGTAACCTTGTATACACTTACACTAAAAATTGCAGATGTAAAGCCTGCATTGAAGACCCTTATTATAATTCTGTAACTGAAGCACTGAAACATTTCAACCTACAGGAGGTCGTTATACTTTAAAAATATTAATTAAATACAACAAACTCGGCCGTATTCTGGACAAAAAAATTTTCATTAATTCAGTAATGACTTGAAGCTTAATTACATATTGACAAGATTTTTTATATGTTGCCATTATTTAAATTCGTTACGGTGGTAAAATGCGATTAGGAAGCGTCCTTCTTTTTCAGGTGGCCGTAGTAACAAAAAAAATCGCAAAAACCAACATCGTATTAACTAATGATCGTCGAAATTGCTCGCATCGAGATTTTTGATGTACTTAAACCAAATATGGAATGTAGTTAATACGGTACGGACGGTACATAAAAAAAAGCGTTTAGGTTCGTTTTGGCAAAAATTTTTTCGCGAAAAGAGTTATGCATCCTGGTTTAATAGTTATTGACAAATGAATTATGTTTTAATAAAAGGATGACTCTTAAAATTCCGAAACCACTTTTTTTCTAAATCATGTTCATGTATAAATTAGATTTTGTTTTCCGGTTTGCCGTAATTATCTAAAATTACACAGCAAGAAGCGCTGGAATAATTCCTTAAAATATGAAAAATGCCTCGCCAGTGGGCAAAAAAGTACGAAATTACCGTATTATGAAGTGCCTTTTTCCGTACCCAAGTTATTAGTGTACAAATCTGCAGGAACTGTGATACCTACACACAAAATACACTCATTAAAGCCGTGTTTGTGTATAATTGTTTCTATAATAATAAAGGCATCACGAGATTTATAACCGTGTAGAAGTTAGGTCATTGGTCTTGCTAAGCTTTCGTGGCTACTTCATTCCGAAACTAATTATTTGATGATTTTTCTAAGGATGTGCACGCTAATTTACATAATAACGTGCAAATGTTGTTGATTTAATAAAAATAAAACCGCTGTCCATTTTACAAAAATGTTTGCACGTACGCTGTTAATCCTTAAACGATAAACGAACACCACTAATCCACGGACAATATCATCATTAGGAATCGTAATATAATACCATCACCGAAATTCTCTTTTCTCCTACTGATTTAGCGGCATTCATTTGCATAGCAAGTGTTTAGCGGTTTCTCTACTGAAGAGGACTACAGTTTGAAAAATGTGTAACACGCGCTTATCTGTGAATGTTAATCGTATGTGAATACATTTTGACAAAACTCAAATTGGCCATGGCATTCCTTATGGACACTTTATTAAGATTTGTAAATTAACATAATGTTACACGTTGTACTTATTAATCTTCCTTTTCTTTGCATTAAAACATTACTTTCTTTCGTTTGTGAAAACACAGCGAGCTTGTTCTCAACCAAGTAATCATTTGATACTTTTGCTGTACTATGCTTGTTGAAAAATAGGCTTCCAACGACAAACTGAAGGGCTAAATGTAAATGTTTAACGCACGTTTGCAACAGGTAGGCCTTAAAAAATGTTCGAATTAAATTGAATAGAAAGCAAGTGAAATAAGCTTTTCAATCATCAATTGGGGCACCTGTAAAAAGCATTATGCGGGTCACTCTGTAATTGGGCGTAAGCCTGTTGAGGGCCTAGAATAAGAGGGACAATAAATAAATAAATTGTGATTTCGTTTATTTCTCACTGAATTTTGGGTAGTTCTGCAATTGCACATATAATTGCAGTGCTGTAGATTTGAGGGTTTGTGAAATAAATTATATTCGTAAAACGAGTTAGATAAAGCTTATGATTTTGAATAAATCGGTTATATTATCATTTCTGATGGAAATAAAATAATAAATGTACATATTTTCTGCCTTCAAGCGTAAGCGTCTCGAGCTCAATAAAATGGTTTTTTTTAGATGGAGGTGCAGTCCAACGTTTAGGAAACAGTACAAGAATACATCAAAAAACCAATTATAAATACTATGTTAGGGTTGGGCGTACAACTTGGATACATTTTTTCCAAACAAAATTTTTTCTTTTGCAAAATCACAATGACACAGGTTCTCTAGTTCCAATAATCTACGTAATTTGTATCCATCGTAATCAGTGCAGAAACTGTAGTGCTTGCAGCCATCATATAATTTTTGTAGGTTTCGCAGCTCCTTTAGTTACTTTAGTTCTTGTTCTCTTAATCCCTTTAATTGTTTTACTCCGTTAGTGCAGTTACTCACTTTAACATCTTTTCTATGATTGCCTTTAGATCTTCTATAGAATTGGTATCTCCTCTATAATATTGTCCTTAATTTCATTTGGAATCTCATTTGTAATCTCAAATCTGCTTTAAGGCCGTCACGCACTCCATGGAACAGACAGACAGATAAGCAGACGAGGGAAAATCGAGCACATAAGCGTTGCCTCAACGCCGTTGTGTTACTGCTGGCTGTCAACGGCGGACCACTGCACCTTGTTATTTATTATGGACGTTGTTTCCCAGGCGCCGTTAACAGTCAGCAAGGAAGGAAACGATGCTAGCGGCCGCCGACAGCTCCAGAGAAACCGTACCTTTACGCACACTACAGCGCGGCGCGGATATTTTCCCTAATTTCCATAATTCCCTAATAAATTAAACATTATAGTCCAGGCAATGGGGAGTTTTACCCTGCATTAAATCGGGGAGTTTTAAAATTTGGCATGTTAGTTCAGTTTTACGTCCTAGTCAACATATTAAGTTTTCCACATCGAACTGTCCTGGGAAACGTCGCCATTTTAATAAAATGGCGGCAAAAATCGTTTTTTTTGCATTCTCTCTTACTCCGTTGCTTCCATTCAAAAAGTACCTATTATAAGGAGGAGGACTAAACTCTCTATGGTTTCTGAGCTATATTATATCAAAGTGGGCTACATTTCTTAAAATCACAGGAAATTGCAATTATTATTTACGAATTATCTACTATTTCGCACCTCCAGATGCAGTATGGTGCTTATAGACATACAGTACATGCTTGCCAAACTTATTACCAAATGTGACAATGACAGCAAAGGAGATATGTTGTGTTTTAATTCAATCATATGTCAGTTGAGCATCATTGAGGTGAGGAACAAGGATAGCGTTATCGAAGAATGACGCAAATTAGTAAAAAAGCCTCCATGAGACCCCATACTGCACCTGGAGGTGCGAAACGCAGTATAGTAATCAATTATTCTCGTTTACTCCACAAGTGACTTTTTTATTCATTTGGATGTTCTGGAAGAACCAGGTTTATCAATGTCAATTTCTGGAATTGGTTGAGTGACTCTCCTTTTTCGCAACCTCTTCAGTATCATCCTCATCATCTTCAATAGCGAAAAGATAGTTAAAGGCGATCTGGGTTTCATCTTCGGTTTCATCGTCAATCGAAACTTTGGTGATATTCTCACAGTCTCCGTTACAGTACATACAAATGATGGAACATTTTAAAACCACCTTTCTACAGCCACATGTTGGACCACATCCCTTTTTGCATCTGCAGGAAATGAATGTGAGTGCTTCCGGTGCAGGATCGCTGGAGTCCAGTTTTACTACTCTCCCATTCCCATTGTTCCGGATTGATATTTAGATCATACCTAAAGCCTAAACTTTATGATAAGTTGACAGTTGCTGTTGTGGGTGGAAGTGTGGCAAGATTAAACGTAATTTTGGTGACCGACCTTGTGAATCGGAGAAAATTAAAGATGTTATTTCCTATCGAGCCCCGTACAATGTGACTAAGAATTGTTCTCCTGCCGTAGCTATGGTGCAAGAAGCTATACTTTTTTGAATACCAGTACAGTGTATAGTCCGATGCAATGCTTTGGACTTTTGGAGAACATTAAATAACTTGACTTTTCCTTGGCTAAAGATCGTTGAAATAGTATTACAGCCACTGAATGCGTGCAAAAGCAACACGTTATCTACCACTGCTTGTTCACCTTGCACATTTTGTGAAGAAAAAACGACTTCTGTGGTTTATCCTTTGTCCGATTTCAAAAAATAAACATTCGAATGCGCTCTCGGTGGTGCTGTTAGCAGAACCAGAAGGTCGATGTCTTCTCCAACAACAAAAACGGAATTAAAAGATGAGGACATATTGATCGCTCATTGACGATCATTGAGTAAGCATGTTCAGCAGCCTGTTAGACAATGAAATTTGATCCCTCAGGTACTTTTTGAATAAGAGCAACCGAAAAAAATCTGGACCCCAGGACGATACGATGTCGCAAACTTAATATGTTGTTCAGGACGTACAACTGAACTAATATGCCAAATTTCAAACCTTTCCGATTTAATGCAAGGTAGACCCCATTTTAGCTCCCCATTGATTGGATTATTACCCTGACAACACATACAATGCACATTCTCAGAGCACACTACGAATTAATGAAAATGTAAATATAGAATTCCTGCACAAAAACTTTTGTACCAAATTTTATTCGAAATCGGAATCGGATTCGGAAATCCGGCTAAACGACTTAGCCGGAAATGAGAGTACAGACGAACCGACAGGCCGACATCATCTAGATTTTGTTTCATTCGGATACCTGGTGCTTCAAAACATGTATTTCCGTCAAAAAAGTGGAGGGTCATTGTTTATTCCAATGCAAAGGAAGGTCCCTTACTAACATGCGGGTGGTAAAAAAAACCCTGACCCATCGCACGAGCTTATAACAAACATTGCACTTGAATTCCAAAGCCGCCTTCCTGTCGGTTGTTAAAATATAAAATACATGTGGAAAATTACATACCACTCTTAACTACGTCACAAAATCTCCCAGATACCTTACACCCGGTATTATATTAATCTCAAATGAAAGCCACTCACACTTGTGGACAGTAATTCCATATTACCTACGTTGCTATCAAAAGCTACAATATGCTCTAAAATTGGATTAACACCCTGTACTCATCTTCAACCTTCCCCTAAAGGATACATTTACCTATATTTGCAAATCAAACATACCAAAAGCTATCTACGTTCTGCTGCCTCAGCTAGGAAAGCCAAACAATGCGGCTTCGTCCTTAATAATAATAATAATATAACTTTATTTATCCTGACGAGGTTCAGCTATAAACTATTTACTCCAACCAGTACCTTGTGCAATTTGAATTACGGCACTTTCCGCGAAAACATTTCCTGTGGCGTAGCATGCGTTTTTCTCCTTTAATAAAATGCATAAAAGCGGGAACGATAAAATTCAAAAAGTATCATGTTACATCATAACCCTGTTAGAATCTTCTTTAGAACCTTCTTTAGAATTAGTTTAAAAAATATATTTTACAATAGAATTACTTTTCTAATCTGGTTTAGACTCTTTAGACTCTGCTTTAGGGCTCCTTTGTGCTTCCTATAGGTAGAATTTAGAATGGAATTCAGAATTTGATTTAATTACTCTTTTAGAATCGTCCATAGAATTAGTTTTAGGATCCTTTTAGAATGCCTTTTAAATCTCCATTATAATCTGCTTTAAAACTTATTTTAGAATCTCTTTTAGAATTTACACAAAAAGTTTTAAATTAATTTCTAAAGTCCGTTAAAATGCACTTTTTAAAGGCAACCCTAACAATTAAAGCAGACTCCGAATTACGTGTAGCTTCTAATGCATAATCCAAAATCTATTTTAAAGCAGATTTAAGGAGGCTTCTGAAAGAGCTTTTAAATTAAATTCTGAAGTTCACTTTAAATAGAACTCTCAAGGAGGCCTTAAAGAGATCATGAAACAGATTGCGAAGTAGGTTCTAACTTAAACTGAAAAGAAGATTTTAAAATTGATTCTAACATAAATTTAAAGCAGCCCAACGGACAATCTAATGCAATCCTAAACTAAAGTAGTTTTTAAAGAGGGTTCTGAAGTCCATTCTAAACATAGTTGTAAAGGACGGCTTAAAGAGATCCTGTACGGTAGACTCGAAACTACATTTTAGAACTCCCCTTAGAATTCCTGTTATATTTCTGGACTTTTTTAAAATTTCTGTGAACATTATACAATTGTTTAAAAAGTAAGTCACATTGCTCACTTGTTAAATTAATGCCGTTTTTGCGTACATTCACTGCAGTATTTGAAACTTCCTTGTGCATTCCTTATATTTTTGATCCAATGTATCTTAGATCAATTGAGGGTTTGAATTATGTGCACCTTATTACATTAATTATTAGCCTTCTTACCTTTGGAACAGCTCGCATGATCTAGTCTCTAAGTAGTTTAGCTAAAACATTCAACAGTTTGTCATGGCTCTCTTCTGTGATAAATTTTCCAAACAGGCCATTGTCTTATATCACAACGTTAGGTCCACAACGGGCTGTTCGAATTAAAGATCTATAAAAATGATTAATTGTGCATAAAAAGTCAACTTGCAAGGCGCAAACTAATTGACAAATAATATTCTTGCGGTTTTTCTACAAAGGCAGTCAAATTTCGCGATGGGTGTATGTCGCAGTCTAGAATGGCTAGACGGGTCCCTCATCGGTCTAGTAGTACCATAAAGAAACAAATAAATTTGAAACTGAGTCTTACATAAAAAATGCAAGTCTCGAAAGCTGATTTATCAGTCAACGTTGTCTCATCTTATTGAATTATTCATCTGGAACAGCTTACTTGTACGTGGTATTTTAATATATGGTAAAGTCCACTAATTATTTTTATTGATTTTGTAACTTACTGCTCCTACAATATTTTTCCCAACGCAACCTGCTAACACCACCATGACGCATGGAGGAATCTTCTTTATAACGATCGTTCTCGGAAATCGTTGCGTGTCGCTGCGAGGAAAAGAGTTGGGAGTCATTGCGGTTTTTGCAATGATATATTTGAGGTTAAAGTTCGACGTCGAAAGCGTAATGCCCTATTGCAAATCTTCCATGTCGAAAGAAAAAAAATTAATAATGAGCTGATGACCACAAAAAACAATCTGCAAATCGTCCCCAAGGCCGCTGATATCTACTGGGAATGCCAACTAATTAGCGTTTTTCAAACATCACCCCATTACCAAGTTTATTGTTCACACGACCTTGACCGTTACCTGTTTCAACGTCCTTCTGAGTTCGTCCTGAAGATATTAAACGGTGACTGGAGTGCGTTTCCCTCCAGTTTTTTAGTGTGTCATTTTTGTTTACGGCCAAGATTTCTATGAATCGCCACTGACTGGAAATGGAATGTGTTTATTTTGCCAATTTGAATCGAGATGCTGCATCTTGATACATACTGTAGATAAGGTAGATCATTAGGCAAGGTCTTTGGTTGATTTTTCCATATATCAAGTGCCATCAAATTGTAGTAACGATTGAGAGGCTTGATTCGAATAGACATTCCCGATTGGTAGATTAATGAGCCATTATGTAAACGAAGATTTTTGCAAAAAATATGGCTAAATTATAAGTATAACACTATGACTGCAAGCGTTTGGGAAAATCATGCGTTCAGGGAAATTGTTGGTTGGTCGACTGCATAGGTATAATCAACTTTGTTAAATTGAAACATTTGCAGAATGCACATTAAATAAATGCCTTTACTCTCTAATTTATACAGTGTAATAAAGACATTTGGTGTTGATATGCAGAAAACATGAAACCAGCATTTATTTGCTTAATTCGTACGTTAGAATTGACACCAATTAGGGAATGATAAATTAATAAGTCTCCATAATGCTACTGGCGATACTGGATAGTTATTTTGAAGTATCTGCATATTCTTCAGCGCATTATCTTGTAGAATATTTCATAGTGACACTTGACGAGGTGTGAGGCCATGGGCTCACTTTTTTTAATGTCGGCATTGATTCAACCCCAAAATTCACATTCCTCCATTTAACCTACTTCGTATCTCTTACGGTTGATCCCAATGGTCACCCTCGAATTTGAAACAAATTAGGAACAAAAATTCTCTCTTACATCGCATTACCAGTGCGTTACTTTTGCGTAACGTTGAAAATTCTTATTTATTTGATTACACTGATTACAGCATCCCCATATACATCAACATAAAGATTCTACAACTTGCAGATTTAAATTTATGAACTGTTCTATAACAATTCTTTTTTGCTTACCAGTTCTCAAGTATACGAAGGGTTTCACTGTTACAGTAGGTATACATTATTGCTACTTTGAATGTTTATGGAACTCTAGCAGCCCCATATACATCAACATACCAAGTTTTATTTATGGATCGCAAAAATTCTTTTTACTGGTCAACTCCCTTCTTCGAAGAGTGGCACTATTGGGGCACATCAAATTTTTAATGATTATGCTTATAGGGAAGCACTTCATGGAATGGTGTGCTATAATACTAATACACATAAATTCTACAGAATTTTACCTACTTTTTAAACAACATTACAGTACAAAAATATAAAAAGAATTCTAAGGGGAGTCCTCAAATTTAGTTTAGAATCTACCGTATAGGATCTCTTTAGGTCGTCCTTTTTAGAACTATATTTAGAATGGACTTCAGAACCTTCTTCAAAAACTACTTTAGTTTAGGAGCCCATTAGATTGTCCGTTAGGCTGCTTTAAATTTACGTTAGAATCGATTTTAACATCTTTTCAGTTTAAGTTAGAACCTACTTCGCAATCTGTTTTATGATTTCTTTACGGCCTCCTTGAGAGTTCTATTTAAAGTGAACTTCCGAATTTAATTTAAAACCTCTTTCAGAAGTCTCTACTTTAAAATTTACTTTAATAGACTTTGGATTATGCATTAGAAACGACTCGTAATTCGGAGTCTGTTTTAATCGTTAGGGTCGCCTTTAAATACTGCATTTTAAACGGACATTAGAATTCAATTTAAAACTTTTTGTGTAAATTCTAACAAAGATTCTAAACGAGATTCTAAAATAAGTTTTAAAGCAGATTATAATGGAGATCCAAAAGGTATTCTATCGGGATCCTAAAACTAATTCTATGGACGATTCTAAAGGAGGTTTTAAATCAAATTCTGAATTCCATTCTAAATTCTATAGGAAGCTGAAAGGTGCCCTAAAGCAGAGTCTAAAGAGTCTAAACCAGATTAGAAAGGTGGTTCTGTTGTAAAATATATTTTTAAAACTAATTCTAAAGAAGGTTCTAAAAAAGATTCTAAAAGGGTTGTGATGAAACATGATACTTTTTGAATTTTATCGTTCCAGTTTTTATTCATTTTATTAAAGGAGAAAACCGCATGCTATGCCACAGGAAATGTTTTCGCGGGAAACTCAGAAATTCAAATTGCGCAAGGTAAGTACCGGTTGGGATAAACAGTTAGCTGCACCTCGCCAGGATAAATAAAGTTGTATTATTATTATTATCAAGGACGAGGCCGCATTGTTTGACTTTCCTCAAGCGAGAAAAAGGAGGTGCCGAAATTTTAGCTGAGGCGGCAGAACGTAGATAGCTTTTGGTATGTTTGATTTGCAAATATAGGTAAATGTATCCTTTAGCTTATCCTTTGTAATTAATTACCTTCATTAGCCTAGCCTAGGATGTACGGTAAGTGTTTCGTATTATACTTGCTGGCCGATATACTAGGGTGATTGCTTTTATAAATTGGAATTTCCAAGGCATTGATCGTAAAATAAGTTAGCAGTTGAGATAAGGCGTAACTAGCTTTGTTTATTTGTTAGAAGTGGCACAGACATAATGCTTTTGCATGCACGTGGACGTTTCATTGAGACTGTACGTTTATAGGAATTATGAGTTTAGGAAAACTCCTTTAGTCAGCTTAATTAATGTTTTATCCTGTTTTGACTTCAGAGGTTAGATTGATCATTTGTTAGGGGAAGATTGAAGATTAGTACAGGGTGTTAATCCACTTTTAGAGCATATTGTACCATTTGATAGCTACGTAGGTTATGTCGAATTACTTTCCACAAGTGTGGGTGGCTTTCATTTGAGATTAATATACCGGGTGTTTAAATAATTTAAGGCATCTGGGAGATTTTGTGACGTAGTTAAAGTGCTATGTAATGTTCCACATGTATTTTATATTTTAACAACCCGCAGGAAAGCGGCTTTGGAATTCAAGTGCAACGTTTGTTATAAGCTCGTGCGATGGGTCATAAATCCAAATTGATGATTTGCTAAAGTTTTCATTGCCTTTTCGAATAGTTTTGAAAATACTGATAAGCGTAATGGGCTTATAATTATCTGTATTTTCTTTGTCTCTTTTTTTATAAAAGAGGATAGCAATTCCTTTCTTCAAGTCCTCTGGAAATTCTCCAACGGTGAAACTAAAATTTATTAAGTGGACTTTTACATGTGATATATGATCACTTATCGAGTTTTACAGGTTGACAACGAATTTATCAATGCCCGTATTTCTTCTTTCGTTGCAGAGTATAAGAAAATTGAATATAGGTTACATTTTTTTTTTAAACCGCTTCCATAAAAATAATCATAATTTATTTTTCTATAAGCTTGTTGTTGTTTCTCTTGTTCAGCTGTTAGTTGCATTTGTTAATATTGTTTTATTCATCCATGCGTTTAATCTTGGTGGCTGCCGTTTTTGAATAATTTTAGGCTAGCGACAGTTTGCGATATTTTGTTTGTCTTTAAGTGTTAAAAAATTGATATGCTTCCATTACACCTACCAAAAAGATGATCAATTAACGTATTGAAACTAAAATTTATTCTAGCGGAAACGTCTATCAGAGAGTGATGAGTCATGCCATGTTATTTAAGTAATTACCTACATTACTTGATATTTTCAATAAGCCTATTTTTCACACGGAGCTCAACCACATCGGCTGGGTAATTAGTACTTCCAATATACCTAGGGCTTAAGTTTCGTTTTATCTTTTTCTCAGGAACTCATTTTTCGTTGCTCTCCTAACGAACTTCACGATGATCGTCGATTTTCTTTTCTTGGGATATTACCTTTTCCTTAAGGTTAACATTTTCTTGTCGCAAAACTTTACAGTTTTTTTCATACTCGTTTAGGAGTTTCGATTGCTCCTCGGTTATTTTGAGTAGCTCTGCGATTTTCTCGTGACATCCTTCTACTGATTTGCCTAAATCACTTTCCAGCTTTTCCATTTGCGTTTTCAACCCATTTCTCCCAGATAACCCGTATTGTTTTTTCGCCGATCAAGTGTCTTCCTGTTTTAGATTTAAATAATCTCCGTCGAAAATGCCATCACAATCATTGCAATGTATTTTCCCTTTTTGTTACGTACGAAACTTTTTCATCCCATATTTGTACAATGAACAATGAACATTTAATTCCGCCCATAGAAGATGTTAACGGAAACCGTCCATTTCCGACCATTTAAGCTATTAGGACAAATGAAAACAAAATTTGACAAATTCAGTTTTTCAGTGAAAGGTATCTCAGTTATTTTCAAAGATATTCAAAAATTTCAAATGCGTTTTTTAATCACAAAAATTTACATTTATAACATACACTGTATCTCTCCCCGTTGCTGAGATCCCAATAGTGAGCAACGAATTTGAATCATTAGGCATAAAGGATGTAAGACAGTGAAAACTCTTCTTTCAAGAATTGGCACCTGGTTCTAGGGGGTATCACTGTTGCTGTACATCAAATATATTAATTGTTTCTTTGAATGATTATGAAAAAGCACGTCAAATAAAAGTTATCAAAAATTTACAAATCGCTGAAGATTAAGAACTTAAAACCTTATTCATTAACACGATTAATATTATCAATGATATTATCATTATAAAAAACGGTTTAGCAATCATGTTTCAGCAAGTTAACATTAAAGGTCCACTCAAACCGACGGGAAACGGGATGAATGCGGGATATATTTGTACAGCGAGATATGCAAGTATGCATATCGGTTTGCACGCATATTCCGCTGTAGAAATATATTCCGCATTCGTCCCGCTCCCATTCCGGCACTCCCGCGTCTTTGAGTGGACCTAGAGTGCATAAATTTCAATGAAGAAAGCCATCAACAAGTTGCACAATATCATTGTAAACCAAAAATATGCATGTGGTGAGGTAAAATCTGTGTTAGGTACCCTACTTCCGTTTACATGTTTATGTAACGTAATGAAGTAAAATCCCAGAGAACATGTTCAGGATCTTGAACGGTGTGCGGTAAATTCGCCCCGGAAGATTCGCCCCCGAAAATTCGCCCCCAGAATATTCGCCCCCAAGTAAATTCGCCCCCGGAATATTCGCCCCCAAGTAAATTCGCCCCCGGAGTATTCGCCCCCAACAAATTCGCCCCCGAAATATTCGCCCCCAACAAATTCTCCTCCGAAAAATTCGCTCCCACAAATTCGCTCCCGTAGCATTCGCCTCATAACATTTATTAACCCTCTAATAGGTTGGTTTAAATTAATTAAATAAACATTTGCAAAAATGACGATATTTGGAACTCAATACAGCGAGACTGGTAACTCGAAATTGTTCATATTCGATCGTCTTTCACCTGTAAAAGGCTGATTCAACGGTTCAACGTCAACCGTATGTTTACAATACATTTTACAACAAATTGCGTTTACAAAGGAGTCTAATTACTCAGCCATTTATGGATGTATTGAAATGTTTTTGGCATCAATGTATAAACAAATGATGAGGCTTTCTTTAGACTTACATTTGAAAATTGGTCCAGATTTGATGTAAATTTGTGTTGAAAAACACCAACATTGATGAAGTTTGCTGAAGTATCAAATCATAATTAAAATAATCTAAAAAAATCTAACTCGAAACATCCCATTTCTTTAAAATATAAAAAAAAGTTTGCTTATATATTTATTAGTTAAGTAGCAATTAGTCTGCTACGGTACTCTTGTACTCGTTCCAAATTCAGCCCGTCGGATCAGCCTTAAATTTGAGAATGTTGGTAAAAAAAGTGCAAATGCCATAAAAGTTTTAAAATGTCCAAAGTATCCACTTGAAATCAAAAAATGTTGACCGTTGACCATTTACCAAAAATTTAGACCTTAAAAAGACAATATATACTTTGTGTCGTACTATTATGTATAAAAATGGCAATACAGACACGTTTTTATTACTGACGCCATTAGAGTTCCTTTTTTGCTGTTGTCAGTTTGATTTTCAGATTTTTGTATTTACGAAAGGTGAAATATTGTGTTTGATTTACAATAAAATAAACTCTTCGTCTATTAGGATTGTAATATTTAAAATCTTAGAAAATCGTGCACAAAATTCGTTTTTTTAAGTAAATCTAACTACCTAATTAAAAAATAATACAAAACTTACCAGCACCACGTGAAACCGATCTTCTTCAATACTCAAAACTATTTTTTCACACAGGTTTATACCAAACTCAAAATCCGTGTTCAAGCCAAGTATTGATCCGAAAGTTAAAAAAACAGCGTATAATAAAATCGTTAACCAAAAATCAAAGTTTGTATTCGCACCAAAATATAGCAAGTAGGAACATAAAAAGTTTCAAAACAAATACACCACCAATGACCA
>NW_022170738.1:13228815-13230119 GCF_008802855.1 Photinus pyralis
CCGGAAAAAAATTTTTTCTTATAGAATGTGCCTGTAGAATCCATAATTTCAAACAGTTCCAAGATTGGGCTACTAGTTCAAAAGTTACAGCCCTTTGAATTTTCTTTCGAAATTGGTTTCTAGTCTATAACTTTTGATTGAGAAGTCTGATAGAAAAAGTACGAATTGTTTTGGATTCTACGCACCAAAATTAATAAGAAAAAGTGTTTTCCCGAGAAATTTTGGTGCAGTCGATTTTTGGTAAAAAAGGAAGGTTATACACTGCCTTTTTTTGAGGCCCGAAAAAAAAATTGTCTCAGATCGAACCGGAAAAAAATTTTCTTATAGAATGTGACCTGTAGATTGTAGAATCCATAATTTCAAACAGTTCCAAGATTGGGCTACTAGTTCAAAAGTTACAGCCCTTTGAATTTTCTTTCGAAATTGGTTTCTTTTCTAGTCTAAAACTTTTTATTGAGAAGTCTGATCGAAAAAGTACGAATTGTTTTGGATTCTACGCACCAAATTTAATAAGAAAAAGTGTTTTCTCGAGAAATTTTGGTGCAGTCGATTTTTGGTAAAAAAGGAAGGAAATACACTGCCTTTTTTTGAGACCCTAAAAAAAATTGTCTCAGATCGAACCGGAAAAAAATTTTTCTTATAGAATGTGGCCTGTAGAATCCATAATTTCAAACAGTTCCAAGATTGGGCTACTAGTTCAAGAAGTTACGGCCCTTTGAATTTTCTTTCGAAATTGGTTTCTTTTCTAGTCTAAAACTTTTTATTGAGAAGTCTGATCGAAAAAGTACGAATTATTTTGGATTCTA
Source organism: Photinus pyralis (assembly GCF_008802855.1). NCBI lineage: Eukaryota > Metazoa > Arthropoda > Insecta > Coleoptera > Lampyridae > Photinus > Photinus pyralis. The sequence goes on from NW_022170738.1 coordinate 13,229,622, forward strand.
CGCACCAAAATTAATAAGAAAAAGTGTTTTCTCGAGAAATTTTGGTGCAGTCGATTTTTGGTAAAAAAGGAAGGTTATACACTGCCTTTTTTTGAGGCCCGAAAAAAAAATTGTCTCAGATCGACCCCGGAAAAAAATTTTTCTTATAGAATGTGGCCTGTAGAATCCATAATTTCAAACAGTTCCAAGATTGGGCTACTAGTTCAAGAAGTTACGGCCCTTTGAATTTTCTTTCGAAATTGGTTTCTTTTCTAGTCTAAAACTTTTTATTGAGAAGTCTGATCGAAAAAGTACGAATTATTTTGGATTCTACGCACCAAAATTAATAATAAAAAGTGTTTTCTCGAGAAATTTTGGTGCAGTCGATTTTTGGTAAAATAGGAAGGTTATACACTGCCTTTTTTTGAGACCCTAAAAAAAATTGTCTCAGATCGAACCGGAATAGAATGTGGCCTGTAGAATCCATAATTTCAAACAGTTCCAAGATTGGGCTACTAG
>NW_022170738.1:13230219-13283019 GCF_008802855.1 Photinus pyralis
AAGTGTAATAGTTTCAGCTGACGACCTATTGGAGGCGATTAAAGTAGATACATTCAAAAAAACCTTGGTCTCCATCCTCTTCCGCCACGATATCAATTTTCACGTAGATTTGTTGCTGCCTGATGTATTGAGGCGCATTTACAATATCAAGTGTATTTGCGTTATCATTTTGATTTTTTTACTTTCTGACGATTGTTTCTAATTAATTCATTATGTAGGGTTTATTAATCGTGATCAGATTTTAGCAATTGTAGTAAGTACTCAGCAGTAAAAATGAATCGCACGTCTAAGATCAGGTTAATTCACAGCGACCACATCGAGTACTCGCAATCAAAACAAAATGGCTGAGTAGTTTAACGGGGAAAACCAGTGCCTGCGAATAATCATCAAAGCGAGAAGAGCATAAAATGGAGATTTTGCAAATTCTCTAACGAAATTGTTTGCCAAAAACTATTATTGAATGGACAACGCATATCATCTGCCAAATGACAGATTAACAAACTTTCTTCGACTTTCTAGTATTGGGATCCCGTCCCTCACACGAGCGGATGAAACGCTTGGTAATGACGCTTTTCTGTTAAAAAACGAGGACCAGACTTGTGCCGTCAAAGTAATAAATGATCAACAGATACTGCATGATAGCACTCACTAATCATACTTGATACTCATTCATTATGTTAGGGGTTCTTGAATAAAATGAATTTTGGAATTTTATTGTAAGCAGTCTAATACCCAAGAGGCACTAAACTAGAGGGATATTATATAATATCGACCCTAATAAATAGGTAGTGTAACTCCCCTTGTCTTAGGCAACCGATATTACAGCAATATACCGCTAAGTGAATTTATTTATATTTATTAAAACAGTAATCAACAATATCATAAATTCATAACAAAATATTTAACAAAAACAAAAACATTGATAATGATTTATTTTCACATCAACAACAGATCGTATCGTGCTTCGAAGCGTCGTGATTACTGGTAATCAATGATAAAATTCTTAGGCTGTCGACTAAAGCAGTTCGAATTTCTGATAAAATTTATACCTATATAAAACAAAGTCGAGTATGTTACATCACTTATAACTTATAACGGCTGGACGAATTTTCATGATCTTTGATTTTTTGAAGTCATCTCCGATCCGAATAGCAAAAATAACTATGAAAATATCGAAACAAATATAAAGAAAATTATTATAATAGTAAATAAGAGAACTAACGACAACAACCGTTTTCAATCTTACGATTTAGATTAGTTGTAAATCACGTGTCTAGAGTGTAATAATGAGCATTAAACGCATACCGCTTAAATAACGCAATACTTCAAAAGATTTAAAATGTGCACAGTGCGATTTTGCTATACACCACCTGAAACTGAGAAAACCTCGAAGGATTTAAAATGTGCACAGTGTGATTATACAAAGAACTACTGTACTCGCCAAGTAAAAATATCTCACGCTCACCCCCCACTATTAATTGCAGTAATTACCGCGCGACTGAGCCAGTTGGCTTCTCCTGCACACTTTAAATTAATCATCTGCGCATAGCATAGCATAGCCCCATTAAAAAAACGCCAAGGCAGTCACATATTGCACATTTATTTTAAAATTTACGAAAGTTCTTGGAAATTTATGTTTTCAAGATAACATTGTCCAAATGTGCGCCATGTATGTCCTGGCATTCCTGAAGTCAGCTCATGAAATTTTACACAACGCGGCGGCAAGTCCCTTAGGTTTTCCAGAGGTACACTGTAGTCTTAAGGTACCCCCATAGAAAAAAATGGCAGGAAGTCAAATTAATTTTTCTGGACAAAGGAACTTAACAACAGATAAAGAGAGATTAGAAATTTGGCATGTGGCTCCGTCCTGCTGAAACCAAGTGTTCGGATTATATTCTTCAAATTCTTGGAGAGCAGGAGAAAAACAAGCGATCGATTTCGGCCGAGCGGCTATCCTCAGGCTGTCGATCGCTCTAGAAAAAATATAAGCTGCACACAAAAAATTTACCTACTTTATAGAAATTCAAAAAATGGAAAACTTTATGAACAAAATTACTTACAACCCTTAAAATTTCACATAACTGGCGCGACGATGAAATTTGAATTTAAAGGTTCTGATTATTAACGTTCTATGATTTTGAACTTTCGGTCCGTCCGTCCGTCTGTGCACACGATATCTCACTAACATAGTTCCCAAACGATCCATTGTGGACCTTCAGTTTATTTGAAGAGATAAATTTGCCATTTGTTTATTATACGGGTTTTAAATTTTCATCGTAAACACGTCACAGTTTTCGCTTCTTCATTACTGTATTTGTCACTTTCCAATTTTGTAAGTCGTTTGGGATTTAATGGAATGTATGATTACGCGCGAATTATAAGTATTTTGAACTTTCGGTCCGTCCGTCCGTCCGTCTGTGGACATGATATCTCACTAACATAGTTCCCAAACGATCCATTGTGGATTGCGAATTATAAGTATGCCGTTTTGCGCCGCTTAAGTGAAAGTTTGTGCTATTACAGAAAATAAGTTATTTAAAATTGACTTTTTTATTAATGAAGTTTTTTAAGTGGTAATTAAGCGCTTATGCGCCTTTTAGCACCGTTGAAATAAAATAAGTAGGTATTAGAGAATGAGTTATTTCAAAACCATTATCCCGGTTAACTTCAGGTCCGTTCGATTTTCCATTTCAGAAGTATGGCAGAGCGTGGGCTGGAAAAGGTCATTTTGATCACTGAAACAAATTAATAACTGTAGAATAAACGAACGACATAAATAGAAATAAAGCGGATTGAGCTTCAACATAACCTATAAGTTATATATAGCTTAGCATCAGCTTTCGGCTGTAATCCTGCATGAGGGCGCAAATTTTATTTCATCTCTCAAAACACAGGTTTTCAAAAGATTTAAAATGTGCACGCTGTAATGGGTGTTATATGGAAATGTTAGACAATGTCAATGAACTCATACACGGGGTGTTTCAAAAAAAAGATCAGATATTTTAACTATACGTATATTCGTGAAACCAATATTGTAGTAAGGTATTCATAAAAAGAATATAACAGTAAGATTGGGTTGGCGCTGCTTTAACTCAAACCTGCCGCATAAACGGCCAACTAGCTCAGGATTGGAGAAAATTAAAGGCTTGATATCTGCCACAGCGCTGGGTATATAATCTTCGGTACCTTGTTGTATCTACCACAGGGTTGAGCGCCACCCATCTTCTTTAAATACTTTACATGTATAAAACTGGGAAGGTACAAGGGAAATAATAGAGATATCAAATTAGCAAAAGAAATACCGGTATTCTAGTCCATATAAAAAAAAAATTGTCTCCAATATTGGGTTACGTTATTACGTATCGCCACAAATCCCAAATATTCAAAATTATTGATTAATCTTGTAAAAAGAAAAGTCTTAGTAAATAGGCCGCAAATTAAGTGCTTCAGAGGTTTTGTATTGTCTTCAACAAATTACATTATTTAAAACAAACGAACAGTGTTGCTTTTAATGTAAGGGAAAATACTTAAAGAAGATGTAGATGTGTCCTTCCATTTGCACACAGATTGCACATCTTCGTTCAACGGAAGCTTTTATTCGTTAGAATACAAAAATATTTAAATTCTGAAACATTTAATTTGCGGACCTATGCCTATTAAAACTTTTTGTTTCTTTTCATGAGTAATATACGCAGATAAAATGTCCGATTTTTTTTAAATACCCTATATACGAGGTTGGCCACGATAGGCGATACAGGTTTGCTATCTTTATATAAAAAATTCTACTGTACGTGTGTTTGTGACTGAACTCCTCATAAACGACTGGACGGATTTTGGTGAAAATTTTTTTGGGTGTCCCCGGATGGTTTAGATTCACAATTGGACCAAATAGGAATCTTATATCCGTCAATCTAGAGCATAAGAAGTCGTGGGAGAAAATCTAGTTGTCTATATAAAAAATGAATGTTTGTCTGTCTGCTCTTATGCCTCTCTAAACCGTTTATCTAATTGCGATGAAACTTTGGGGAATGGTTGGACCGAGGGTTGGACGTATGCTCTCGAAAGTTTCTGAGTTAGTTAGAAATATCCACGGGAACTGGAACAGAAAAAAAGGTTTGACAGCGAGTTTCACATTCGAACATGACATTTAGAACGTAGGTTTCTTTTCCGAAAGAACTTACCGGAGTTCCCACAGGAACGAGCCAAAAACGGGATTTGCCAAAGGCAGTACGAATTTCGTCGGGATTGCTTGAGTATTTATAAAATTAGTTTACTCAAAATCGTCCTGAAACCTTCATTTTCATGCCTATTTCTATCAGGAAATTTTAGTTTCCATGACAAACCACGTTTCCTGCCGTTTGTCACTTTACTGGCCGCACGTGTCACTTTATCGGCCGCACGTGTCACTTTACCGGCCGCATCGGCACTTTACCGGTCGCATTTGACATTTCCAAATGTCTATAATGACTCCTGTCATCACTGACAGATTGACATTAATCAAAAGTTCTATAAAAATTGAAATTTTATATTAAAATACGATTCCGGGTAAAATTTAATACAAAACTCGTCAGTAAAATGACATTACCTGACTCGGAAATTAAAGTCGTCGCCAGTAATGTATCATTTTCCTGACTTTTATGTAAATAACTATTTTTCATTGCATCATTTCCATTGATGATTAAAACCACCGTGATTTAAATTTTGATTACAATCATGATATGATTCATAAGAATCAAAGCTGCTTCATTACCAATCGCATGAAATGACTTCGGGGTACAACAAAGCTCAAATGAGATTTCGACCTCGTGTAACAGGGAGTAAAATCCTGCATGCAAAATTGTTTGTGTCGTTTTTTTCATTATTGTAAATATGACCTAGAAAAACGCGTACAGTATTTAAATTCGCATTAATAACTCTGTACCTAACCTACTACAATGTTAGTCTGCTTGTATACTTCCGCCATTCATGTTTAACGAACTAACACCAATTTCAATTACGGGTCGCTAATTTGAGCAGTCTCGAAAATAAGGTGGGCACCAAAATTCTAATATAGGTATTTTGCATGAAATTTAAGTAATTCCGGATTATTTTTGAGGTCAATGTCATAAACGTAGGTGTGTTTTGGACATGGGGCGCACCCACAAAGTGCACTGTACTTTGCATAACCGTTGTAAAATTTGTGCATCGTTTTTTTGTTCCCTTTGTAGGTCAACAAGCTCGCAATTTACAAATGTAAATAATTTAACGCATTTTTTAAACGGTTCACACCACAGTAGCCATAGACAAGTTGTCTAGCAAGTAATACGCACGCCGCTTAAAGAAAGGTCAGATCTAAATTAAACGCGATTAGAACATGTAGTTACGTATATATTGTAATTTAATTATAACTTCTGACCGAAATAAGTTTCATCAATTGATGTTTAATTACGACTTTTAATCATATTCATGCTTAATATTAATGCATGAAATACAAACAAATTAATTGTATTTCATTAATTTAATTATGTTGTTGTTGCATTCCTGCGATGTAATTTTTAATAATTAACAGCTACGTTTTATTTAATCAACAAGCACTCGATCCTTATCAAATGATTATTAAGTGCACTTTTGCTTTAAAAGTAACTGGCGCCACTTGGATTGATTCCCAATCTGTTTTGTTATTAACAAAATTTGATTGTCGATATATGGCATTGCGTAACGCGAAACGGAATCGAATAGTAATTCAGAATTTTTTTTCCAGAGTGCGTTTTCGGGAAGCAAGTACGAGAGTTGGGTTCGCAATGGGTGCCAGATTTGGGAGTTCCAATTGGCGTTTTGTATTGCATGAAATGCGAATGTGTGCCGGTAAGTCAAAATAACCTTCGCGAGATCGATATTATGGCGATCACGTCGCGTGGACAATCATATACCAATTATGTACCTTTCTGTGCCGACAGTGTGGATTTTTTCAAAAGTGACCAAGTGTGTATATAACCAGTTTGCGAAAGCGAGATCGAATATTTTTATTTACAGGTTAATGAAATTATAAATTTAAAATTTTCCATGATGGCGAAAGCGGTATTGTGAGAATTTCGAAATTAGAATTGGTATTAGGAGTTGGTCGGTTCTTTTGGCATTCCTCGATAATTCATCGATGAATAATTGATGGGAAAAATACAAAAAAAAACACCGACTAAATCAACATTCGCCAGTAGTGAGACATGGACTCGGAAAGTCAATAAACATGTCTGTATCTAGTAGCGGTTGACCTTTCACGCTGGCGCCTCCAAAGGCCTTTCTCACTATACCATCACTTTTCATATCGCATTTTTCCCTAGACCTTTATACAAATTTACACCAACAGCGTCATCACTTAATCAATCAGTTGTACTATAAATACTAAACCGGATATAAAACCGCAACTATACTAAATCAGGCTAATTCCCAAATTAGCCGCGAATGTTTCAATTAAAATTCCTCGCCCATATCGTTTTCCGTTCGCCAATTTGCAATTAATAATTTGCCGAATTTAGAGCGTGCAAATAAAAACTTGGCGAAAACTTCTGTCATTAATCGTGGATAGTTACGGTGATCTATGCGAGCGTCCTCGTATTTTTCATTTCCGAAGGACTGTGGAGATTTATCTTTTTTCCGACGAAAATGACCAGTCATATGTAAAAATTCTTAATTAATAATACATGGCGCATTCAAGAATCGCTCACCGTTAAACTGGGTCATTATGAAAATTTTATAAAAATAGTCCCGCGATTATTTTTCGGCAAATTAGATCCACTTTTTTGACCACTTGAATAATGAGAGAATTTGCATAACTATAAATAATGCGGCGTCTTGCGAGAGACGGTGACGAGCCCCATGCAGCGGATTCTCAATGAGTTATTTGGAATATCGATGAACCCGATCGATTGCACTGATAAAAATTGTACGCGATTGGAGTCGTCATTACCTTACAATAACGCCCTACGACTACTTAAAAACCGGCCATCATTCATGAGGTATATATCGCTTTACAAGTTGAAATTCGATTGTAACCGTACTGGTAAGACGCGGATAAGACGCTGTGAGAACTATGACGTTGCGAGTGACGTCATTAAAACGATCACGTGACGGCATATTTAGCCGTACGGACAGCACTTATATAAATGCTAGTGACGGCGAAATCTGCGTGATATCCTTTAACTATAGGAATATTGCAACGTGCGGTACCGCGTTTTCCTAAATACCCATTCATCTCGCACCTCTTGGTACGGTGATATACACCTATTCTCGGGCGGTCTAAAATCCATAAACGACAAAAAGTGCAATTAGTGAGTCGTTTTACGCCTTACCTTCACAACAATTTAAACCATGAAAACCGTTTTTTTGTCGCAGATAGCTCAGACTGCGTTTTCCTGGTACTGTGTGTTCAGCGGTTGTTTTCCTAACTTTCGACTTCTGTACTGTTCATCTCACCTTACTTATTGTTATATTCAATTTTTCCGGAATGCTACATGACCTGATTCTGAACGCTCTATTCGTCGTACCATACAGTGAATAGAACCTTTCCTATACTTCGTATTGTGTCTTTTGCACTTACGGTTACTTGACTAGCTCACGATTATTCCCGCGACCAGATTCAAGGATGCTATAGCTCTCATGCTACTATATAAAACAAAAGATGTACCTAGGTACATATGTTTCATGATGTGGTTTTGTTTTATAAAGGAATACGATAGCTTTGGAATCCTGAAATCTGATAGCAGTAAGTCTCGAGCCAGGCATTTGTGACCAAACTGCAAAGGACTCAATACGCAGTATAAGAAAAGAGCGGAAACCATGCGAAACAAACATAAAAACAAAAACATTTTCAAAGGGTTATTTATTGGATACTTTACATTATATGTATGTTAATATTTAATATCATCTATATATCTAGATATACTATATGATTATGTATAACTCAAAAGTAGTAAACATTTATTATTGTAGCATTACCTTTTTGACATTTTGAACTATTGAGAGAAATACGTTTATTACTAAATTGTTAATGAACTTCGGAACTACAGAAAGGTTTATATTATATAATAATAAGATAAATAGATTAGAATTAGTAAATTAATATATTTTCCAAATTGGCTTCTGGACATTCACCTTTGTGCAATTTTAATTAAATTACAAAATAAAAATCTATGATAATGGTTAATTTGCTTTTTGTTGAAGCCGATAAACAATAGTAGATAAACTAGTTAAAAATAGAAAGGTAAAATGTTTGCATTGTCACCGCTTTATAATATATAAAAAAAACTGACTTGTGTGAAATTGTGACTGATATGATAAAACTGTACGTGTATATTGTTAAGGAACCCCCAATAAACAGGTGATAATACTTAGGATTATGGTATTATTAGTTAAAAATTAGGAGAAACATTTACAGACGGTAACGCTAATCGATTCCCCATCTTAGGGTTATAAAAAGTTTGCAGTCCCTAGAAACAGTAATTGTGTTTGGGTAAGGAGCAAGCAAATCTTCGAGGGGCAAATACGTATATTTTTCAGTTCGACTCACTTCAAATGCGTAGTAATGGTCGTCAAAGGTAATTGTCTCATAAAGAAAGCATGAGAAATATACTTTAGAGTTTTCAGTTAGCAGAATTTTGTCAATGATTGCAAAGACTGGTTGAAGGGCCTCCTCAGATATGTCAACAGTAATGATTCCACAGGGTTTCCATAAAACACCACACATTTTTACCCAGGAAACCGAATGCGTAAAGTTCACTTCTGGATTTGCTCTATAACTATGCTCATTTTCCAGGCGGACTTTCTTACCAAACTGCAACTTTGCAGGCAAGGATTTCTTTAGAAACAACTCATTGAGAATAAGTTGATTTTTCATTGCCAGAGTTTTGCAAACATTTCTCCTGTTACATGAAGCCCTTGCTGCCATTTTGGAAACCCTGTGCTTTGCTTCGAATCTCATTGTCCAGACATGACGCAATGGTCCAAATTTTAGGAGCATGTCAGGATAATGAGTTAGAAAATGGAATTTGGGCTTCAGTGTTTCACCAGAAACCTGGCGATACAATGCGTTGAAATCTCGAATCAAATATTTTAACTGTTCCACCGTATCACTATATACCCTGTGATTAAGCAGTCTCTCCAATATTTTTCTCAAAGCAAGATATAACTCCCAAGTTTCATCACCGACAGGAACATAATAACCGGCAATAAGGCCAAAGTACCTCATCAAGGTTAACATTTCAATTGCCGAGGTTTTAATCCTCACGGAGTTAGCAGCTTCCAAAATTATACAAGAAGTAGGCTTTGACCCTGAATCCGGACCGTAATCGAAAGAAACTAATTTGCTTATAAGGGTGTTATAATGAGGCATAGATCTCGAAATTAAATTATTTATAACATAAGTCATAACATATCGAGCAGTTCCTTCAAGAATATCGTGCATAACATCAACCGCAGTATGTTCAAAGGGATCGAAACCATTTAGCTCAAGCCAACAACATGATTCCTTTATGCCAGTTTTGGATACATCCTTCATCTCAAGCTGCTGAAGGTATGAATTCATGTCCCTCATCAGTTCATTGTTTTGGATAGTCATACTTTGCATGCATTTTTTTGGAGCATTGCAAATCCTACAATAGTGATTAGCGACGAAGCTTTCAGTGAAACCAAGTATAGAGTTAAGTCCTAAATTATCGCCAGTTAAGCAGACTACCTTAAACTTTATGACCCCCGTGAAAAATTCTGTGGTAATGGTAATACCTGTAGTGTGCAAATAATTAAGTTCATCAATGGCTGGTTGGAACACTTTTTTGTTTTTAAATTGGGTCTTGTCGGAAGAATGACATAGAGATAACATAAAAGTGTGGTTTAGCTGAGAAACGATATGTGGAGGAAGTGCAGGTATAGAAACATATAGACCCCCTAATTTATGAATGCCCGCATGGCTCCCTAGTACATTGGATATTTCAAAATCGTCGTAGAAAATAACGAGCGGCAGAACAACAGTCAGTGGATCATTACTTAAAAAAGGTGATTTATATAGGTTCAGCCAAGCAGAGCCATGCATAACATTTTCCAGGCATTGGTTCGGCTCTTGGGTGTCGTATCTTCTTTCCTCGTTCTTCTCTCCACCCCATGTTGCCCCTCCACCTAACTCTTTTAGGTATTCGACAGTCTCTTTCAAAACAGTACCAATAGAAAAAAACTTAAGCAATACATTTCTCAAGGGAATCAACTCCATTGTGCATGTCCGAGGAGTTATAATTAACCTATTGTGTTTCATTAGTGTTTCTCTACGATAGCCCAGTACTACTTCCATTGGTGAAATGTAAGTTCCTAAAGATGCGAAGAGCTGAAACCTTTTATATTCTGACCGTAGGGGTTCCAAGCAGTCATCAAGTAAAATTAAAGTCTCCTTCAAAGCTGACTGGACTTCATCAAAAGTGCTTCCTTCTTTCACCAAAGAAAGGAATTTGACTTGAAGATTTTCAGAAAGTTGTTGGTGGAATGATTGCATACCGTTCACAACAACCTGCACAGTGGAACGAGGAATGGCAGGGTTACTATACAATGACGCAAGGAACTGAGAAGTAATTGCAAGGAGTTGCTCCGACAGATCCACATTTCTCATGGAATGTTCATAAGCTACAATATTAAATCTGAGGGGCTCTAGAACTCCGTCATTGACATTATCGTAATTAACATTATCACCAGCAGAAGAAGGTCCTGGCTGTGGAGTTGATCTATGATTTGAATTTATTTCTACATTTATATCTGCAGTAACATTCTCATGCTTTGATTTCAAGTGACGACGGAAGGCATCCAAAGATGTGAACTGCCTGAAGCAGCCAGATTCACCACATTTGTATGCCAGCCATTTACGAAAATGAGTGAAACAATTTTTCCTTATGTGAAGGAGAAGGTCCTTCACCAAGGGGAATCGTTTCTTGCAAGAATGACAAGTTAACATCTTTCCTTCAAGCCGAGATCAACAAATAAAGTTTTCACTGCTGCAGTTGGTCTATCGTATGAAGTCGATATGCGATAAAAGCCTTTTTGAATAAAAAGCCAAACGTCATAAGCTAAAGGGGGATATTCTGCAGCAGTGGCATGTATAATTTTAAATGTATTATCAACCGCTGAAATTAGGGAATCAAATTTGTACCGTACCCGTTCCACTATTACAAGGCACTCAACTAGTGATGAGAGTGACTCGCCTACTACGACAACCAGTGGTTGAAAAGTTAAATTCCAGGACTCTAGTTGACGTCGCTTATCTTCAAGCGTAGCGTCGAGGTCTGCGATGTTCGAGACGTGAAGAATGAAATTGGCCCTCACTTCGGCCCTGCTCACTTTTATCCCCTTCTTCTTGGTTGTTGTCCCCGTATTAAAGATGTACGGCAGGAGGAGAAGGCTGGTGTTTAGTTTACTCTCGATATTCACCTCTGAAACAATAGAAAATAAATAATAGTAATAGCAATATTTATTTTATATTTAAATTGAACTAATATTGCTAAACGTACCGTCAACACTTGATAGGCAGGTCTGAATGTTCTCTTTAAGGAATTCGTCCTTCGTAGTGGTACATTTCGTGGCGGCCTTCTGAAGAATCTTTGTGCTTACACTCTCCAGTGATTCACGGAGCAAGGCTTCGTCTTTGTCGGGAAAAATCCGTTGATAATCTAACGCTAAGAGTCGATATCCGCTGGGTCCCTTAAGTATGGGAAACTCTTCAATATAATCATGAAGATTCCCAGGATTATGATATAGTTTCGCCAGCCGGGCCCTAGTTGTGCAACCCCAATGGCGTTCCACTTCCTCCCAAGGTGTTGCGCCTTCCACTGCGGTTTGGCAGAAAAGTATTGACTCTTCTACCCTTTCACTCTCGCCTAAAACAATCAGAAAAATATTCACATTATACGATTCGTTTGATGTGTAGGTATCTAGTGGGTATGGCACAGTGATGTGACGTTTTTGAACAGACTGCCAATACACTTATTTTCGACTTCATTTAAAAAATTTTTAATTTTATTTATTACTGGTATGAGGTACAATTTGACATTTGAGTATACACAAAAATAGTCAGCTGTTAAAAAAGCTATCAAGTGACGTCTCTGAATCTTTTGTTGAAACTATATAACGAGAAATTCACAGAGTTTCACCTGCCATGCTTCACTATGGACGATTTCACTACCTTCCATAAAAATCGATTATTTTGACATACTCACATAGAAGTGTACCAGTAATGAATAAATCTAATAAATTTTGAAGTAAAGTCGAAAATAAATATATAAATAAATAAATATCTCAAAAACATCTCTCTCACTCTGCCGAACCCTGTATATATGTATCAAGATTCTTACCCGCACCAAGGGTGGATAAATCAATGGGAGCTTCCTTTCTATTCTCTGTTCCCGAGTTCTCTGAGGTTGTGGAGCTAGAGGTGCCTTTCCGCTTCCGAAAGGGTTCTACTGCCTGCTTGCTAATAAGGTTACGTCTCTGTCTCAAGTAATAATTATACAGACTGCCGGATGGGTTTCTCTTGGGCTTTCCTTGTTGGGCAGAAATGTATGCTGTATAGTACAGCACTGGTGATTCACAGTTAAAAAGCTGTGCAATGCCTCTGGCGAGGGTTTGGAACCGTGCGAATGTAATATGAACTTGGGGATTGCGCTCAAATTCGTGATTAATTAATAATTTTACAATCTCCTTTCTTTGTCGTTGATGGAGAAGGCCAGTTTTGGCAGCCTCGCTGCTTAATATAATACGGCCCTGCAGACTGCTTAGCAGAACATTCCTTACCTGAATGAAGAAATAAAATAAGTGTATTGCAGGTAACGAGGCCATACAGCAAAAAGACAACAATTAATTAAATCAGCGTTACAACAAAATTGAAATAAAATAGTAAAACCATAATCCCATAATCTGCTTCTGACTTATCTAAGTATACTTGACTAATTGCAATACATACGAAATAAAACTTACATGTGCCGCATCATCTTGTTCCAAGATAGGTGTTGGGGGTGTGGGATGTGTTGGTGGAATCTCGTGTTGAGGCGACAGCAAATTCTGTTCCTCAAGTGAACCTGCTGCAGCTTGTTGGAGTGGAGATTCCACAAAGTTATCTCGAATAAAGCTCGAAATATTTGTGAGGAAGGATTGGGGGCTGCCTGGATCCGTACCTGATCCCTCAATACTAATCTTCTCAGTGGAGAGCTACAAACAAAACGACATGCATTAACTTATTCTAATCTACAGATCATGCACCTTGATCAAAAATTACACATTCGTAGGAAATTAGTTTGTGTGATAGCGTCGAGTGAGCATTTCTCACACAACGGTGAAAGACATGATACATGTATTGAAATTATTTTAATTAAATGCAGTTTTCCAATAATAGTATTAATTTTCTAAGGAGCCATCTTACACCCCCTGGTAAACTTACCTCTATGGAAGTTCCCAGAGATTTAAATTTACCAGTAGGTGGGTAGGTACCACGGTGAGTTACCACGGTGATATTCCGCGTGGTAGGTACTTATATACTCGTAAGCACACGACTTACTAGAAAATATGCACAAAATAAATATCTGTCAGATATCAAGTTATGCGATAGTTTCAGTAATATCATTTATCTGCACATATCATCTAGTACCCATAATATAAGTTGATATATTTGTAAAATATAAAATTGGCAATCTTTAGCTCCCTAGGATCGACTGATTAAAAAAAATTGGCTTACTAACCCTGTTTATGTTTGAACACTCATTGTCGGCTTTCCACAATGTTAATTGAGCTAACAGTTTAACTCTGTCCCCTAGTACTGGCACTAGATTTGCGACATCACCTTCTGTCAGTAAGGTCAGTGCTGTGGTATCAATTCGGTTTTCTTAAAAAGCAAATGAGAATAAATCGTTAAATGTGTATTTTTTTAGCTTTAACCAAACTAATTCGGACGATACAGGGTGTTTGGCGCCACCGAAGTATTAAACGTTTTAAGACTATAATAAGGCAATCATCCTAAAAAAATGCACACGTCTGTAAGAGATAACGATCTATTTAACTACAATGTCTTGTAGAACATGCCACTTCCTGTTTACCGGAAGTCGGTCCCAGTTTTGTTATGTTGAATTGAATGCTATTTGAATTTTGATTCTTCAGAAGATTCCTCGTGCAATGGTATTACATGTCCCTATGTCTATTTTATGTTTTTTAGTTATTCCCTTTTTCTATAAAAATTGACCTGAACTCACTAGTATGGAAATACTCGTATTTCCGTTATGCTACCAACTCAAACGAAAACTATTTCAGGAATTAAAGTGGCAGAGTGGAACTATCATTGTTTTTTTCATACTAGTAAGTTCGTCAATTTTTAAAGAAAACATAGAATATCTCAACAGTTGAAAATAAGCATAGGGATATGTAATACCATTAGATGAAGAATATACTCTTATAGAATGAAAAAGTCAAATAAAAAATATAGCCTTCCATTTAGAACAACAAAGTTGACATCGACTTCCTGTATAACCGTCTAATAGGTCAATTGCGGAAAATACCCTGTATACAATCATTGTTCTTACACTTGTTTTAACATTAATTAATAATAACAATAAGATAGACTTTATTAGACTATTATTGTCATATTATGTAGGCCCAAAATGTTAAAGAAATGAAATAATGCACATGAACTGCACAAAATAAATTAAAGAAACAAAAATACCAGCTTTATATTTAGTATACCTTTATATTTAAAATAATAAGAAGGCATACAAATACAATGTGTCCCGTCGATGCACTAAAGAAAGTCTTTATTTTAACTAAGTAATTATAATTTCCAAAAATTATTTACGTAACTGCAGTACCCTCAATTAACCCATTTAATACCGTTGGTGCATTTTCGAACCACGCCCTTTAATTTGTTTATATTAACAATTTTAGCTCTTCTGTTTCTGTTATATCAGTATGTATTATAGTATTCAACAAAATATTTCTAACAAATTTTATTGCTCTTTTGTGATTAGTAGTAATTTACAACATAAAACGTATCATTTTGTCAGTAAAAAAAAATGTAGCCAAACATTTGTTTTCCAATTTTAATTTTAATTGTTATCAAGATCTTTATATGTTACGAGCAATGTGGTTGACCGGTCAATGTTAATAATTAAATATTTTCACATACTTTCATAAGTGGCAATAGTTCCTCCCCCTTAAGCTTCCGGGGCCGTTAAAAAAATTTGCCTTCTCTTAATAATTGACCGGACTAACCCGATTGCCAGTAACATAAATAGGGGATGAAGTGAGTGTCGAGGAAATGTCAGAAGACCATTTATAACCACAACCAAAAACAAAAATTCAATTTTTTTAATTTCATTAGCTTGAGATTAATAGGGTTAATATCTGCAGTACCTAGGTTAAATATCTTTACTACGGGATACATTGTACTATTTGGTAGTCTAGAAAAAGGAATTGCATCATTCAAGTTTTACGTAGGTTAACCATAGGCGCCCACAGGAGGAAGAACATCATTGGATTAATGCTATTATAGGAGACCAAAGCAATCATTGCAGATTTAAAAATAAACTGAATCTTGCAGGCGCCCATGGGTACTGGTGCCATGCAAATATTTATTAACTAATTACAATTCAAATGAAACTTACCTGCAAACACATCAATATATTGGAAGAACCCCCAATTTGTAAGGAGGTTTGTCACAAGTTGATCCATACACACAGTTGTTTTTTACCCTCTTTTAACACTCACTTGACCGACTGAATACAGAGTAAAGACGACTATGCTATGATATTGGCGCAATTTTGAAACGCGAAGGTACAGTGGAGCGTTTTTGAACGCACAAACGCGAAAAATGACACTTCATCAGATGAAAAGATGTATTATAATCGTATGACCTTTCAATATACGATTGTAACACGGTTATTTTCCTTCTGCTGAAAACTAAAAATGTTTAAATGATCTTATATTTGTTGGCGTACTGAAGGCGAAATTGGACGTAAGATACTTTCGCATCTCTATTCCGCAGTACCATAATGGTGAAATACCTTTAATCGACTGCAGGAAACAACACTGTAAGACACACTCAGATAACCAAGAAAGCGAATTTCGCATTACCAGAAATGATCCACCTGAGTCATGGTTGTACTATCTTAGGAATAATACAAATTACGCTTTACGAGAAACAGAGATAATACAGTGGTTGTTACTGACGGCGAAATTTGATGTAACAGTAATAGTAATTTATGATTTATCAGTATAACAATTTATACATTATTTTCGGTCTTGAATCAAATTACGAGAATGATGAATGCACTTTGACACTTTCGTGCACTGAAGAAAAAACCATAGTACAATGCAGTGCAACCCACACAAAATGCGAATAACGCGTTACTATGGGTGAAGTACCCACTATTAAACAATGCTTGCATTGAGCAATTACTACCTTACATATACTACAAATTTAGTCTTAAGGAAGACGACGGGGGTGACGTCACAAATGTGCAAAGCTAATAACGCGGTATATCAGATGAAGTTGGACCACTTGCGTCGAAAATGGTTACGTCTAACCCTGTGTTGTTTATAGACGTAATTTTTGGATAAAAAATGTCTTTCTTTTATACGTAATATGTATTTCATATCAATTTTCGCATTATGAACGTGAATTTGTTCGAAGGTACTGCGAATATCGATACTGACGACGAATTTTACCTTTCGCCAAAAAAGCATTTTTATCAGTGTAATAGATCGTCCTTTCATCTAGAAACTTGCACGTACCTTGCATGGAACTTTAAAATAATTTAAAAATTACCATTTAATTTAATATCCTCAAATTAAACGTCTGTCCAGTAATTAAAAGCTGACGGATTTCGCCAAGATTTAATTTACCTCTTGAATATGAATTTAAATTACCTTACAGCTTTAACGGAAAGCTGCTTATTTGCATCGCGGAAATAAAAAAAAATGTGCAAAGGTTGGAGTTTACTAAACCCATTTGTGGAAGGAATTAAAGTTGCGTTTAAATTGGTTTTGGGAAATCCCACAAGGAAACGCACACTTTATCTTCTACGGTTGTTGGAGTGTGTTTCTTTTCGGCGTCGTTTTTCGTTATGTGTAACCAAATAGCGTCTTTGGTGTAACATAAGGCGCAAAAATAAACCGTTACTTAGAATTAATGAACAGACTGGTAATTATGTGTCACAATCGTCGTATAATTCTGGTTACAAAAAAGTTTCAGATAAGAGAAAGAATTTTTACAACAGCAGCACGATGTATTGGCTCTCCTGCCACTTCGGTGCCTACCGGTTGATTGACAAACAGACCCACAGGAGAGAATTGGATGATGCAGTGAATGGTATATAGTAAATTAACAATACCTAGATGATATATGGAACTAAATGCAAATGAAACCAAAATCCTTTGTTTGGATTGGATTCTTATCAATAAATACAAAATCTGTTTTATGTAAGCCATCTTCACAGGTCAATTCCTTTAGGAATATTAAAATACAAAATTAATATGCAAATCCCTAAACATAATCGTCCACTACTCTAAAACGTGTATTTCAGTCAAAATAGTTCGGGGTAATTTTTGACCCCAATGTAATACGACCTCCGTTACTAACGTGCGGGTGGTAAAAATAAGTTGCACAAAATTTTGCTCAGTGAAAGTTTCTTCTTGGTGTGAATAAAGAACATTCAAAACTACGTAATAGACTAATACAACAAACTGTCGAGATAATGGAAATTTGGCTTCCCTGAAATCTATACACATAGAAGTTTAACGTCCAAAAGGACTCTTCCAAAGGGCAACGATCCCTTGTAGTAAAGGTAATCGTCGTTAACAATAAAATCTACAAGTTCCATTGCTAAATTTCAGGAATACTGTCTCTATAAGGAAGGCCGGTCCGGTCCAAGCGTGGTTTTACTGAACATCGTCATCTGCAGAAAGAAATTTTTAATACCTTTATTTTATTTATCTAAAATAAAAGGTTGTTTATCTTCAAGAGAAATTGTCGTAAATAATATTTGATTGAAACTAACGATTCTCAGGAAAATTGGATTAGTTTCCTTACAGATACCAATCCATGGACAATTTGAAGTCGTTTGTATTACATGGGTTATTGACACCGGATTTTCTAAAAAAATTAGTTTTTTTTAAGTTAATGAGTTCATTACGATTAACTAAGGTGAATTGTGCATCGAGAATCGAGAGGACTGTGCGAAATTATGTTATTACGTCTCTGTGTGGCTCCGTCAGGCTTCCACCGACTAAAAGTTGATATGTTTGGAGAAAAAATGTCCAGGATTGGCTAGGTAACAAAACACGTGGACACTTATTTTGGGGCGATTGCGGGGTTTGAGAAACACTGAGTGTTTTGGAGTTCATAAAAAAATTAAGTATACATTGGTGTTATTTACTTCAAATCAGGAGACTTATCAAACGACCCTTGTCATAATCGATCAAGAAAACAAGCAAGTGTGTATTCTCAAACTGTTACAAAGTGAATACAAACAAATAAATCTGTAATCTTGCAGCTGGAGTGCTTATTAATTCTTCACAATAACAACGGAAACATGTTTAACACTTCTCCGCTGAAATGAGTGTACAACTTTTAAATTTAAACAATCGCCTTAAAATGCTATGCATGGCTGTACAGATACAAAAGCCGTTCCATATTAGAAGTTATCTTCTTTTCACATTTTGCTGAAAATGAAATAAATTTAAAGATTGAAAATATCTGATTATTACACAGCATTGCATAAAGACACCAAAATTGTTTGAAACAGACCAGTTTTTAAATAAAATTATAGTCTCCTTTCTGTGACAGTATTAATACCAGGCGTCTTTTACCCTATGAGGGTATTATTGAAATTTTACAGAAGTATTTTATAAAATTCAGCTTGAGTACTGTTTCTGAATATGAGTGAAGTTTACTAACAACACAGAATAATGATCGATATACTCATTTATTTTAAAGAGAAAAAGAAAGTGCCAACAACACAGTCATTCATTAAACTTTTTGCACAAGAATTACTTTAGAAAATGCTAAACCTCCTTTTGCACATCATTAGTGGAGAAGATAAACGACCTTATTTATTTTTTTTATCGTCACACAAGTTTTTCTTCGGGCAAATACACTTATTTTCAACTTTTATCGGGTTTGAGGTTTAGGACGCCTCTATTTGGAGAATTTCCGATATGTGCGAGTTCTTAACCGGTCATCATCCTAAAAGCTTATTCCATTAAATTCTGTCGGAAGCCCAACTAAATTAAATTTTCGGTCAAACGACATTTCAACCCTCCATATGTAGTGCCCACCTGAAGGAGGCGAAGCTGAGGGTATTTGAAGAACCGCGTTGTAACTCTGTTAATGCGAATTTATATGATGAAGGTAGCTCTCTGATAAAATCAATTCTTTTAGATTTATACAAAAAAAAGCTCTTTTAAAATTCCGATAGTATTCGGTTATTGAATCGTGAAATGTGTGCTTGTATGTCAGAAAAGCGAACGGAAATATTGACGTTTTAAAGTCTTCGTAAGTGTGTAACAAAACTTGATAAAAAGGATGAGATACAAGGAACGTGAGCAAGGTGATATAAAATGCAATTTATCATCAAATGTTATTGTGTCATGTAAACATTAGTCTAATTACATTTCTTGATGCTGCGTGTAATGAATTTTGGGTTGTTCATGTTCGTTCTTCTAAACTTTTGCAACTTACGTACTTTATACTGGCTCCACTAAGCATTAACCCCCACCATTTCAGATTTTCGGCAAAATAAAGATTGCGCTATTCTATCTATAAGCGCCACTGTGCGTTCTTCTACCAGCACTAAGGATTTTGCTATAAAGCTCTTGATTTTCACTGGCCGGAGTGACGTCAACAATTTTCAATACGGGGACACGATAATTACATATATAATTTTTCTGGATGGGTAATCCGTCATTCCTTCGGATAATTACAGTTTTTCAGTTTTAATTTCTTCCAATTTTTCTATATCTCCTAAATCAAATTCCTTTTGTTCTTCAATTCAAAGTCTTTCGTTTCTTTGTATGTATTCAGGTTCTTTCTATTCTCCAATTTGTATTTCCCTTTTTCTTTTCCATAGATTCGTTAGTTACGTCAAAACCTTTAGTTCTTTTATAATTCTTCGAATTCTTCCGGTTTTTTAGATTATTCGGATTTTGATTCATAAAATTGTTCGGGTTTTTAAGGTTTTTAGAACTTTTCTTTTTTTAAAATCCCCATTTTTAGAGCATTTGCACAAAAATAAAAAAAAACGCGGTATTGTGGCCACTTTGTCCGTCCGTCCGGCTGTCCGTTCGTCCGTCCGTCCGCTCGCTTTGCGACGGTACTAGTTCTTTATCTTAAAAGCAATTGTTCTACTTTTTTCGCTATTTGGTTCGTTATGGTGTCGAGGCTTGCACCAAGGAAGGAATTTTTTCTGCGTTTATTGCTAAAAAAGTTATTGTAAAAAATTGCCGTTTATTAACCATCCTAGAGATCATTTATAATTTTGTATTGTTGTCTGTCGTCTGTCTGTTGGTCTGTCCGTCTGTCTTCCTTTGTCCTGTGAACGATAATTTTGTTTAGAAATGTCCGATCGCTTTTACATCTCCGTTAGTTATGAACTGAATTGCATGAAATTCAATATGGGCATAGCCTTAGCCATATAATACGCAATGCCAAAAGTTGAGCCGAATCTATTCAAAATTCACAGTGCCCTTTTCGCATCTCGACCATTTAGAAACCGAATTGCAAACTTTTTTTCTTATAAAAGTATTTGAATGAAATTTGATACATAGGCACTTGGGATAAAGGAAAATCTAACATTAGTTTCAAAATTTAGGTTTGCGCATGCGCAGTTCCAACTTTCTTATTTAGGAAAGCATTGAAATTTTAATTATAAACTGAAATTGAAATAGCATGTCAAAAATGGATTGCTCATGTGCAACGCTATCTTTCATATTTGTGGCCGGATTTTTACGATTTTATAGAAGTTGCATCTTACAAATGGGAAATGAATGCAAGTGGAAATGCGCTTTATGTAAATCGTTTACGATTACTTTTTAACTTGTTAAAATTATCCAGATCTTTCAGATCTATAAGTCCCTTCAAATTCACCAGATTTCTTTCGATTTTTCATATTCTCCAAATTCATCAGATTCCGAAGATTGCTCATATTATTTCAATTTTTCAGACCCTTACACTTCTTCGTATCCTTCCGTTTAGACAAATTTGTCTGATTCCTCAAATTCCAACAACTTTTTTGACGTTTGCTTAGGATTCCTTGGATTTTTCTATTTTTTTGGAAGCTTCTTTATTTCTTTCGGATGCTTTCCAATATATTCTCCTCGCTCCTTCGGATTCTTTTGATTCTACAAACTCATCAGATTCTTAGGGTTCCCCATATTTTGCATTTTACTTCCTAGTAATAAAATAAATATTAAAAGACCCTTAATTTTCATGATTAAAAATACCTAATTACCACTAATAACCAGTTTTCACAAGGAAGATTTTGTTAAATGACGATAAATTAAATTTTGAAGAAAATTATTTAAGGGGAAATGGGCCTATTTTTCGTTCAAATGAATTGCCCTTTTTACGGCACGTTTTTTATGGGATACGACTGTCGAATTAAGTTTCTTAATTCGACCGTGCTACTCGAACTCTTACTTTTCCTTGATTTAAAATAGTATGTCCTCGTACAAAGATGTTCAAAGGTTCAATAATTATAATATCCTTGCACTTCCACCAAACAAAAATTGACTTTCTTTACAAGACTTCCGTAAATTTTAGAGATTACGATTGCCGGTCAAACCTTTTTTGAAAAGAGACTTTTTAAATGTTGGTCGGTTCTGATATCATGCCATTAATCTAGTCACCCTAACGACAAAATCGTGAATCTGTCTAGAGGGCCGTACTGGTCGTTTCGAAATTCAAAACGCAAATTCTTCTGTTCTATAGGATCGCACTGATGAACTTCCGTAATAAGTCCGCACACAAATAGCATCAAAATTAAATAAGCATTAGCGGAATAATGATTTAATTTACAAGAAAAACAAATAAATTTACAGTCACTAAATCATGTGAGCGGCCGAAAGTAACAGTAGTCGGCGGTAATCTGGGTGTTCTGCCAGCGGAAGGGACCGTCGGGCGGGCGGACTCGAGCGCCTCCAAGGATACGTCCTTGCCCCTGGCCAAGGCCGGCGATAGCAGCGGTTTTGTGAATCGACCTTGGACGCCCCGGACAAACTCAAACGGCAGCTCCAGGAATTCTAAAGGGCAAGCGGCAGCGGCCTAAATAATCGGATTTGGTAGCGGTATTTACTGCAAATGCAGGAAAGCGTAACAGCGTACCCCCTCTTTAGGAAACGGAAAGTAACAAAAATCTTACCTTGCAATTAAACGGAGCAGTAGAAATTACGGTGCAAGGAAGAGCCAAACGTATATAAGCAAAAACTAAATGGTATGAGTGCAAAATAAATTTACGGAAAAACCCAAAAATTACGGTACTTACAATATGCAGCTTTACGAATATGCAAAATGCAAAAAGATGGGCTTAGTATTCGGTTAAACGCCAAAGGAAAAAAGATCCCCCGTCTCCCTGTCGTTACCTTTTATAAAATTATACTATGCCATAGAGGAAACAACGGTTTTCCCAATCCAATTTTCTTACTTACTTAATAGACCGGACTGAATTTTCTAAAGTCAGTAGTCCAGTAAGGCTCATTCTTTATTTAATTCCTCGGGTCGGCATAAAGGTCGCATAGCCTCCTGATACCGGCGTAAACCTGCATGGCCTTATAGTTTTAATGCTCGTTTTAAATTACCATATGAAACAGAATCCTGCTAATAATGACTTAACGTGGCTGAAATTCAATAACATTAATTTGCCCCCGTCTTCTAAATGACAGAAGCTTTCGGACGCAGCAAAAATAATTGTAATATCTTGAAGGTAGCAAACGGCGAATTAATTGTCAGTAGCGGCGGCTGAAATATAACTCTAACTTCAATTCTTAAAACGAACATAAACACTTTCTACACGACACTTTTCGTAACGAAGCGCCCAACTTAAAACGCTTCTAGATACCGAGCTGTGTTCATCTACAGAGTGATCACTAAAACAGGTACACGTCAAGGTGGGAAACGGGTGCAATTCCCCTCTTATTACTTTGAACGGCCACAATGGCGGATTATGACTCAAGATGGCGATGTCTAAATTTTTATTGGTTAATGTTATTTTTCACTACCAATCCTGAACGGCTGGTTAAAGATCTCACTCATTTCCATTGACAAGCTGACTCAAAAGTTTCCACGATACGAGTTTATTTCATGAATAAACTAATAAGAAACGAAGTCTAATATCTCCCATAAAGAGGGTGTAATTCAATATTTACTCCCGTAACCTTGAATTAAAGAAGAAAAGACCATTGAAAATTGGATATGTGAATAGATACATGTTTCGTTGACCGCAATCACCCAGATAAGTTGTTTACACCATCACGACCAAAATTTGTTTGGGAAGACCTCGGGGAAGACACTACAGAACCTTGACTTTTTTACGCTAATCATTTGCATAATGTTATGCTCCCTAAAATTATTGCAAAATATACTTTTGAGACACTTTTTTATTAATAGATACTGACCAAATAATTCCATTTCCATCCCCTAATATGCCTGCAAGTTTCGACACGCAAGCAGATAGACAGGGATATACGTGAAACTTAAGCTTAGGATAACTTTTGAGTTTGACTGACAAATAGAATACCACCCTCGATCGAATTCCATGTCATTCATCTTGTCTTGATGTATAATAATGGCATTCCTAACTTCTGAACATTGACACAGTGGAAGGGAGGGTGCTACTTCGATTGTACTGGCGCATTAAAATTAAATTGAAGAGTAATGCGACTCTAATGTTAAACACAAATAATAGTGATTCGAGGAGCGAATGGCGAATGGAAGCAATTTGCAGTCATTTTAATTCAATTAAGTTCGAAGTGGATGTATTTCAAAGGAGCCGTAATAAAAACAATCCGCACCCTCGCCGCATTAGGGCGTTAAAATATACACAGCTGAGTAAACGTAATATCGTAAGAAAG
This sequence comes from Photinus pyralis, assembly GCF_008802855.1. Lineage (NCBI taxonomy): Eukaryota > Metazoa > Arthropoda > Insecta > Coleoptera > Lampyridae > Photinus > Photinus pyralis. Next base: position 13,254,328 of record NW_022170738.1, read on the forward strand.
ATACAATCGCAGCAATAGTGACAAACGTTGTAAATCCAAGTCGAAATTATATCCTTTCACATTAATCACATTGAGCATTAATTGTGTGACGTCTACAATTCCTATATCGTATACAACGCGAGGTTTTGAGTTGAGTGATTTTCAATACAACGTTTCGGTTTGGAGAAATCATCAACTTTTTTTTTATATGGCATCTAAAAAAAGCACATACAACGATGTATGTACAGTACACCCAAAAAAAAAAAACAAAAGTTGGTTTCAACAGGGTGGCGCACCCGCACACAACGTGCGAGAATATCTGTCGGACAAATTTTCCGCGTCGTTAATGATCGACGAAGAACGAACAACTAAGTTGTCAAATTGATTCCCATCTCTGTCGCGCTTATCAATGCAGGTGTCGTTTTCGCCGATGACCTCAAGCTATATTATTCTATATCATCCATAAACGATTGTCTGTTTCTGCAGGATCGTATAAATGCGATCTTTAGTTGGTGTATTGCAAATAACTTGCACCTTAACATTAAAAAGTGTAAAGTTATATCTTTCACAAGAAGACGGAATCCCGTATTATATGATTATACACTGAATGCAGTATCACTAAATCGTGTGGTATCCACTACAGATTTGGGAGTTGTATTTGACAGTGAATTACGTTTTGCTGAGCATGTACGTCAAGTATCCAGTTCAGCCACCAAAACACTGGGCTTTCTTATAAGAAATAGTAAAAAGTTTACCAATTTACACACCATGTTCTCACTATATTATTCCCTTGTGAGACCAAAACTAGAGTACTGTTGCTTAATTTGGTATCCCATCTATGATGTCCATATCAAAGCAGTGGAAGGAATCCAAAGAAAATTTCTTAAGTATATGTCCTTCAGGGTAGATGGGGTGTACCCAGCAAGAGGGTCTTCTCAAGAACTATTGCTTGAGCGCTTCTCTTTTGAATCGTTAAGTAAGAGACGCATTTCTAACAGCATAAAATTTCTTCATGGCATCATAACCAATCATATTGATTGTCCTTCCCTACTTGAATCCCTTAACATATCTGTCCCAGCACGCACTTCCCGGTTTCCAAAGACATTCTTAAATCCCATTCCCAAAACTAACATATTATCAAAATCCCCTTCCTTCATAATGTCGCGTAATTTCAACATATACTGTAGACATGCAGACATTAATTTTTCTCCTCTATCTGAAATTTTGAAATTTGTTTAAATTTGTTTTCTTTTATGTATTTGTTTTCTTTTATGTAATGTCATGGTTTAATTTAGTTACTTAATTACATTGTAATAGGTTTACTCTTATTTTTATTTTATCTTGCATATTATCTATTTGTCTATAGTGCCGCTTGCGCAAACGTAACAAACTTTAATTTTGTTCTGTTATTGGATACTTTGTATCTGTAGAACAATAAACATTATTATACAAAACGGTCCAATTAATTTGCCCGATAATAACTTTTATACGCACATGTGTCCTAAGACATGTGTCTCCTTTTTAAATTAAATGTTTCCTTATTTACGCGTGCCTTGAATTTCATACACTCATTTAAATACAATAACAGGCCATAAATTGCGTATACGAATTCACAATTTACAATACAAAAAACTAAACATTACAATGAGGATTAAATAAAATCCCAAAATTCGGTGTTTACTTGACAAACTGTCCTAAACAACATAAATTAGAAGATTATACAGGATGTTCCGTCTGAAACCTCCAATGCCAAACCAAAATTACGTTCACAGTACGCGTATGTAAATCTTCAACAATAGGGTGAGTAGCACTCACTGTCGGCATTTTTTCGAACTAGAGAAACGAGACCCCCCTGTAGTTTACACAACTAATATCAACACACAAGTTCTTGAAAAAAAACCATGAGATCAAATATTATATTAAAAATTTAAACTGTGCTGTTTCTCAAAAAATGTACCTTAAAAAAATTAATTGTTAAGTGGCCCCGAGGGTCTTCTGAACGTGCCAACTCTTACACTTTCGTCATTTTCCAGTAATCCTCCGAACATTAATGACACATTAGGTTCACTTATGGAATGAAAATTATATTTTAAACGTTGAAATCCCCTGAAGTATCTCTAACTTAGAATCGCTTGACGCAATTTAAAAGACCGACCAAAAGTACTCCGTGAAGATATGGAAGGGTCTACTGCTAAGACGCTCTAATCCTTATTGGCGTTTGGGGTGACTTTAAAATCGACTCTACGTAATTTCCTCTTTCTAAACCGCACCGGGCGCCACCCACGATACGGATTTTCATGTAATTGTATAGTGGGAGTATAAGTAAAATTTTACGTGGCGCTAAGAACCTAGGTGAGCGTGATACGGTATGAATATTCAACAGCCATTCTCCCTCGTTTCTGAAAGGTACCGGTGAAATAACGCTTCCGCAGGAAGGCTCTCGCACATCGTACGTGCACTTCGATCGAACAATTCCTTTTCATGATCTTTTACCGTTTTAAGCTATTCTTCTCCGGTTTTTAGTGTTTGTTTATGCGGCTTGTTCGACATTTGAGCCTTTATGGATAATAAATTGAACGTCGTCTGGCGCGCTTGTCGTAAATTTGGATTATGTCCCTATTTTAAATGTATGAAGCCGATTTTGTAATTAGGGGCTAATGTATAGTGTAACCCATTCGTACGAAATTTCATTTTAAAAACCGGTGTATAAGTGGTCGCACTCCATGTGATCATCGATGTGTGATATTCACCCTTGAATCATGAAAAACTGACCAATTGCATTTAAACTGAAAGTTGTGCTAGAGACGGTCACATTACGATCCCTAAACGGAATGGAACATTTCACCGCCCCCGTTTCATTGTCCATCGGGTAATTTAGGTTTATATGCGTGACCCAATTGCTTATCTAAGGCCGAAGGTTCAGTATGACCCGATTGGGTAAGTTGCAGCTATCTAGCTTATAAGAGCAAACAGATACATTTTTCACGATGGGAATGTGTACAGGTGTGTAGTTGGTATACCCTCGAACTAGGATTGGTATTTTTCAGAGAGGGAGTAGAAACCAATTAATAACGAGTCTATTTGAGACAGTTTTTTTTTCGGGTCTCAAAAAAAGGCAGTGAACCTTTTTTTTACCAAAAATCGACTACACCAAAATTTCTCAGGAAAATACTTTTTCTTATTAATTTTGGTGTGTACAATCCAAAACAATTAGTACTTTCACGATTAGACTTCTCAATCCAAAGTTATGGACTAGAAACCAATTTCGAAAGAAAATTCAAAGGTCTGTAACTTTTGAACTAATAGCCCAATCTTGGAACTGTTTGAAATTATGGATTCTACAGGCCACATTCTGTAAGAAAATTTTTTTTCCGGGTCAATCTGAGACAATTTTTTTTTCGTGCGTCAAAAAAGGCAGTGTATAACCTTCCTTTTTTACCAAAAATCGACTACACCAAAATTTCTTGGGAAAACACTTTTTCTTATTAATTTTGGTGCGTAGAATCCAAAACAATTCGTACTTTTTCGATCAGACTTCTCAATCAAAGGTTATGGACTAGAAACCAATTTCGAAAGAAAATTCAAAGGGCTGTAACTTTTGAACTAGTAGCCCAATCTTGGAACTGTTTGAAATTATGGATTCTACAGGTCACATTCTATAAGAAAATTTTTTTTCCGGATCGATCTGAGACAATTTTTTTTTCGGGGCTCAAAAAAAAGGCAGTGTATAACCTTCCTTTTTTACCAAAAATCGACTGCACCAAAATTTCTCGGGAAAACACTTTTTCTTATTAATTTTGGTGCGTAGAATCCAAAACATTTCGTACTTTTTCGATCAGACTTCTCAATCAAAAGTTATAGACTAGAAACCAATTTCGAAAGAAAATTCAAAGGGCTGTAACTTTTGAACTAGTTGCCCAATCTTGGAACTGTTTGAAATTATGGATTCTACAGGCCACATTCTATAAGAAAATTTTTTTTCCGGGTCGATCTGAGACAATTTTTTTTTCGGGGCTCAAAAAAGGCAGTGTATAACCTTCCTTTTTTACAAAAAATCGACTGCACCAAAATTTCTCGGGAAAACACTTTTTCTTATTAATTTTGGTGCGTAGAATCCAAAACAATTCGTACTTTTTCGATCAGACTTCTCAATCAAAAGTTATCAGGAAAGTTATGGACTAGAAACCAATTTCTTCCAATGCTTACAAAACCAACCCCCTCTTAATTACCGAGTAAAATTTTGAAGGCTTCCAATGGCGGATTATCACTAAAAATGGCTATATGCCTAATTGTTTATCGGTTACGGTCTTTTGTACTACCAATACCGAAGGGCTGTAGCTGTTAAAGATCCACTCAATTGAAAACATACACCCGATCATCAATTTCCATGGACTGAATTCGCACCGAATTACTGTTCAAAAACCTAAAATTTAAATAAATACATTGGCCACAATAGCCCATTCTTTTTCAATTACATTAAAATAGACTCAAAAAGGGGGGTTTGATTTAGTTATTTGTTGTTGCGTATAGCATAAACAAAATTCAAAGAGCAGTCAGAAGTTTGTGCAATTGAAGTTAAAAACCACGAACGTTTACTTTTATAAACTAGAAACATCGATCTCATAAAAGGACGCTTTTTTACAGGTTTCCACGCCATTAATTTCCTTATCGCACGAACACGACGTTACAATCCTTTTTTTAAGTAGGTAATTTTTTACGTAGTCTTCGTCGATATAGCGCGAAAAATAAACAAAGTGCCAAACGTCGCAATCGTGCTAAATTTATTTGCGGGAACGTGGCGAAGTAACACCGGCTCTCATTTTATTATCCTTCATCAGCGGTCCCTTCAGGTTAATAAAAAATGACAACTTTCGGTTTAAATAAAGATTGATTGCGCGATCCATCTTTGGGAAAACTTTTGTGATGGGAGTTTGTTTGTCAATCATGTATTGCCAAATTGTATGTTCCTATCTTGTTAGTCACAATGAAAAATTAAGCAGTTCGCCAGAATTTCCAGAGTTAAGTTTGAAACTAACGTCTAAATGTCAGGATTATCAACATTTGGAAATTCCCATAGGATATCGGTTGCTTATTGAGCAAACAAGACGAATGGTCGGTGTGGCAGTTTAGCAAAATGGCCACATAATTAATACTGTTTCGATTTTATGGAAATTTGAACGAAAATTACTTTTTGATTAATGAGTTCTAATGCAACTAATTACTTTACGGAATACCCTTACTCCAATAGAGAAATTTAGCGGGAAATGAAAATACAAACGCACCTCGCTAGTGGGGATTAGGTAGCGGGCTTCTCGAGCAGCAATTAGTGAAGAGTGAGATTTCTAAATTTTTGCTGAGAAAATACAGCAGGCCACCCGCCAACCCACCATAAGCTTAAGCTTTCAGAATTGTGATTAATTAAGTGGAGATCTTTTACCTTCCGGTCTTTTTTACGGTTTGCTTACGAAGAATATTGTACACATATCCGGTTTAATGAAAGATGTACTTACCCACCCTTTCCAGTGGCTTCAATGTGTTATACAGATGGGGCTGCTAATGAAAATGCAATTAATCTTCCACAAAAGCACCAAAATAATTACTTATTTGAAAATGATTTGCTGGCGAAATAGAGTTCAAATTGAAAGCATACGGCCGCATAAATGGATTTTAATTGATCTTCATTTATACAACGGAAACTCTTTTTGTTTCAGAACAAGTGTGGAATACGGACCTCGATTTTATAATTCAACATAAGGAAAGTACGCTGATGAATTTTGTAACAATCTCTCCGATTGGAACTTCGTCGGTATTGCCTGTAGAATCACCAGAGAATACCAGTAGGCTAAAGGATCTATTTTTTAGTAACATTTTTAGTCATCTGAGGCGATGGTTTGGAAGCGACGACCACATTATGGGCGGTAAGTAAACATCAGTTCTCTATTATTGCTTCTAAAGGCACTGAAGATTATTTTTTTCCATTTTGGCATTTTATATCAACTCCATAGTAACCGTCATAATAGTTTATGACCCCCAAGGGGCATATCACTGGTCAAATTTGGACAAGAAATGCAAAAAAAAATTCCAAAAATTCCCAATGACTATAAAAAAACCAATAAATTAAAAAATAAAAAAAATACTTAATGTTTCTGCTATACTTATAAAATTGTTTTAATTTAACTGTATCATTAAGACTACAAAGAATAATAAAAAAACTATTTTAATCTAAACAGTGAAGTCATATTTTACTGAACCTGAACAAAAATAAAAAATGGAACTACATATGTATTTTTGGAGAACAAGCGATAAGACAATACATATTGAGGAAAGCTTGCGCTGTTGCTACGATTTCGGTGGCCCCCGTGATAGTTGCGAGGTTGCGCTGTAGAATCGTCTGGAGATGAAATATAAGTATGAAATACTTTCGTTGGGTACGTAGTTGGGCACCAATATACAGAGTGCAGAATTGGTTTGCTAACCATCGGTATTTTAATGGTAATTTCCTTATATTGAAATATTTTCTCCCCTAATCATTTTACCTATTCTACCTATTGATGGAATATAATCACGCAATTGTTTCGTGCAGAACTGACAGCGTCTTGATTTTTCGGTGTCCATTTTCATGCCTTTTCGTCAGCCATCAAAGTTCACTTCGATTAAGAAAAACAGCTGAAAGCGTAAGTTGAGCGCATGGAATTCTAATTACCGTCTGCCGAATATATATGGATCTCTGGCGATTAGACTTATATTTGGAAATTCCGAAGTGATTATTAGAACGGGATTTGCCTGTGCTGCTAGTGGAGTTTATACATTGTCATAAGTTGAATTTATTAGTGTACAATTTCATTAATTTATTTGTCGGGTACCTTCTTTAAGTTTTTGGCTGTAGATGTACGGTAATTTTTATCAACAATCGTTGCTTCATCTACGATTAGCCCTCTTATATAAGAGGTATGTAAAATTTTATGTCATCAAAGAAAGGTGGTTGCCTTTGATTTCTTTTAGGGTTCAAGCCCCATACACGTATTGTGTTAGATACTAATTCTTGTCCGATGTACAAGTTTTGTAACCTTGGGTTACATTCGACGCTCTTAGCTTACTTCGACATCTGTTTATAGCAAGTGGCCTTCTTGCTGTCGCCGGGGTCAAGAATGAGATTTAACATCGAAGATCGACCCTCATATTGGACAACTTCCATAGCCCTTTAGTGTCTTAGTTGGTAACTGTTTTGCCCCTTCAGGGTTATATGCGATTAAAGTAATTTGTGGACATCAGTACATGCTCAGTATCTTTGCCATCGAGTTTGAAAAGCGAATTGTGTTGGAGATCGCCACTTCTTTCTAAAGGGGTTGGCCAGTTAAGTATCGTACTTGGTTTAGAACCAGATTACTAGTAGAGCAAGGCCGTTCAGGCAATATTATATACCGAGCCCTGTGACTTGAGAGGTTTTTCTTTTTGATTGTGTTCAGGTTTGCATGCGAGAACTAAGCTCACTCTTCTGGACGTCAAGGTCTCACTTTATTCAAAGCAAGAGTTGCCTTATATGATTTACATGTACTAGGCCCTATACGTGCGAATTTTTGCTCGAAATTAATGGTGAGGAACAACAATTCCTTAAGCATCCACGTTGATCATGGGGGGGGGGGGNGACTTCACGCACTTAAAAACGAAGTAATGTTCTTTACACATTACAAATTTTAAACACGAACGCTTCTTTATTTTTATAAACCCATCGTGCACTGAACTTTGGCAGCCGAAACGTCAATAAATCTCTAATTAATTGGTTCCGTACCATTATAGATTGATCTACCCAAAATAAATGCCTCATTTAAATTGTTTCTAATTACGTTACCGAAACGTGGGCGCCATCGGCATTGACTTTCTCTCCTTGTCATAAAAATAAACCTCTATACTAAGAACACACCGGCACATTCAGTAAGTGGGCAGCGAGTTTTTGCACGGGATTACAGTGCCCCTTTGTCTTGTTTTAGTTTAAAAAAAAAGAGGAAACTGTCGCCTAAGGGAGGTCTCTTTGAAATTTTTTACGTGGAGTCTGATAAACCCAAAAAGTAAATTTCGTCGCTATACATTAAATGTTTCATTATTTTGTTATATTTCTTGAGGCTGCAAGCATTTGTGAAACCTCCAGTAAAAAGTAATATAATTGTAACTTTGAGCAAAACAGAAAAGTAGAGATATTTTTCTTCCAAAAGGAAGGAATCTTCTGCTTCAGAAATTTACAAAAAAATGATCTTTTACCTTTACCGTGGACCTAAGCCGCGAAAGCATAATTAAACAACCTTTGGAAGCAATAGGGCACGGTATTATACCCTTGAAAAGATCTAAAAACGACTCGTAAAAATGAATCGATTTTCACTTTTGCTCTTATTTCCCAAGTTGAGACCTTTCACTCAAATTAATCATGTACCGTTGCATTTTTGAAATGGAAATTTTACATTGGAGAAACGGTTACGTAAATAGAGAAGATAATTTTAGTCACTCCGTGAAATGCAGCTTTTGGATTGCTTTAAAAAGGGTTCTGCATTTAGCTGATTAAATAAGAGCAAACACAAACATTGCAGTAAATTGAAAATTGGAATTTCAGTAAAAAGCGTATTGATTGTTCAAAACGAAACCTATATTTCCTTAATTATCGTTGACAATTATAAAAAGAACAAATTTGTTACTAAAATTTTACCTTATACGTTGGATATGTAGAACTATTTGAGAACTGCAAGGCGCGAACACAGACACAACACGACTGATTTTAGAATATGTACCTGTATAATGTAATGATAACCTCAAGGTCAGATTTGCATCCCTCCCTAGCTTACTCACTTTATATAATTATGAATCGCTACAATAAAAGCGGAATATTGGATTTGAAGACGTTTATCGATGCGGTTCTCATTTTGAATCCTAAATTTTATTTTTCCCCCAAAAGCGACAAATTAAGTGATTTTCTGCTAATAAATAATGCCTATAGTCTGTTCGAGTTTTCACTAATTAATAGCTGCCCGTTACTCATCATTTACAGAAGTGTTACGCGGCAACACCCATATGAGTGGGTTTTGAAACATTTAAAAAAATTCTGCCTTACCGATTATTCTCATATACCTTGGGAATAGTACGTCAAATAATTCAATTTCTTTGATCGATTTTGTTTAAACAGTCCTCAAGCAACCCTCAACCTGCACATACAAGTGTCTCCCCTCACGAATTTAAATTAAGAATTTTTTTTAGAAATTCGGTCTTACCGATTATTCTCATATACCTTGAAGGGTCTAACGCTAGTAATTACTTCAAATATTTCAATTTCTTTGATAGGTTTTGTTTAAATGGTGTACAAGCAACCCTTAAACTGCACATTCAATTGTCACCCCTCGCGATTTTAGAACTAACAATTTTTTTTATAAATTCGGTCTTATTGAATATTCTCATATACCTTGAGAGGGGTGTAACTGTTGTATTGCATCAAATATTCCAATTTCTTTGATTGATTTTGTTTAAATACTCCTCAAACAACCCTTAAACTGCACATGGAATTGCCATCCCTCGCGATTTTAAAATTAAGAATTTTTTTAATTCGGTCTTACTGATTACTCTCATATACCTTGAGAGGGATGCAAACTGTTGTATTGCATCACATATTCCAATTTCTTTGATTGATTTTGTTTACATAGTCCTCAAGCAACCCTTAAACTGCACATTCAATTGTCACCCCTCGCGATTTTGGAATTAACAATTTTTTTTAGAAATTTGGGCTTACTGATCATTCTCATATACCTTGAGAGGGATCCAAACTATTGTATTGCATCAAATATTCCAATTTCTTTGATTGATTTTGTTTAAATAGACTACGAGCATCCCTTAAACTGCACATGGAATTGTTACCCCTCGCGATTTTAAAATTAAGAATTTTTTTTAAATTCGGTTTTACTGATTATTCTCATATACCTTGAGAGGGATGCAAACTGTTGTATTGCATCAAATATTCCAATTTCTTTCATTGATTTTGTTTAAATAGTCCTCAAACAACCCTTAAACTGCACATTCAATTGCCACCCCTCGCGATTTAAAAATTAACAATTTTTTTAAAAATCGGTCTTACTGATTATTCTCATATACCTTGAGAAGAGTGCAACTTTTGTAGGGCATCAAATATTTCAATTTCTTTGATTGATTTTGTTTAAATAGTCCTCAAGCAACCCTTAAACTGCACATTCAATTGTCACTCCTCGCGATTTTAGAACTTACATTTTTTTTTATAAATTCACTAAATTCGGTCTTACTGATTATTCTCATATAACTTGAGAGGGGTGCAAACTGTTGTATTGCATCAAATATTCCAATTCCTTTCATTGATTTTGTTTAAATAGTCCTCAAACAACCCTTAAACTGCACATTCAATTGTCACCCCTCGCGACTTTAAAATTAACAACTTTTTTAGAAATTCGGTCTTACTGATTATTCTCATATACCTTGAGAGGGGTGCAAACTGTTGTATTGCATCAAATATTCCAATTTCTTTCATTGATTTTGTTTAAATAGTCCTCAAGCAACCCTTAAACTGCACATGGAATTGCTACCCCTCGCGATTTTAAAATTAATTTTTTTAATTCGGTCTTACTGATTATTCTCATATAACCTTGAGAGGGATGCAAACTGTTGTATTGCATCAAATATTCCAATTTCTTTGATTACATCCTGACGTCAACCTCCTAAGCAGGGTTGCCACCCAATCATTGTAAATTGAACGTTGGGTCGAGTGACACATCGTTGGGAAAGGCTCTTAATTTCCTACACGCCTAAGGTTTAGTTTTCAAATTTGAGTCAGTCCTTTGAAGGATACAGGATAGTTCAAGTGGGTATTCAAGCTTTTACGTGAATAAGCACGTCCCTAAGAAATATTAGCTACACAAAACAATCCTGAAGAACATAAACCAGGAGAAATCGACATAAAAAGACCTAATCAAAAATCATGCCAATGTTTTGTCCTGGTTTTTAGCTCGTTTTGTAGGTACTGTGTATCCACTTCTGGGTAATCACTTCCAGCGTGATCATTAAAAGAAATTCTCGGTGAGAAAAAGTCGTGCGTTCAAATTAAAAAATCATTTAGAGGGAGTTTGTCTTTTATACATCAAAATTGTTAGGTATCAAGGATAAATGACAATAATTAATTTCTACTGATTAATACGGGTCAAAAGCATGCTTCCAGACTCTGCATTAAAAGTACATTTTTGATTTATAAATTTGTTATTGTAAAAACCCTGGATTGGCTGACCCATAAATGAATTGCCGAAGTGGAAGTACATTGGTAGATATTCTTGATTATTTACGTAGTAGTCACAATTGGCCGACTCACCAATGATTATCTTCATATGTGGCAAACACAACTTTCCTTCCAAGTAAACCACAATAGGTCTTTTTTGCCCATGAACGGTATAAGTAATCTATAAGAGAAGCTTTGAAACTACCATTGCGAAGTGCTTTTATGAAATCTGCAGGCTGCTTCTGACTGGGACCAGAAGCTACGGTATAATACTGACAATTATTCCACAACGTTTCGTCATACAGAACCAGTACTCCATAATATGGTAGGTGCAATACTCGACCAATCACACTTTTCTGGAACCCGACGTAACATCATTCATAAGTCAATAGTTCAACTTCGTTGTGGAATCGGCAAAACGCACTGCCTCGATGCCGAATAGAAAGCGGTGCTCCACTCTCGTAGATCTTTCCACACTTTTCTCAAGGTGTTGTTCACTATTATCAATTTGACTTACCTTGTAGAGAATGGTGAATCTAGATAAACGAAATTGTGTAAAAATAAAAAGTAATGAATCCAAATAAATTCAATCCCTACTAATTGGATTAAAACATCCATTTTAATTAGGTAAATCACAAAGAAGTTCGACATTCGACATATTAATTTTTATTACATTAACTGTTAGTCTGTAAGAATCCATTTAAATCGCAGCTAAGCTTAATTATTGAAATCTCGGTTGTGAAGGGAAGAAAACGACAAACAAAAAAGTTCAAAATTGATCTTTATGTTTGCGCAAAAGATAATGTCCTTTGAAGCAAAAGTTCTCGTAACTAAAATCGAATTCATGGAAGTTGATTGTACTTAAAAGCGAAATCGGTAGTCCTTTAATTGTACAAATAGAAACAGATAATGAAAAATTTTACAAAGGCGATGCAATAGGGTACAAGACAAGTTTTTGTTTAAATAATTGATCAACGCCTAATTTTTAAAATTGGTTATTTTTATGATTCATTCATTATGTTGGATCTTATGTTTTTGATGATCTTGACTCACATAATTAAATCGATCCACCACTCAGTCTGATGAAGCGATCACATGCATATCTAATCGTATCATTTAAAAAATGAATCTCGATGTCTCAATGAATAAGGCTTTTTCGATCAGACTTCTCAATCAAAAGTTATAGACTAGAAACCAATTTCGAAAGAAAATTCAAAGGGCTGTAACTTTTGAACTAGTAGCCCAATCTTGGAACTGTTTGAAATTATGGATTCTGCAGGCCACATTCTATAAGAAAATTTTTTTCCGGGTCGATCTGCGACATTTTTTTTTCGGGGCTCAAAAAAAGGCAGTGCATAGGTAACCTTCCTTTTTTACCAAAAATCGACTACACCAAAATTTCTCGGGAAAACATTTTTTCTTATTAATTTTGGTGCGTAGAATCCAAAACAATTCGTACTTTTTCGATCGGACTTCTCAATCAAAAGTTATGGACTAGAAACCAATTTCGTAAGAAAATTCAAAGGGCTGTAACTTTTGAACTAGTAGCCCAATCTTGGAACTGTTTGAAATTATGGATTCTACGGGCCACATTCTATAAGAAAATTTTTTTTTTCGGGTCGATCTGAGACAATTTTTTTTTCGGGGCTCAAAAAAAGGCAGTGTATAACCTTCCTTTTTTACCAAAAATCGACTGCACCAAAATTTCTCGGGAAAACACTTTTTTTAATTAATTTTGGTGCGTAGAATCCAAAACAATTCGTACTTTTTCGATCAGACTTCTCAATCAAAAGTTATAGACTAGAAACCAATTTCGAAAGAAAATTCAAAGGGCTGCAACTTTTGAACTAGTAGCCCAATCTTGGAACTGTTTGAAATTATGGACTCTACAGGCCTCATTCTATAAGAAATTTTTTTTCCGAGTCGATCTGAGACAATTTTTTTTTCGGGCCTCAAAAAAAGGCAGTGTATTATAACCAGGGGGTAATCACCAGACCTAAAATTTGTACAATACTTCCCCTTCGGGGGAAGTCCTTCAGTACTTTACTTCCTCATACTTCCCCGTACTTCGTTCCTCCGAACTTCCCTAATACTTGGCGTGCGATATTTACTGTTTTAGAGATAAAAACACACACTTTCAATGCAGAGTTTGTCTGTTTAAATATTTTAAAGATATATGTACTGGTCATGGCTAATTACTCTGTGAATTTATTGATTGACCTTTCCCAGTTACATTACATTTTAGTTTGTCAAATGCAGGAAAACAAGTATTTATCTAATAATTTCAATTGCAACGTATATAATGTTCGTTTATTAAAGTAGCCCGAGTTTATTTTACAAATAAAAATCAATAATAAACTCTTCAATTATTATTACAGAATGGTGATATAACCTTTTCGTATTGGCAAAAATACCAATTCGATAGGTTCATGAAGAGGTAATGTAAATACGGTCAGTCGTTAAATGGACAACAAAATAAATCAACAACAAAATAAATCAATCAAGAAGCAAACTATCTGGTAGGGTACGATTAATAAAAAAACCCAGTCCTAGAACTATAGGAAATAAACCATTGACACAAATAATTGATTCTTTAATGTTCGCTAAAATAATAACTGGTTCGTCAATATTATTTTTCTTAATATAATATTTTCTTTTTTTAAGGACTACTAGAAATGAAAAAGAGGTGAATGTTTGAGTGGGTGTTGTGGGGTTTTACCGGAGATCTCTTACAGATTGCGTATGTCGTGATTACTTCACAATATGTTTTGTGTTGGATGATTAATGAGGTGAGTTTAAATTATAAACAGTTTTTCTGACCTTACTCCAAATTGATTTCTATTTTTTTATTGTTTTAGGATTCGGTGAAGGTTACCAAACGACGGTGTTGGATGAGATTCTGATGTGGATTCCGGCTCCAGAGGTAAATAGGTATTGGTCAAACTTGGTAAATTAAGGGTAGATTATACGATGATCCAAATTGGTATTTTAACTATTTAATAAATAGGTAATAAATAAACCCTAAAATAAATTAGGTATAATTAAAATAAGTTTTTGCTTATACACTTCTTCTTACCAAATGTTATTGGGTTTATTTGTTAATTAAAAGGAATTTCATATAATTTCGAATATCACAAATGTATGGCATGGATCTAAAATCTGAAACGGAATTTTGAGAGTTATAAAAGGATTACCATGAAATAATTACTTACTTAGTTTATGTTTGTAGTGAATATATCAATCAATTTAATTAATTTTGAATTTCTTACAGGATTACAACAATATTCTGGGATTCATTCAAGCATTCATCCTCTAACAACCATTTTTCTTACGCTCAGTCACGTCTATCCTCTCCACATTCGATAACCCCTTGACCCTTACCAGTTACCTTTATCAAAATTCTTATTGTTGGTTACCTTGAGTTTAAATTTTCATATCTAGCGGGAATTTTAATTTAAATGTAAACGGAAACGTTACAGTGAATATGTACAATTTGCCAATCTGGTATTATTGATTATATATTAATGTCATTAATCATCATCACTAAAACAAAAATCGCATTTTGGTCATCTTTTGCGCATGAATACGACCAGATACCTGGCTGTATTCATAACACAGCGATATTGAGATGAACAATAAACTTAGTGGGAAGTTACACTCCTTTTCCCCAGATTCCTTTTTTAGGTGATACGATCTTATAAGCAGTTTTGGAATTTGCGACTTTATAACGGTTTCATTTGGGCGCAAAAAGAAATGCCGGTATTGCTCCGGTCTAGCTCTGATGCAGGAGCGAGGCGGTTCAGATTTCAGGGATATATTCGCATGGTTCTGATTGACTAGGGTAGCGCCACTACGTTTGGAAATGCAAGATATACCTACAGGAAACGCAGAACCTGAAAGATAAAAGGACACACCACAACACATACCTGTAAATTCAAAAAAAAAAAAAAAGAACTATTGGGGGTGAACTGGTCGTTTATTAAATTAGTTGTTGATATGCATAGAATTTAAAGATCTGTATATCTATAATATCAAGGGATCGCTGTATCTTGAACGGTTAATAAAAATTTTAGATTAAAGTTCCAAACGTACAAATAATGAAAATAAAATAAACTCTTGCAGTAGCAAGTGCCGCTAGATCCTCACGCTTGGGGTCTAGAGCGTTTAAAATGAAAATCAAAAATAATTAGTGCGGGGGTAAAACAAAGGCCTTTCTTTCACGGGCTACTAAAGACGTACCTCACCTCGGGCATTCTACCTTTTTAAGAACCAATAAAAAACAACAGGCTATCTTGATAACTGCCTAACAATCATAAACGTACAAAAATAATAATTCGGTGCAGTAGGCACAACCAAAAAAAGTAGTTCTAATCGTCCGACCATCCAGAAGGGTTGTCGGTTTTAAAGTAATACATAACCAATAACCGCACAACGATGTTTTTATTTTACTTATCGTTTTTTTTTTCTTTACGTGACCAGTGTTCACTGATAAATTGTTGAAATTAAAACACGAATTACAACAAAACAAAGGAACTGAAAGGAAGTAAGGAGAGGAAGGGAACAAAATTGCAAGGGTGTCTCTACGTGGATGCAGGATTCGATGGTTCGTTGCAAAGTAATCGGGAAGGTTCAAGTAATAAACAGCTGACCTTTCGTTGTAGAATACCGTTCCACAATTGGGGTTGGTGACGCCACGCAGAGAACGACAGGGACGCACTTGTAGGGGATGATCGGTGATGGCTCTGCGATGAATGGGGCGCAGGGCTCCTTCTTATACGGGTTGATATCGATGGTAAAGCTATGCGTTTCCCTCACAATGATGGACGAGACGAAAAACGTACAAATTGGTAGGTAGTAAAAATCGGCTAAAAATAATAGTTTACCAATAAGGGCTGGGAATAACAAAACAAGATGTACAAACCTCTAAAGATCGTAAACGAGCCAAAGTATCAAGTCGATGACCAATGTGCTTCCAAAATCCGCTTGGCGAAACTCCAAAAATATTACCACGAGAACCAAAAACGTCTCCAAAATTGGGTAACAATTAGAAAATATTTACTTCAATGTGTGAAGATCCTTATAATTAATTAAGATGAAATTTTTACACAAATGAAGATTGGCACGCTGGACACGACCATGCCAGAATCAAAAAGTGACCGGAAAAGAAGATAAAAGGTAAAAGAATTTTATCACAAGGACAAGGACAATACTGGTTTTTAAAATTTAAATACTGAATCTGTACTCTATTCTAACAGGCAACCAACCATACATACGGAAGAAACATAGGGAACGAAACAAACTGTTATAACTTGTTTCAGTGAACGTCGTCACTATTGAAATTTGTAAAGGATTTTTGTGCTCTCAAGCACTTTCTAACAAAAAGGAACGAAGGATTGAATTTTCCTTTGAAGCTTATCGATGAAAACGAAAGTTAGACTAAATCCTGCCGGATGCCTTTAAATCTCGTTTCCATTACAAATTGAAGTGAACACTGCTCGCCTTCTTAATAGGTAGTTACGTTAAGCACGCACCGTTTTATCATCCGCCGAGTAATACATAGAACAAACTCTTGAGCATTTACTTATCTAAAATTAAATTAACGCGGCGTAAAGGTTTCTCCATTTCTCCATACACACATTTCTAAAGCAGGAACATATTGAGCTGAACGAAATTTGTAATAATCTAGATATGAACAAAGATTTCAACCGGTGAAACCAGCGAGAGAGTAATTAACCAAATTAAATTTCGTTGAATCGTTTGTGCCTTTTACACTCATGAAAGATATCCGATCTTTTAGACCAAGATAAATGAGAAAATTGTTACTGATACCGTACCGAAATGCACAATCTGGAAAGATATAGGTGCGGGGGGGATGACAAGGCGGTCAAAAATTGAAATCCAGGATATTTAGGGCATCGGTAATAAAATGTTCATATTTGAAAGCTGAAATGCACGAAATTCTTATTATATCACTTTATGAAAATTAACCGAAAGAAAAATGCTCAACTGCTTTAAGTTAGTTAAAAGTTAATTATCCAAATATTATATGTACTTTGGTTTGGAATAAATAAGTATCTAAATACTTATTTATGGTTTATGAATTGATAAAGAACAGTGAATAGGTACATTTGAATTTGGAACATTATAAGTATGTAGTTAATTTGTAAAGATCAAATGGGGGTTAATATTTGAAAATTGTAACAATTACCCTCGTCCTCGTCAAGTAAAAATTAGAGCAATCTCATTTGCAGCGAGGTTCGTTGTTAAAAGCATTTTCTGGTAGTTTCAGCGATTTTTCAAATAAAAATCGTGGCTGGAGACTGGAGCATGGCAGACTAACTGGCGTGACAGATGCACGTGATGCGACAAACATCAAAAACTAATTTATTATGGAATGATGCATTCAATTACCACTGTATCTTTTTGACGTTTTCGCCGCGTATTAAAATGAACTAGGTACATCATCTCCACGAACGCGACTCTATTTTCAGTCTATTCAATTATTCAGTATGGAGTCCTTTGACAGTTCCCCTTTTAGGAGCCCACGCGATAAGAATATAGAAAGAAAGAAAAACCAGCATTAAAAGCAACTTTAGATCACAATGGAAAATCGAAGGAAGCAACCAATTTGCGAGTTCTCGTGATCCTCTTTGATAAATTAAAAATAAACGGAGGCGTTGACGAATTGCTAACCTTTCAAGTAAATATCCTAAAACTAATTAATTCACCTACATTGTTACCTTCACCCGGAATAAAAGACGGGAAAGAAGAAAATTTTGCGCATTTACGTAGTCGATCTATCCCACTCATTTTCTATTATCGAGATTGCTTCATATAAACCCACGCGAAATGCACGGTTAAATAATTAACCAGGTTTCGATAATCCCGCTCACATTTTTGCATCTTTTGGTGTCAAGAGGGATTAAATAAAAATTATCGCTAAATAAATAAATATTTATTTTTTATTAAATATTATTCACAGCTCTCTATAATTATCTTAGCTACTAAAACTCTTTGGACACAACAAAAGTTAGTTGGCTTATTATACGAGTATTGCACGACTATGCTTAAAGGGTGAGGGATGTAATTTAGAGTTACCTGTCGACGACGGCCAATTCGGGGGTGGGAGGTAGCGGCTATTTATGAATTACCTAAAATGAAACAAAAGAAAGACGTCACTAAGAAGGAAAAACAAAAAAAAAGGGGTTAGTTATGCTGACTTTCATGCCAGGAAGGAAGCGTATAGCGTTAGCGGTTTTGCAGAAGAAACAGCGGGTGCTCCAAAATGCTCCAAAAATACAAAAATGTGAGACAATAGTGCCACGATTTCGCGTAGATCGAACCCACATATGGTTTTATCTTTTCTCTCAGTTTCAAAATATTGTCATCATTTCCTTTCGCACTGTTTCTAGTGTTTTTTTGTACCTGTAACTTGAAAAAACATCGTACGTATTTCAAAACGTAAATACTGATACGAAAGTTTGCGTTGATAGTGTGGAGCAAAGAAAAACCGTTTGTTTCCTGTTATAATATCATTTCAAAAATATTAGTTTCTCCATCTTTGTGCCGTTACCAACTTGCTTATGACATATACAATGCGAACAAACCTTCTCAAGGTTACCCATAGCGCCCAAATGGTCAATATTTAGACGTACAGGAAGAACGTGTCTACATATATGATATATGGTTTTTTTTGTAATGAAACATCTTATGTGTAAATGCGACTTTTATGGTGTTCAAAATTATAAAAAGTTGTGCTCAATTTACGTACCCTAAAGTTGTGGTCAGTAGCGTACTAGCATGCTGAAAAGGGGCATATTTTTTACGTTACATATTCTTAAACATATATCAACATAAAAAACTTATATTATACAACCAAATTTAAGAGAAAAACTTAAATTAAAGAAAATGATTGTGTTAATTAATTATAAAATTTCACTATTCTTCTTAATTTGCGTTTGTCTCTTAAATTTGATTGTATATAATATAATAAGTTTTTTAAACTATTTAATATGTAATGAAAATTAGTAGTTAGTAGTATTAAAAACGCCCCCCTTAACTATGCAGACATATGCCACTGACCACAAAGTACGCAAATTTTGATCAGAGAATCAGGAATTTAGCTAACATCGAGGATGTAAAATTCAATTCTTCGTAATTGAGCCCGCTATATTTTTTTAAATATTTGAATTTATCAATTCAAAAGAAGTCGTTAATCTATGTCAATTGGTTTTATAAAAAATAAAAGATTTCTGCAATTTATCGCTGTGTTTGTACCCTAGTGTATCTCGGCTATTTTTAAAAAGATAGAGATGTTTCTGAGATTTGATCCAAAGTTGTTTAAATGCATCAACACGCGGTTAGATCTTAAAGTCAATGTTTTGAATTTTTTTCCTGAATACATTAATGTATCACAACCTATATTATTATACAGGGTCCCGCAACAGTACGTCGGTCTTCCCTAACTCATAACCGGTAAAAGATATAAATACATTAGAAACCTATTCACTTTTTGCTTTTTTGTCAACGTTTCCATTTTAGGTATTAATTTTTTTCCGAATAATTATCTATAAATAGTTATGACACTTTGAAGTTTGGAAATTTTACCATTTCCTTGTGAATATTCTGTATCACTAAATCCAATGTTCTCATTATCAAAGTATTGCCCTTGACTCAGATTAACATTATTGATCACATATATTCCTCAACTTCAAAAATCAAGGCTTGCTTAGGAGGGATTATTCGGGGGTCAATACACAAGAGCTTGATTTTTAATCGGATAATTTTATTTTTACAAAAATGTTTAATGTAACGGAAAAAACTCGAGATTAAAAGCGAGCTGGAGCGATTTTATTAATAATTTTATTATTAAAAATAAAATTTTTTATTATTAAAAATAAAATTATCCTGATTTAAAATCAAGATCAAGTGAGATTAATACAAGAGAATACATTTCACAAACACTTTATACCTTACCCATTCCTCCACAAATTTTAATCAGTCATAATCACTGATAAAAAGCTGCCTAGCTTTTAATCACTTAACAAATTATCTGATTGGTTCGACTTTGAAACAAAAGTCACGCTGATTCGTCGAATATTATTGGAGTGTATTAATCGGGGGAAGAAAAAAAATTCCACGTATTCAAAGACGGGCCGCCACTCTTTGTATGGTTTCTGAGAAAACAATTAAAGAAGAAATGCCAATTTCACCACTTTTTTAGGGTAGCTCCCAAACAAAACACGTTGGATCTTCGGTTTATTTGGAAAATGTGATTGTTTTGATCCCCGCTGCCACCCACTTTCCTTTAATTGCTTATATATAACACCCTGCATAGAAACCTTCGTGGTCATACGCCGAACCAAAGTTTCATCGCAATGGGATAAGCGATTTAGGCAGGCATAAGGCATTTATTTTACATACACGGTGAATATAACAAGGTTGTTAGCAGAACATGCAAAATGTACATGCCTCCCATGAATCCTACACAATTTAGAAGATTAGAATCCAACTTTTTGCGTTTTGGAACTGTTAAGTGCAAGAAAAATGACAGAAGTCGAAATACACCAAATCATACCAGACAGGTATTATGGAATGTAATGTACAATTTTTGTCAGCAGGTGAAAGTGCAAAAAAATAAAGCATGTTGTATTAGCAAAAATCAACTTTTAAGGTTTGAAGTTATTAAAATTGACCACTAGTTTTAAAACACCCTGTAGAAGAGCGATCAATATTTAAATCATTCTCATGTAGCATCAAGTCAGTATTGTTGATTTTGGAAGACTTTTTGAAACTCGAATGAACGGAGTCATAGAGGTACAGGGTTCAAAAGAAAAGCATAAAGCATTAGCATAAAATTAACGTACAGGGTGGAATTGTTGAACCTTTGATGCAGTCATACTGTTTCAAAACAATTCAATTGTTACCCCAAGCTGACTATATTTGGCTAGAGACAATTGATTTATAGCCGCCTTATTAAAACTAACTAGTTAAAATAAAATTACAATTGTTGGCTATATCTTGACAACGGTTGAGAATAAAAATATAGTTTATTTTACAGCATATTTAAATTGACGTTTTAAGGTTCGAATGGACTAAGCCGTAACCGTAAGGGTAGATAAAGCGAAACAGATGCTTGTGCCTTCCAATCACATCTGTCATTTTTATTCCAAATAGAACGTGAAGCATAATATAAAATGACGTTCAGAACATGTGATATGCTGTTTCTACGAAAACGACCGCGGCGGCAGAACCTAAGATTGCTATTTTGGACGCGTAAATTAAATTCAGAAGCTTTAATATGATTTATATAGTATCTGCTATAAAATAAAGTTTTGTATTATACACGAGGAGAAAGGGAAACTAACTATTTCGTGAAAGTTAATTAACTCTATGATTAAAATACCCCTTTATCGTCTTATATAATAAACAACTATTATTAGCGTTTTTGTGAAATAATCACTACTTTAATTTCCCAAAATATTGCCCATTCCTCCTGGGACACCTTGTATACTAATTAATTTATTGAAAGAGCCTTTTCTTGAGATATGCGGACCAACTTCTATTGTATCTAATACCGGGTGGTGACTTGAACAACGCACCTAGTAATTTTTTCATTTCTGATTATTGGGCTCTCCCTAATTGTTTTAGAGATAAATTATATTTAGGTTTTTTTGTAGAGAAATAAATTACGAATCAATGCATACTGTAGCTTTTAATTTTTTGAAATCCAAGAAATTGGATAACTAAACACTGGCGCTTTTAAGAAAATCAGTGGTGCCATGGTAATTTGAGATCAAACAAAGCTAACAACAACAAAATGGGAAATTTTTTAGTTTTAAAATTTTTACTGTTTCCGAATTTATAAAATGGGAAACAATAGTATGTACGGATTCCTAAATAGACTTTATCTCTAAAATAATTAGGGAAGCCAATAATCGGAAATTAAAAAATTACTATTGAAATTCCTATGGTACGTTCATCAAGTCACCACCCTGTATATTAGATAATTGTGTCACATCTGTTGTAATTAGTATTGTTATAATTTCCTGTTGGAATTAGTGGTTGATTTGTGGGAGATATACAGGGTGGTGACTTGCGTAACGCGTCATAGGAATTTCAATGTAAAGTTCATAACATGCGATTATTGGCTCCCCAAATTATTTTAGAGCAAAAATGTATCAAAGTTTTTGTAGAAACATTTTTTTTACGCCAATCAACCGTATTAGTTTTCAATTTTTTTCATACAAAGACGGAAAATTGGAAAAATAAAACCCGCCTCTTTTTCAATAATCTGCGAGGCCATGGAATTTTCTAAAACAAAAAGATATCCAGTTATCAATTAGCAGCAGTTCGAAATGGATTTTATGATTGATTTGGTTACTGTCTTGCAGTTAATGGTGACTTATTCGAACATTTACTGTAAATTATTATATTAGAGGAAACCGTGTTTAGTAATTTGGTCTTTCTTTATGTTGAATTCGCTGTTCTAAATTAAATACTTTTTGATAGAATTTCATTTGTTTTATAGCAGACATTCCATGGCATGACGGATATTGGCGTAGTTTTTGTTATAAAATTCCATGGCATCGCAGATTATTGCAAAAGATGCGGGTTTTATTTTTACAATTTTCCGTCTTTATTATGCAAAAAATTGAAAACTAATACGGTTGATTGACGTAAAAAATTTTTCTACAAAAAACCTTAATACATTTCTGCTCTAAATGAATTTGGGGAGCCAATAATCGCATGTTATGAATTTTACATTGAAATCCCTATGATGCGCTACGCAAGTCACCACCCTGTATATAAGGTTTATACCCAAATTTGAGTTTACATCATTTGTTTCATAAAAGAGAAGCACAACAAATTTGCCACAAGTCTCGTAAGTCTAACAGACCTTTGTATTCGTCAAGTTTTGACTTTTAGTCAAAAATTACAATGGTTTCGTACGTTCCAAACGTTAATAAATGCGTAATACTAATATCATTCGAGCGTCAAGATGCAGATATTTCTGATGATGAAAAACAGAGAGAAATAATACAGCACCAAAATACCACAAAGGGTGCAGTGGACACATTGGATACGTTGGTGCAAAAGACAAACGAAGAGATCCCCTTGTTATGAACTTTATTGCCATTGCAGCTATGAATGCGTTTATTATATGGAAACATTTTCATCGGGAGTGGCATATACAGCATTTAGATCGCAGACGTCTATTTTTGTTAGAATTGAGTAGGTAAACAACTTATAGCGCCTCAAATTCAAAGGAGGAGAGATGATTCTGTGATCCTGTGATATTAATTGGGTTTTACAAGCAATGGAAGGTAAGCGCAGCTAATTTTGAAGTACCTGATGGATCTCAACAAAGTGTAGAACCACCAACAAGAGGAAAATGCTATGGATATCCAAGACAAAAAATAAGAAAGTGAACAAATTATGTTACCAGTGTAACTTAACCTCTACATCACCGAAACTAAACGAAACAAACCGTCAACATAAAAGTGCAATTACCCAAGTGCAATAATAAATTATAAGCGTTCACTTAGCGACACTTGGTTTTTCGAAGTATTTCTAAAACCAAAAACCATAATTTTTATAGATCTCCTTACAGGTACTTGCATAATGACTGGTACGCCGAAACTTAGTGGAAGTATCATTTTAATTCTTAAAAGACACCATCTGTTACATGAACACGACCATTGACAAACAATGGGTCTTTATATGCGAAATTGAGTGTTGGGATAATCGGTTTTATGATAAACAATTGTGAATGAGTACCACGTTACTTTGTTATTGGTTGACAGTCGTCAACCCCCATTGTAATTTTATGGGGGTTATAAACATGCTAAACATATCTGCTGCAAAACTCGAATTTCCTTCAATTTCAGTAGCAAGCGACTATGTAAAATTTGCATTCAATTTATCATTTACCATTTTAATAAAATGTCTAGGCAAACAAGGATTTTCCGTATACATCTGATCTGGAAAATCGGATTTTTCTTGACGTGTTAATCATAAACGTCCTTTTTTTGCAACAAGGAAATAATTTTACGTGTAAACATTCCTTGAATAAAAAAAGATTGTATGTTCATTTTGAGAATTGCCCGCTTGGTCTAAGGACCAAGAAAAATGACTTGGTTCCCGATTTTACTTGTAAATGGCTAAATGCACCTAGACAAACATTGAGAAAGCCATGTTAGTAACTCAGAAATTAGTTAGCGATCAGTGAAGTGCTCTCAAATCAACTCAATGCGAACAAAAAGTGCAAAAATGAAAAACCACAGGTAAAATTGGAATTTAGAAACTGTCGCCTACCCTAGCTTTTAAACGTAGGAAGAACATAATTACTTTGATTACCTGCACTTATTTGAACGAAGGTTAATTATAGCGCGACATTTAATAGCTCGCAATATTTTCTAGGGGTTTCCAATCCTATTAAAACAAGAAGTATGGGTTCTATGACCTGATCAGTCAATTCGCAAATGCAATTATTAGGTTTAACTTTCTATTTACACAATTAAAGATGATCCCGAACGTTTACAATTAACAACAAATAACAATTAATATTTATTTAAAAAGGTAAAACATACTTAAATCTAGCGACATAATTACTGTACATGCAATATTAGTAATATTTGGCATAATCCGCATCTAGCAAACATTAAAATTAAGTTAGGTATCTTACAGTATTGGCACAACATAAATTATTATTTACAAACAACGGTATTAATTAGCTCGCATTTTATAATCTGGCAAGGAGCGCTAATATCAGCGAAAGTACAGCAAAGAGCAGCCCTAGAACTGCAATCGTATCAAAAGAGGGCAGTTCAGTAGTACATGCAATTCCAAAGGAGCATGCAAGAGCAACGGTACCAGGACTTTCGTACCAAGCGCAACTCGGCTTGGGTTCGTCAAGGGTGTGCCTCCTCAAATTGGAAACGTTCGAAGCTTCTACGGGCAACTGAGTATTTGCACGATCAGTTTCGGCGCGTTTGTAAGTCTCGCTTAAATTTTGTACTAATTTCGGCGACTTTAGACTGTCCAAATTCTCTCCACTGCTACCACACCACAAATCCCGATCTACCCGAGAGTTATTAACCGCCCCTCCTATCTCAAATTTAGTCTCATTGTCGTTATTGTTAAAACACAATTCGGACACGTAATTTTTAGAACCCTCTTCACCACAGTGATCTACAACGTTAAAGCTATAGTGCGAGCTCTGAACATAGGCACACCCTTTAGTTGGCAAAGCAATGTATTCAACACTAAAACACTTCTCACCTCCTCCCTCATTTTCTTTCGTGGTCATCTTTCTCAGCGTCTCATCTATCGCTTCGAACGCTGCCAGTAAATCGTCCTTCGACTCATGAACACCCCTTTCAGTCTCTTCGGCCGACTGTACGTTAACGTAGTCATGATCGGATTCGCTGAAAACTTCGGTCGCAACCGGATCGTCGTCTAACTTCGCCGGCAACAAGACCACATTCGCCACAATCTCGTGAATCGGATCGATTCTGATCTCTTCGGTCACCTCCAACTCTTCGGTGTTGGCGGCTAACAGTTCGCTATTCACGCACTGCATTAGTTTCTCGCGCAACGACACGTACTCGGAACTCGTTTCGTCTTTACTACTCGTAACCGTCTCACCTGGGGCAATCGTGCTAAGATCGATCGCGTTGAGCTCCTCGGTGATCTTATCGCTGTTCTCTCGCGTTTCGACCGCCAGGCTTGTCAGTAGTTCGTCCAAGGTCGACTGGCGAAGTTGCCTTTTGAGCTCGGCGTCGTCTGAGGGAATTGGCGTGGATTCCTTCGACGTTCGCGAATTTCTTCGATCCGGAGTTGGAGGTTTGGCCTCGAGCCTATCACAGTCGGTGTTTATAAAGCGCGTTGTAGGCGAACGGCTGTCAAATCTGCGATACTTCAGCTCGCCATCGCTCATGAAGGCCTGTCGGGTCGCATTGATTTTTTCCTCCTTGTCGCGTAAAATTTGCCTAGCCATCTCCAATGCGTCCGCCACATCTGTGATGTTTTGATCTTCGTAGTGGATCGAAATACCTGGAGGCACGTCGTTTTTATGCATTAAACTGCCGATGTTGGCGGAGAGTGAACGCACAGCTCTCTTCTTTTTGAAACAATCCCCGTTCAACACATCATCGTTGACGTGATAAGGGGGTAATGCCGTTGCTTTGTTTGGATCTTTGCGCAAGCTTCGGTAGGCCAGATCGTCTTTAATCACATCGGGCACCTTTTTGCAGATGTTAGTAGGTTCAGGTTCGGGCGTTATATGCAAATAATCGCTGTTGGAGGCGGGTGAAATTGGTCCCATTGGGATGCCAAATGGTGGTTGAGGTTCGACAACCTTTAGGGAGTTGTTTGTGTGCATGACGTTTCTAAAGACAACATCGTCCAGAGTCGTATCGGGTTCGTCGCCTTTAACACTCGATGGCAATTCGTCGACAGATCCATTGAAGACTGGCGACGCCAACAGGTAGCTAACGTTAGAAATTGAGGACTGTGGATGGTTTATCGTGTTGAAACGTGGACGGTTTAGCTTGCGAAACGCCATGTCGTCAGTCTGGATGTTTGGTTCCGATTTTTTCGACTGGCGCTGCTTTCGGGTGGAATCGAAGTTGGGATCGAAACCGAAATCGCCTTGTGGTAACCGCGATTCGAGCGCGTCCTCCTTGCGCTTCTGAGCCGCCGCCGTTTCCCTCTTCTCCGCCCTGTCGAGCAAATCTTCATCGCCCAAATGCAAACTGTTATAAATCGCCTCCAATTCGCAAAGCGCGTCTTCGAGATTCGACGACTTGCGCTTCATCTCCTCATCGGGCGACGACTCTATTGGCCTAAACGGACTGCCCTCTTCGCGCGCCGGTTCACTAACGGAGTTTGGTGGGAAGATGTTCGTGGTAACGTGCGTTTGGGAGGTAAACATCAAAGGACTGGACGATTTTCGATTTCGAGTCAACTCCTCGTCTTTCTTCCGCCAAAAATTGAAGGTCTTCTGCGACCAAGTGGGCTGGTCCGTCGAGTCGGGCTGAATGCATATGGGCCGCCTGCTTCGCGGATTTTTATCCGTCAAATATCGGTAACTTTGGTTTTCCGTCGGATCGGGAGCGCGAGTAAGCCTTTGTAAGCGCGTTGCGTCTGGTGTTGCGGATGAAGGGCGAGGAATTAAAGGAATTCGCTGCAATGGTTCGGTGCTTATGTGGTCTTCTGAGGTTGAGCGGACATTTTTATTGAGAAAATTGTGATTCGCGTCAGGCTTGTGCTCAGACAGTGACCGTTTGTAGCCGTTTTCGAATGAGTAAGATATCGGCCTTCCTTCACCGTTTTGCACGGTAATTACCCGACGCGGGTCACGTGGGGGTGGGGGTGGAGGGTATTTTTTGTAGAGAGGTAAAGTGCCCGTGACCGGATCGGGAGAAATAGGACTACATATGTTCGATTCGCAGGATAGACTCCGTTGGTTATTGAAATCGTTTATCGCTTTGATTCCATTACCATTGTAGGAAGCGTGGTACGACAAATACTTATTTGGTAGAAGGGCGGGTGATCTGTATTTATTATGACTACTGTGACTAGGAGGTATGGTAGTTAAACCTGAAAAATTTTGGAGCGGCGGAGGAGCGCTCCTAGTATAACACAAGTTAATTTTCGCGGGTTTGTGTTGCAGATTCTTCAGGTTTTCTTGCAAGTCTAATTTAGTGAGTTTATTTTGGTCTCGTACATCTTCATCTTTCGACATCCGCCTGAGGTAACGTTGAGTGCGTGCCGCCCGAGATCTTCGATTTGACACACCATCCTTCTGTTTACTCAAACTATCGTCGCTCTTAAACACGGACAACTGGGAGTCATCATCGGAGCTTTCCTCCCCTTTGGAATTTTCCTTCCGCGCTTCCGTTCGGGTTTTCACGTGCACCTTTTTTCGCCTACCCAAGCTGCAAACGGAAGGTGATCCCAGACTGTTACTCGATCTAGTTAACTCTTGACGATTTTCCTTGTCCTTTAACGTGACAAACCTAGTTGTGAAATCGCTAGCCGGGATGAAATTCCTGTGCGCCGTTGGTTCAGATAGAACCGCCAGGGGATCCTCGACGTTTTTGCATCCGTTAACTTGTCTCGACGACGGATGGACAACGTGATCAAACCCAACGGTCTGATTCACACGTTTCCGCTTGTCCGACTTCTTTTTTTTCCTCTGGAGAAAATTTCTGTGACCGTCTTCATCGCTGCTGGTGTCGCTCTCTTTCTTTTTTCGTCGAAATAAATTGCCCAAAGACCATTTCTTGTCTTTCTTCGGAGATTTTTCTGGCGTGTGGTAAAAATTCGTGTGCTTGCGTGCTAATACTGGCGAGCAGTAGTGGCTGTTATTATCGTTGTACGTTGCAATCTCTTCCGCACTATTCATCATTTTTGGGTATGGAATTGCCTTGGAACTG
>NW_022170738.1:13283119-13283680 GCF_008802855.1 Photinus pyralis
GTGGCAATGCGGCAAGTATAATGGGGACGCTTCCAACTGCGATCCCCATGGAAGAAATTTATTATTTGTTATGAATATTTAAAAATTTTTAACTTTGTAATTAATAAATTAGATCCAATATTAAAAAAATGAGACATTAAAAATTGTTCAATCCTTTGCACTAATTCTCAAGTATTTATACTTTGAACTGGAAATTCGAAATTGTTGCAAAGAAATAACACTACCGCTATCAATTTCTACGGGTTAACTCTGTCAATGCACGTCTTGAATATCGAAAAAAATATTTGTGCTAGAATTTTCGAAAATCCTACGAAAATTGGAAGTGGAAGAAGTGTCATGTGTTTTTTTTATCTTTGAAATGGTAAGATTTAAAAAAAATGGCTTATCCAGCAAGATCTACAGACCATATTGTTGCTCCGCCAATAGAGACCAAAGCGCTCTAAAACGGAATTTTTCTAAAATTTAAAATGCAATAATGTAGTAAAAATCCGTATATTTTTAAAAACAAAATGATAGTACAGTAGGTATGCTTGTCTCTCTTCTTAAATGAGCCAGGGGAAT